>NC_081569.1:130391047-130487789 GCF_022355385.1 Mustela nigripes
GCTCATATGATAATTGTCTTTCTCTGATTGACTTATTTTGCTCAGCATAATACCCTCTAGTTCCATCCACATTGTTGCAAATGGCAAGATTTCATTTCTTTTGATGGCTGCATAGTATTTCATTGTATATACATACCACATCTTCTTTATCCATTCATCTGTTGATGGACATCTAGATTCTTTCCATAGTTTCGCTATTGTGGACATTGCTGCTAGAAACCTTTGGGTGCACGTGTCCCTTCGGATCACTACATCTGTATCTTTGGGGTAAATACCCAGTAGTGCAATTGCTGGGTTGTAGGGTAGCTCTATTTTCAACTTTTTGAGGAACCTCCATGCTGTTTTCCAGAGTGGCTGCACCAGCTTGCATTCCCACCAACAGTGTAGGAGGGTTCCCCTTTCTCCACATCCTTGCCAGCATCTATCATTTCCTGACTTGTCAGTTTTAGCCATTCTGACTGGTGTGAGGTGGTATCTCATTGTGGTTTTGATTTGTATTTCCCTGATGTGAAGGCAGGCTCTTAACCAACCGAGCCACCCAGGTGCCCCGTCAAAAGGGAATTAAAAAAAAAAAAAACAAACATTTTTTGTGGGGCGCCTGTGTGGCTCAGTGGGTTAGGACCTCTGCCTTCGACTCGGGTCATGATCCCAGGGTCCTGGGATTGGGCCCCACATTGGGCTCTCTGTTTGGCAGGGGGCCTGCCTCTCTCTTTTTTTTGGTCTACTTGTGATCTCTGTCTGTCAAATAAATTAAGTCTTGAAAAAAGAAAAAAAAAGACAAGGAGAGAAGGTTTTTTTAAAAAAAAAAACATTTTTTGTTATATAATATATATTCATGGGTGCTGGATGGCTCAGGGGGTTGAGCATCTGCCTTTGGCTCAGATTATGATCCCAGGGTCCTGGAACTGAGCCAATGGCAGGCTACCTGCTCAGCAAGGAGTCTACTGCCTCCTCTCCCTCTGTGCTCTCTCTCAAGTAAATAAATAAAATCATATATATGTATATAAATATATATATATATATTCAGAAGGGTATATAAATATACGTATATGATTTAAAGAAAAATAGTAAAAAGAATACTCATACTCACCATCCAGCTTAAAATGGAAAAGCCCTATGTGGTCCTCCTTGCTCGTCCTCTTAGAGCTAACCTCTGCTAGGACCAACTATACGGTAACCAGTCCCTCCCTTTCACTGTAGCTTCTATACACGTGTGTCCTCAACTATAGACTTGTTTTACCTATTTTTTTAAATGGAGGAAAAGATGTATCTACTTTCAAATTATGTAAGAAAAAAATGTTGTTTCTAGAAAAGGATAAATGGCTCAGTTAATGAAAACAGAGTGGGCAGCACGCCTTAGATAATACACACAGCATTTTTTACCTGAAGTCCCCCATATTCATATGTATGGTCTGAACTATATGCTCATATCCTTGTTTATGTATTTTTTAATGTAATTGACCAGATGGTAAATGGCTGGGCAGTTGCCTATGTTTCTGTTTCCAGACTCCTTAAAATAGAGACTATATCCTATGTTCATTTGGTATTACTCATGATACCTAGATTCCATCTATCTGTCCATTTCTCCATTCAGTTGTAATTAAAGATGATGGATGGATGAATATACTCCGTAAAAATCTAGACGTTGTTGGGCCCATTTTTAAATGTAATATAAATGGAATCACAGTGTCAGTATCATTCTCTGATTTAACTTCTTTCAATCAGTGTCCTGTTTTGAGGGTTTACCCATGCTGAGCTGAGCTGTGGTGCATTGATTTTCACTGCTGTGTATCACAACATACACTCCACTTCCCAAACTGAAGGACAAGAAGATGGCAAAATTCAAGTGATGTTTCGGGGGGCAGGTGGACTTGGCGGATGAGTTCTCCTCAGCTCTGCCAGACAGGCGGGTTCTGGTCCCAGCAAAGAGCCTCCCCAGTAGTATTTAGACCTCTGCTAGAGGGGAAAGCCACACAGCCCCTCCTTCCTGAACAGCCGAGATGCCATATTCCCGCGCTGAGCTGGTTTTGGTATCCTCAGGATGCTTGAGGCCCAAGGAGAAAAGGATTTACTTTGGAGCCGCCTGGTCGGGGAATTTGGAAGGCCAGGAGCTCCCCCCGGAGGTGAGTACCGTGGGAGGAGCCCCGTAATTCAGTCCCCACATTTTGAAGAGACTCCACAGGTCCTTAGGCAAGAAGAGATGGCATTTCAGGAAGGTCTTCTCTCAGCAGGCTTTCCCTGGGCATCTGAGTTGGGGCAGGGGTGGGAGATGGGGGAGGAGTGGCAGCCAACCAGCTCTGGCCTCTATCTGCATATTCATAAGCCCCCCCCCACCGGTTGGCTGGACGAGGCAGCCCCCACTGTCCCCTCTGCCGCAGGCAGGGCTGGGTCTGTCAGATGGTACCTTGCACTGAGAAGGGGCGGGCGGGAGGCTTCCCTCACTCAGCCACAGGCACTGGGCCTGCCTGGGGAGGAAGCCAAAATCACTTCCTGACTATGCTTCTTTGTGCCCAAGGCTGGTGAAGAGTGGGCTGCTCCATCTTCTGGGATAGCAGACCCCATCTGTGCAGAGCCCAGGACTTGGATCTCCGTGAGGGCGTCTTCTCTGTGAGTAACACCATTGCTTGCATTGACCTTGAATGAGCACTTTTTTTTTTTTTTTTTTAATGATGGAATGTTTATTATAAAAATGTTCAAGAATGCAGACAGGTGGAGAGGCTAGCATCGCCAGGCCCACCCCTACATGTCATCGAGGTTGGTGCAGTATTTGCTTCATCTGTTTTTATTGGCCGAAATATTGTCAAGCACATCACAGACGGCAGCACTTTTTGCTCTGAACACCTCACTCTGCCATAGCTGCCTCTCCGGAGCACTTTCTAAACTCTTCTTTCATCACGTTCTCACACCAGTCTTCAGTGAGGGGACGATGTCATCTCCATTTTAGAAAAGCAGAAAGTGTGTCTTGAGGGCAAATGGCTGGAGTAGAGCCCAGACCTCCTGACTCCCAGCCCAGGGCACCAGTCGCGGCCACAGGAAACGATCTCACGTCCACCAGGGTTGTGCTAGATAGTGAGGAGACAGTGCAGCCCCTTTGTGACCTTGGGCATGTCACTTCACCAGGCTTCGGTGACCTTATCCTTGAAGCAAGGGCAGGGCATGAAGAACTGAGGTTCCCTCACCCTGGTCTGTGATGTTTTCATTGGTTTCCAGAAAAGACCATATAGGGGTTTTTACCAATCTAAATTAATTTGGATACACGCCCTTCCTCCTTTCTTTCCTTTCCTTTTCTTTAAAAATCAAAACAAACAAACAAACAAAAAAACCCCAGAGTAGTTAAGATTCTTTTCTTTTATGAAATAAAAATGATAGTGGATTGTAATCTTTTGCAAACCTATTTTGGGGGAGTTTCACCTGCAAATAAAGTGTCAAGACCTTTAGGACATTTTGGACTCAGGCTGGTCCAGTTTTTTGTTTGTTTTCATTTTATTAAAGGTTGAAATCTAAAAGTCAGGAAACCAGGCACTGTCCCAGATGATCCCCAAGTCCCCTCCAGGGCGAAATAAAGTTCCTGGGGCTGTAGGGCCTCCCAAGCCTGCCCTAGAGGAAAAGGAAATTGCAAATTAAGGAGTGCCTATGGTCCTGCACTAGAGAGAGCCGCCCCCACAACTCTAAGAAACAATGCGGTCATCAGTCCAATCCTTTTTTACAGACAAAGAAACTGAGAAAGGAGAGAGGCAAAGTTAACCTATGTAAGATCATGTGGGAGCTAGTAGGGAGTCTGGCCCAAGTCCAGCACGCAGGGGATCACCCTCACAGGCACCAATGACACCCACCAGGAGGGTTTCTGACTTGGTGGTATTTATTCTGTCTGTGGACAGGGCTGCGTGGACTGGGCTGTCAAACTGACCTCCTATACCTATTTCCATGGTCAGCCAATGCAGGGAGAGCTGCCCAGGATTGGACCAGAGATGGATGGGGTCATTCCTCACCCATAGCCACATGGGGAGGATGCAGGGACCCCCCCAGAAGTGAAACAGAGATGAGGTTGTATATGAAAACACCTTAGTAAAATGTAAGTATGCTGTAGGACCTTGAGCTGTGCCACACAGTTCGTTAAACTGGTGAGTACCCGGATGCCAGATGAGAGACTGCTGTACTCATACACCATGAGCGATCACTAACATGAATTGCTTGTGATGGACCGTTCGATCCTGTGCCGTGTGCATGGGAGAGGCTGTTTCAGGCTAAGGCGTTTTCCTCCATATTTCACCAGCCGTATCATGCGTGGGTGGTTATTGGGTAGAAGCAAGACTGGTCCCACTGGGATCCAATCATCTTGCATAAATGTGGATCAAGCATCAGAGGCAGCAATGAGAGTGAATTGCATCTTTTGGGCTTTGCGTGATGCCCTATAGCCCACCTTGATTCACTGACTGGCTCTTTGATGGTCCTGCTGGAGTGTATCAGAGGTGTTTGCTGTTCCCTAAATGTGGGCACAGCACAGAAAGGGAGACACAGCCTGTGAGCTGCCCTTTCCCTTTGCCCCATGAGCAGATATCAAGGAAGGTTTCTTGGAAAGGCATAGACTTGCAGGGAGAAGGGTTCCCGTGCTAGGAGGTGATCTGCATAGTTGAAAATTCCACCGATCCTGACTGTCTTTTCAGCCAGGGCCCATGGTCTCTAACACTTCAGATACCGGTTTCTTTCTTAGCCCTATTATTTACTTGAAATTCCACCTTACCCTCATTTTACACTTTCTAGCTATAAAATCCTACATAACTTTGCACTAATCTCATGAGCCCTGTGTTCTGTGCTCATGTTTGTAGCTAAATTTGCTTCTTTGTGGAGCTTTTTACGTCTGGTGCCCAGGAATGAATGTATATCCAGGAAAGAGCCAATGAGAAAATCCAAGCTTTGTTTGTTTGTTTGTTTGTTTGTTTGTTTTTAGTAAACTTTAATTTTTAGAGGAGTTTTAGGTTCATAGCCAAACTCAGATTTTTCCATACATCCCCTGTCCCCACACATGCATAGCCTTCCCCACAAATTCAAGTTGTTTTAATATCAAGGGCAATGGTTGCTTTTTAAAAATTATAGTGTGAAAATGTGCCCATTGAAAATACAGGAAAGTAAAAAGAAGAAATAGAGAAAAAGAACTATCCAGGGTTCCATCACTTGTGAACAACATTGCTAACATTTTAATGTATTTCTTTCTCATCTCTCCTCCTTTGTATTTTTAATAAGTGATTTTCTCACTCTCTACTTATTATAAAATAATGTTCTGTAAACTCTTTCTAAACATGATTTTTTAAAAAATAGATACATAATATAGCATCACATAGATAGTACCTTATTTATATTCAACCCCTATCTACTCTTTAATTGCGGGATGATTGTTTTTGACATAAATCTGTGTGTCTGGCATCATTTTCTTGATTTTATTTCTTAGACAAAGGACCATTGACTCAAGTGGTATAAAAATGTCTAAGTTTTGTAATATATATAGAAATATTTCCCCAAAATACTTACTCCCAAATATGAGAAAAATGAGCCAGCTTGCTGAGAATCAGAGGTATAAAGGGTGAGATGATATTTTCACCCATCGTACTGGCAAAGATTTAAAGGACTGACAATACCCAGTGTCAGTGAGGGTAAGGGGCTGCAGGGATATGTGTTGTTTTATAGAGATGTTGGTAAGAAAGAAAATTGGCTATTTAGAAGTATACACACAAACAATGCAATGAATACATCCTTATAAATCAGTCCATCAGAGAAAGACAATTATCATATGATCTCTCTGATATGAGGAATTTGAGAGGCCGGGCAGGGGGTCATGCGGGGGAAGGGAGGGAAACATGAAACAAGACGGGATGGGGAGGGAGACAAACCATAAGAGACTCTTAATCTCATGAAACAAACTGAGGATTGCTGGGGGTTGAGGGTAGGGATAGGGTGGCTGGGTGATGGACATTGGGGAGGGTATGTGCTGTGGTGAGTGCTATGAAATGTGTAAGCCTGACGATTCATAGACTTGTACCCCCAGGGGCAAATAATACATTATATGTTAATTAAAAAATTCAGTTAATACAGAAATATACAGAGTAGAAATGGAAAGTTCTCCTGTAGACCCTCATCTCCACTACCAATCAGTTGGTACATTTCTGGAGGGCAGCTGAGCAATGAGTGTAAAAGTCTTACACATGCCTAGTCTTTGACCCTGAATTTCAACTTCTAGAAATAGATTCTAAGGAAAAAGCAGTCTAAGTTCCCAGAGATCTAGACAAGACTGTTCATGCCAATATTATTCATGAGAATGATAGTTAACATTTATCAATAATTTACTATATGCCAGGAACTGGTCCAAAAACTGGATCTTTACAACAACCCTATGGTAATGGTAGGTATTAATGGGTATTTCCACGCTACTGATGAGAAAGCTGAGGTACAGAGAGGCTACCAGTCTAGTAAGCAGCTCTAGAGATTTAAATCGAAGCAGTCTGACCCTGTGGTTCATACTCTATTATCTGTGTTGCTAGACTAGCGACAATATAAGAAAAAAATCTGTCTGATCAAAAGGGAATTTATTAAATATGATATATACTTACAATGGAATGCCTTCAGATTTCACAGTGTTGTAGATTGATACTCATGGACATAAAAGACAAAAAAAGAGAAGCCATAGGACTATGTATTTATAATTTCATTTAAAAAAATTTATGTGATTAGGAGAAATCATGTAAGTTTATCTGTACACAGAGAAAAAAAGTATGGAAAAAAATGACAAATACCAAAATGTTAACTGTGACTTTTTTTTCCTAGGAGGAAGCTTTATAGGTGCCTTTCTTTTTCTCTTAGTACATTTCTATATTTGGCAAGCAAAACGACCCTTAATTGCTTTCATCATCTAAGAAACGCAGTAAAGCTATTTTTAAAGGGTTGTGGCAATGGCTCTGTTGTCAGTGAATGTGAGTGCGCTGCTGGTTAATTTTTAAATAGAAAACATTGCTGCTTCATGCCACACCCAGGTAAAGGGCTCTGGGTGGCACGCGGACCCAGCACGCAGGCTTCCTGTTTCTTAGCTGCCCAGATGCAGAGTTTCCATGATTGTCCGAGTTGGACGTCATCATCTCTGGGCATCTAACCAGAGCGGGGTCTGGCTGGATTTCTAGTTTCTGGCCTCAAGACATTCCCGCTGGCTGTTGCTTCATTGAGCACACCAAGTTCTTCTCTTACCCCCGTAGTTCTGCCTTCTGGGGCACACAGACTACATGGAACCTCAAAGAACAAAGCCTTAGATAAACCACAAAGGAGATTTGGCCAAGCTAGTGGCTTTATGCCCTATCTATCTATCTGTCTATCTGTCTATGTGTCTCTCTCTTGGCTTTGTTCCCTGTAGATGCTAGAAAGATCTGAAATAATGTACGTCTAATGAAGAGACAAAAATCAGTCTATATGAAGTACACACAGAAAATTTATGCAGCTGCTCAGCAAACATCGACTTGGCGACCGTTGGAAGCCAGGCACTAGCTGGGGTCACAGTCTGAAGGTGAAGAGACAGAGCGCCCGGGTAGCTCAGTCAGTTGGGTGTCTGCCTCCAGCTCAGGTCGTGATCTCAGGGTCTTGGAAAGGAGCCCCACATTGCATCAGGCTCCTTGCTCAGTGGGGAGTCTGCTTCTCCTTCCCACTCTCTGTGCTCTCTTTCTCAAAGAAATAGATAAAATCTTTAAAAAAAATAAAGGGGAGGAGACATTGAGTACTTCAGGGAGGAGGTGACATTTCATTTGGATTTTGGAAAAGGAGTAGGTGTTCATCAGGTAGAAAAGTGAGAGCGGGGCCTTCCAGGCAGATGGGACAGTAAGTGCCAAGACCTGGACTGGTGGAGGAGCTCGGCATGCTCAGGGATCACAGAGCCCAGGACAGCTCAGTGGCAATGCTTGCAACGGGGCATGTTCCAAGGACAGTGGCTCCGGAGGAACTGAGACCTCTCTACCTTCAATTCAACAGGCCGCTAGCAAAGACTGATTCCGGGGAGGGCCATAAGCAGGCCCGTGTTTTAGAAAATTAATGTTGATGCCAAAGTTGCTGATGGAACAGGGATAATCAAAAGGGAATTTCCAGCGGCTCCCACCAGCGCAGCCACCCACCTGGCGGCTCCTGTCCACGTCCACTGCCTTCCCCCACTACCATGGGGGAACCAGGGTTTTGCTTCTCTAAAATCTATCTCTCTCCTAGCATCACATCTCGCCCCATCTTCCTACGCAAGGACGGGTTCCAGAAATTCTCCCCCTCTGGCCCCACATTAACAGACTCTCTTTCTACGGCATCACCATTAGTCTACACAGATGCTGGCGTTTCTTCTGTCTTGAGATCCCCTCTCTTGACCCCATTTCTCCTTCCAGCCACGGTCCGATTTCTCTCCTCTCTGCAGAGCTCCTTGAAAGAGTTGTCAGAGTTAATGTCACCAATTCCTTCTCTTGTCTTTTGCCTTAAATCCACTGTGATGGGGGCTTTTTTCTCCCTGCACACCACCAAAACTTCTCTGATCAGGCTCTAGGACACCTCTGTGTTACTAACAATCCTTATGTGACTTGAGCACTCCCTGCTCCTAGAAACACTTCCTTTGCTTGGCTTTCAGGAACTCCCACACCCCTAGATTTCTTTCTAACTCACCCTCGACTCGTTCCCCTTCTACCCCAGCCTCTTTATGTCACTGTGTCCCAGGACTCGGACCTTGGCGCCCTCCTCCCCTCTGTGTTCATCCATTCCTTGGTGAGCTCATACACCTGCCTGTTGACAACCATCAACCTTGTATTTTTAGCCCAGATCTGTTCACTGAGTCCCCAGGCTTACTTATCCAACTGCTTTCTCAACATCTTCATTTAGATGTCTCATAATTATCTCAAACTCAACACGTGCAAAACAGAGCTCCTGAAACTCCTCCCCAAACCC
Source organism: Mustela nigripes (assembly GCF_022355385.1). Lineage (NCBI taxonomy): Eukaryota > Metazoa > Chordata > Mammalia > Carnivora > Mustelidae > Mustela > Mustela nigripes. The sequence continues at coordinate 130,399,994 of NC_081569.1, forward strand.
TGTTCTCTAGAGTTCTCCTGATACAGCTCGTGCAATTTGGTCCTTCGAGTCGCTCAGGCCAAATGCTTTGGAGTCATTGTTGGTGATCCTTTATTTCTCTTTGTGCTCCAAATTTGTTAGCAAATTCCAATCTGTTAGCAAATTTCATGGGCTCCACATTCAACATATACCCAGGATCTGATGTAACTTCCCGCTTGCATTACTACCGTCCTGGCCCAAGACACCTCCTCTCTATCATTACCTTCTAGGTCACTGCCTAGATGCCTAGAGGTGGAAAGCATCCTAGGCTGTTTCAACCCTTGCTCCCCACCCCGAGCCTATTCTTCATCCAGGAAAGAATGACCCTTTCAAACTGAGTCAGGCCATAGTCCTTATAACCGTCCAGTGGGTCCTCATTTATGTCAGAATAAAGGCTGATGTCTTCACAGTGGCCAACAAGGCCCTAGTACAATGGCCTTCCATACTTAGTATGTCATGACATCTGGCTCTCTTTGCATGAATGTTAGCTCCACGTGGACAGAGGATTTGGTGGTCAACACTCGATCCATGTTTGTTGAATGAATGAATCAATGAATGAATGTAGAAACACCACAGGGAGGACAGGCTGGAGGATGGATGACCAGTTACGAGGTATTGGAATTGTCTAGGTGAAAAGCCTGAGACCCTGAATCAAGAAAGTATAATGGGAAAAGCAAGGTGGAATGTAGTCCAGAGCAATTTTTTTTTTTCCCCCGTAAATGATCAGGCGTGGTAACCAAAATCAGTGTTGAGTATGAGAAGTCAGGGAGGAGTCCAGGAGACACGCCTGCTTCCAGCTTAAACAAGATCGCTAGTGTGCGGGGTGAGACTGAGGGGCAGCTGTGGAGTTCGGGGTTGAGAATGTTGAATTTAAGCAGGAGATATTCATTCAACAGTTAGAATAATCATAACCAATCTCCTTTTCTTTTTGGAAGGTACTTAACTGAAAATATATATAGTTTGTATTACTGCAAGTCTCTCTTGGTTAAAATATCAATTCTGCCAGTTCAGGGATCATTATTAGTTAGAAAGCAGGCAATGCGTGTTAATGGATGACCCAGGTATGCCTAGCAGATGGTAAGAAAGAGCTGATATAAAAATCGCTTTTTCATATTATACAAATAATATATATTCATTGTCAAATGATCACAGGAAGTTAACAAACGTGTTTCTCTTCAAGAGATGGTAAATCATCCAAGCTGTTGAAAAGAATTTAGCGATATATTTTCAAATGTACATTAATTTGGCAAATAATCTATTTTATTTTAGTAATTTACAAATGTCTTACTCAAAGCAAAAGCCTTCTAATGATTCTGACCCAAGAACCTCACTTTCAGCAGCATTTTCCCCGCGACGGCTGGGCAGCTGTCACCACCTCCCACCTTCCGCCCTGGTGCCCGGAGCAGCATGGCTCACGGAGAGCTTGTCCGGGAATCTGGTCTCCCGGCAGCTCCAGATGGAGGCTGTGGCCACGTCCATACAAGAACCCAGAGGCTCCTGAAAAGCCAACTTTACCCGCAGTAAAGAACTCCAAGTAAGCTTCAGATTGAGAGTAGGAAGGAAACAAGCGGTCTCTCTCCTACCAGCATTTGTGCAAGCAAAGCAAAGGAGAGTGGAAATTTCTGGAGGAAAGAAATTCATTTACGTCTTATAGGAAAGGAAGCGTCCGCTTGACCAACAGAGAAGTCAGTCTCTTTTTCTCTTTTTAGAGATTTATTTATTGATTTGAGAGAGAGAGAACAGAGGGCAAGGTCAGAGGGAGAGGGAGAGAGAGTCTTCAGGAGAGCCGGACCCGGGTCTCCATCTCACGATCCTGAGATTGGGACTTGAGCCGAAACCAAGAGTCAGACAATTAACTGACTGTGCTAAGGAGCCCCGAAGTCAGCCCCTTATATAGGTCTTTCCATCTCCAGGGCGGCAGCTAGAGTGTGGTTGTGTCAAAGGATTTAGAATCTTAGTGGCTAAAAGCCAATCTCAGCCTCACTGAGCCTCAGTTTCCTCATCTGTAAAATGGGTGAATGACACTGACATTCAAGTTTGGCACCAGGTGCAATGAGGTGGCGTGGACAAATGTTCGGTAAACTTGAAGTGCCTTAAACTTGCTATCTGAAGCCTCCTGATTCAAGTACAGTGTATTTTGATACTTTGTGGGGGGAAAAATAGTTTTAGGCAGGCTTTCCTAAAATAGCTCCCTGCTTCTTCCCACACCCACATCCCAACTTACAGCCCCTTATTGCACTTTTCCTTCTTAGCAAGTATCACGACCTGGAAACAGACGTGTTCATTCCCTCTTCTCCTGAGGGACAGCCAGCCTCACGAGAGCAGGATTCTGCTGGTTCACCCCACTGTCTCTCTAAGTGCTTGGACAAAGGCCCAGCGCATAGGAGGGGCTTAATAAACAGTCGTTAAACATGAACAATGAAGGCAGAATCTGATTCTTCTGGGAGCAGGACAGCTGGTTCTCAAACTTGGATTTACGGGTTTCAGATGGTGCAGGGCAGGTGGGGATTCCTGAATTTGCTATTTTAAACAGATGCCGGGTTGGGTGCGGGGGGCTTGTGGTATAGACACTGAGAAAGTTACTCTGAATCAGATAAACCTTGTTTTGACTCCAGCCTGCCACTTACTTGTGGTATGACCATAGGAGGATTACTTAACTTCTCTGAGCCTGTTTCCTTATCTCTTAAGTGAGAATGACAACACGCTCAGGGAGTTATGAGAATTAAATCGGGTAATGGATGTACAGTTCTTGGCACAATGCCAGTGGTGCAGTTAGCTGCTGCTATTACACTTATTATTATTATTATTCTATTGTTATGCCCTAGCAAGAGAATTTCTCCCTGAAGGATCACTCTTAGGAATGTTCCTTTTTTTTTTTTTTTTTTAAAGATTTATTTATTTGACAGAAAGAGGGAGAGAGCATAAGCAGGGGGAGCAGCAGACAGAGGGAGAGGGGAAAGCAGGCTCCCAGCTGAGCAGGGAGCACTATGCAGGGGTCAATCCCAGGACCCTGGGACCATGACCCAAGCTGAAGGCAGATGCTCAACTGACTGAGCCACCCAGGCGCCCCAGGAATGTTCTTTTTTTTTTTTTTTTTAATAAACATATAATTTTTTTTTTTCCCAGGGGTTCCAGTGTTGTAAATCTCCAGGTTTACACACTTCACAGCTCTCACCATAGCACATACCCTCCCGATGTCCATAACCCCACCCCCCTCTCCCAACCCCCCTTGCCCCAGCAACCCTCAGTTTGTTGTGTGAGATTAAGAGTCACTTATGGTTTGTCTCCCTCCCGATCCCATCTTGTTTCATTCATTCTTCTCCTACCCCCCAAACCCCCTATGTTGCATCTCCACTTCCTCATATCGGGGAGATCATAGGATAGTTGTCTTTCTCTGATTGACTTATTTCGCTAAGCATGATACCCTCTAGTTCCATCCACATCGTCATAAATGTGCCCCAGGAATGTTCTTATAGTAGGATCCCAGCAGCGCAGCATCACCCAGGAACTGGTGCCCCACCCGAGCCCTGCTGAAGCCGCGTCCACACTGTAACAACCTCTCTAGGTGCTTTGTTTCCACCTTCAGGTTTGAAAAGCACCACTCAGAATCACCTATGCTGTTTTTTTCTTCCCGTCTCTCATTCCAGAGTCGGCTCAGGTTTGTAAGCTCTGGCATCACGGAGTCTGCGTCCTTGACAGCTGCTTCTCATCCTTCTGAGTGCAGAGGAGGGACACCCCCCGCCCCAGGCTCGCTCTGGGTACCCTTCCCGCTGAGGACATTCGGAGAAGGGACTCCCTCAGGGAGCCACGGCTCTGAGCAAGTGTCTGTTTAGCCAGGATCTGGATCCAAACTCTGGCTTGCTTCCTCCTCTGTCCCAGGCTTGCTCCTGCCTGCCAGAGCCCTGTATGGATGGTGAGAGAAGCCCAGCCCCCCCAGAGAAGGGCAGAGACTCCCCCTTTGCCTGGAGCCCCGGCCCCAGCTCCAGCTTCATCGACCCTGACTGGTTTGGGGATGAGAACATCCAAGCAAAGAGGGCCAGGGTGGAGACCATCGTCCAAGGCATGTGCCTCTCTCCTCACACCCCGGCTCCGGCGCCCAGCAAGGCCCGAGCCAGGGACGGTGCCTGTTGCCCAGGGAAGGCCCGGGAGCGGAAGAGGAAGCAGAGCCTTCCCATGCAGCAAGGCCCCCTGAAGCCAGGCCCAGCCGGGGACCACGGCAGCCGGAAAGGGGGCCCTCGGGTAAGAGAACAGCTCCACCAGCTGAAGCAACAGCTAAAACATTTACAAAAGCACATCCTGCGGGCTGCTGAGCCCAGGGACACAGCCCAGGACGCAGGGGGCTCTGAGACGGACAAGGGCCCTCTGAGGGCACAGCAGAGGAAGGGTTATGGACGTAGGCCCCGGGCTCTGGACAGTGACCACTACCAGGGTTCCCGTGGGGACCACCCTGAGGAGGAAAAACACAGAGCCTCTGAGGCGGAACACCAGTCTGAGGAGCCCAGGTTCCTTCCCTGTGGAGCACAGGCATTGCTGGAGATTCTGAGGAAAGAACTGACCGGGGCAGTGTCCCAAGCTGTGGACTCAGTATTACAAAAGGTACTGTTGGATCCACCAGGCCACCTGACTCAGTTGGACAGAAGCTTCCAGGGGCTTGTGCCAGAGGGGAGAAGTGAGCCCTCACCTCCTGAGAGAGGTGCCTGTAAAGACCTATTTCCTCTGGCCACCTTGCCCAGGAGGGCCCAGCCACAGACCGGGGTCCTGTTGCAAAACTTCTCACTGGCCAAGTCTCTGGACCCTCCCAGGTACCCTGTCTCTCTGAGGATGATCCCCATACCCTGTCAGGGTCCCCCAGCCAACTGTCCTTTGACTGCGCCTTCCCACATCCAGGAAAATCAGACTCTTGGCCAGCTGCTGGGTCCCAGACCCAGGGGTCACTGGAGCAGCAGTCTTCCCCACGACTCAACTCCCCAAAGTCATCGCTCCTCAGAGTCCGGCCTGCGACCGTGGGGAGCGGTCAAACTGCGGCCATCGGTGCTGAGCCAGCAGCAGTACGCCTTGCCCTTCGCTTCCCCCCGTCTGGAAAGACTGCCCGTTCTTCCCTCGGTGAAGATGGAACAGGGCGGCCTGCAGGCTGTCCCCGATGTGCTGCCTTTTCCTTCAGTCCACATATCCTTTACTAGAGAAACAGGAAGCCTGGAAGGTGAGGGGAGGTGGGGACAAATAACTCCGTGGCATTAAATAGCTTTGCTTTCCCGGGGGCCTCCTTAATGCTTGCTTCCAGGCTCTCCTTCCCTGTGGCTCAGTTACCAGGTTCTGACAAGAAGGTGGCGACCTTCTGGCATTTAAGGGTGCTGGGAAAGTTCATCTGCCTTCTTGTGTGACATACTGGATCCTACCATTATTGACTCTTTCCTTTGAGTCTGAAAGAGTTTCATTTGTTTGTAAACTCAGAAGGCCTTCCAAAATAGGATAAATACCCAGCGGAAGGAAAAACACCATAATTTGGTTGTCAGCAGCCTGTACGCCTAGGCAGAGAGGGTCGAAGGAATGACCTCGTCTGACGCCCGGCTTCCCAATCTCTTGGCTCCGCAGGCAAAAAAGCCTGCATTGCCCAGATAATTCATGGGGAAGACATGAGGGACCCAAAACTTCTGAGGCAGACGGAATAGGGGACAGTTTCCTGAGGGACTAGACCCAAGAGGCAGCTGGGAGGGGTAAGAAGCCTTTAGTCTAAGGAACAGCTTCTAAGCGGCAAGTGAGAGGACTAGAACTTGGGGGCTGGGCATCTGGTGGGGTGGCGGCGGCATGGGGAAGGCTGAGGGGCCCGGGCAGGTCTGTAGGGATCTGGATCTTACTGCAATCCTCAGGTAGACCCCACTCTCTTAAAGAGTGCTGCCCAGAGGAACCCTCCCTCAGGATATTAATGGTTGTTAAGTTAGGGAAAAAGCAGCTTGGATAAATACTAGATTATTGCTACTGGTTATTTAAACACTGGTTGTTAAATACTGGTTATTTCTATTACTGGGTAGTTTGACTGCGGGACTTCTCAGAGCCTTTAGCATGAGATGTCCTCTGTGAAGCTCTAAGATGAGAAGGTCTGCAGCCTCAAGCGCACGTGAGGGAAGATCGTCTTCCAGCAGGCGTCCTTGCAGCGCTACAGCTCCTGACAACATTAGTTAGGATGTTGCTTTTTTAGCGAGCGCCGTTCACACCGCTCCTTCTCACGGGCGGCCTATAATTGAGTGTCCAGAGGCCAGTGCGTCCGTGGAGCTGCATACGCAGGTGTGAGCAACCTGGGCAGCTGTATGAAGGGCGACAGGACGGGGTGGGGACCCGCTCAGGGCCACAGGGCGGCGGGCTCTTGTGTTCTAAATACCACGAGCGCCCTCTTCTGGTCGCAGGTGTTGGAAACACGCCTAAAGCTTGGGCACCACTTTGCCCTGCGCAGGCCGGCAGGCAGCGAGCGGCTCTAAAACCAACGCAGAACACCTCGCCGGCCACTACTGCCTCTCAGGCAGCAGGAAAGCTTCTCGGAGGTGTAGAGAGAGATCGTCAGGAAATCGCCCTGTGTGGCAAGGCCCACCTGTCTGGGCCTTCTGTAAGAGGCCACTTGGTTAAAATTAGGGCTATGGTGGAAGAACCTAAGGGACCCAACCCCAGAGGTTCTTCCCTTGGCAGGGCAGATGCTGATACTTCTCGGGCGCCTACTGTGTGCCTAGCCCTGTCCCGTAAAATGAAGACTGGGCTCCGCTTTGGGAGGTTTGGGGGCCCACCCACGGGTCCTGGCTGCATGGAATGGTTTGGGGGCCCCCGGCGGCATTCTGGTTCCCTAGCTGGTCCCTCATTCCAGCATCAGCGATGTGTTCTTCTGGGCGGCGACAGCTACTTTGAAGCGTAAAAGAACGTTCACGGTGGCACCCAGCCCGACCCAACAGGCAGAGCCGGCGCAGTGACCAGACGGCAGGGGGCAGCACCTCCGCGCAGCGCGCCTTCCCCGTGGCCCGCAGGGAAGCGGCAGTTCGCAGGGACCCGTCCACCACCTCTTAGCCGCAATTCTGAGACTCGAGAGCCCTGAAAATCCCGGTGATGTCTTCCCCCTAAGGCTGATGGAGACGTTTTCGGCGGCAAAGCCTGACCTGCCCTGAATGGAGGCTGTCGATCGACTAATCCCACTTTGCTGTGGAAATCTGCATTGGGGTTCGCACTGCTGCCACGGACCCCGCCCTGGCCCTCTGCTGACCTATGACAGATGCCCCGTGTGGCCATTACTCGGGAACAGATTCTGAAATCTGAAGCCCATTTGGCCCAGCGTTTCGGAGAGGGGGCTGTGGGCTGGTGTGGCCCCACCATCTTCAAGCCTCCGCTCGAGATAGAGAGGCTGGGACAGAGAAGCAAACTAATCTGCAGAAAGTCCCAAGACAGACACCTGCGGAGCCAGGAGTCACACCCCGGATCTGACTGCCCGGCACACCCTTTTACTCCTACGCTTACATTTTAGAAATGAGGCCCGGAGAAGGTAAGGGGCTTGCCCCTAATAAGTGTCTGAAACTGGGTCTTCGGACTCCTAAACCCAGCCTTCTTTCCACGGCATTTGTGAACCTTTAGGAAGAATAAGAAGTGGGTCCAAGGAGGCCCAGGCAGGGGTCCTCTGGGCAGCCGCCTGGGAGCCATGGCCAGCTGCCGCTGTAATTCATTGGTCTCCTTTGGCTAAACTGGTATCTCCCTACTGAGAAGTCTTAATTGTCCTAAAGGTACAGCTCTCTGACCTGAGCTCCAACGTGACTCTGTGTAATGCTTCTCACCCAGCCCCAGGCCTGTCCCCGGGAATGCTACGAGTTCTTATGTAAGAATCTTTATTTCCCTCCCACGCTGGCATTAGGCTGTCACACCACAGCTCCCTGCTCTTGTTAGAGATCTGTTCTCGGAACGAGGTATGGGTTGGAGTATAACGGGTTCAGGTTGACCATCTAATCACTCATTCATTCTTTCAGCCAACAATCATTTATTGAGCACCTACTATGTTCCTAGCACCAGGCTAGCCACGTGGAATACAAAGAGGAAAGGATAAGGCCCTTGCCCTCAAGGAGCTCACAGTCTAAATGGGGAGACACACATGCAATAAAATTTCCAGGTAGGCCATTGCTACAACAGAGGTTTGTACAAAGAGCCTTGGTAGCCCACGGTAAGGAAGGCCTAATTCAGCAGGGAAATATTTCACAGAGGAGGGGTGTCCGAGCTGAGCTGGGCGGCGTGAGGGAGAGCTCTGCCAGGCACATGGGGAACAGGCGCAGCTGAGAAGTTCAAGCTTCCTGAGCCGAAGCAAACTGGGATCTTGCACTTAAGCTGGTTTGGTGCTTGTTGGCTTAAATGCTGCCAAGGGACCTATGATAGCAGAATGGGGACCATCTAGTTAGCTCACCTCCTTTTACAGATGGGGAAACTGAGGCAGAGAAGGGGAAAGAAATCTCTACATGGGGTTTTGAAATCTGGGACAGACCTGCCATCTCTTCCCATTCTATTCTGAAAGTAGACACGCACAAGGTATGACAAGCTGTATTTGATGTTATATAGGCCGTAGAATTTTGCACATAAAATTTTTGTTTAATTCTGAAAATTTACTGTACACATATGGCATTAATCATCTGGAAAAAGTTGTTGTTGTTGTTGTTTTTTCCAGTAAGCTCTAGGCCCAACGTGGGTCTTGAACTCAAGACCCCAAGATCAAGAGCCACATATTCTACTGACTGAGCCAGCCAGGTGCCCTAAGAAAAAGCTTATCTGATCAGATTTGCTAGAGACAGAAAAATGGAACTAATACACCATTCAGCTAGAAAAAATAAAATAGAAACCATAAGGAACAGGACAATTCATTATTTGGATAAAGTGATACAATTATTTGATAAACTGATGTTACTTTCCTTGACGCTGAGATAAATCCAGGAGGGCCTAAATCCTGGTCACTTGAAGAAGGCCAAACTGATGTTTTTCTTCACACGCTACCCCAGCTCCAACCTCTTGAAGGCTTACTTCCCCGATGTCCAGGTAAAGTCATTCCTCACTTCTGAAAGCGTCACAAAACTCCCAAGAGGCAGTGGGTTTTGGCCAGTGGGAGGCAAGTCCTAGGTCATCATACGTGCCCCTCAGGTCCCCTTCGTGTTGCTGCTGGAATCAGTACAATTTCCAGTGCTGGGGCTGAGAATCTGCATGAATAACCTTGGACCACAAAGGCTGGGTATCTGAATTTTAAGATTTCGAGCTGTAGATCTACCCAGAAACACATGGGGAGAGAAGGGAACGGCATCTTTGGCCTCGTGTTTTGTCTCTGTTGGGCAGACCACGAGAAAGAAAATATGTAGAGTCAGGCACTGTCACGTTTATATCCAAAGTGCTGGATTTCAAAATGGAAGGTGCACAGAGATCAAGCATGACAATAAGGGAGAGAAAGCTCTGATGGTTTGAACCAGACCTTGCCTGTTCCCGTCAAGTTTCTGAGGGCCTCCTCTACCCTGGGTGTTGGGATAGGGCGGGTAATACTTTGTATCTACATCTTTGTGTTTTCCAGATCTTTCCCTCATATTCAGTTGCTCAGTTGGCCCCTGCACCACACTCTGATTTCAGTTCATTCTGCACCTCCAGGGCGGCCATGAACGGCTCTCTGCTCTACACCCTTATCCCTTCCTTTCACCCTTGACCTGGCAGAAGGCTCTGGGGCGGCCATGTAATCTGCCCAGGTGCAGCGGAAGCATCTGGCCTTGACCCCAGACTCTCCCAAAGTTACACTAGATACCATGGAAAGCTTTTCATGGTTTAAAAAAAAAGGCATAAATCCAGTATATCAAAACAATATTTTCTAAGAGACATTATAGCTAATTGAGATTATTCTGTGTACAAGTGAATAGACTAGGAAAACACTGTGGCTTCTTTTTTAAAGAAAGCCCTTTTGCACAGACCTGAAGCCCTGGGGCTAATAACACACTATATGTTAATAAAAAATAATTTTTTTTAAAAAGCCCTTTTGGGGGTGCCTGGGTAGCTCAATCAGTTAAGCATTCGACTCTTGATTTCAGCTCAGGTCATGAACTCAGGGTTGTGAGACTGAACCTGGGGTTAGGCTCTGCACTAGGCATGGAGCCTGCCTAAGATTCTCTCTCTCTCTGCCCCGCGCCCCCCTAAAAAAAGAAAGCCCCTTTGAATGGTGGTTAAAGCCATCCTCACTAAGCCCTGTGTTGAACCGGAAGTGGACAGTTCTGACTCTGAGCACCTCACAGCAAACGTGATATTTTTTGGCAAAAGACCTGATGGACCCTGTTGTTTGTACAGTTCAACCGCTGCATAACCTCCCAGATGATCAAGTGGTTCAGCAACTTTCGGGAGTTTTATTACATCCAGATGGAGAAATTTGCCCGGCAAGCGACTACAGATGGTGTCACAAATCCCAAGATGCTGGTGGTACTCCGTGACTCAGAGCTTTTTCGAGCTCTCAATATGCACTATAACAAGGGAAACGATTTTGAGGTAAGACCATGTACTTGGATCCCATGAGGTCCGATGAGTGCCTTCCCTTCGTGATTGAGTTTTAGAAAAGATCCCCTTCTGTGTCTGTCCTTAAGTTGCTGAGAGCTGGGGTGGCCTGGGGCCAATATTTGTATCACCCACAAAGACGAGACTCAACATCTTCTCTGAGGCAGTGGCTGGCTATCACAAGATGAATATACAGGCGGTCTTCGTTCTGAAACTAAAACAGAAGTTGACCAGATGTTGGGCCGTTTTAGATCTAACAGTCTGCAATGAAAATACCACAGCTTGTTGACCTTTTTCCCCTTAGTGCCAGGAGGCCCACAACTAAATGCCCGGCTATGGTAGCGCCTAGACTTGGCCCCCGTTTTCTTTACAATTTCTGTTCATTTCATCATTTGGTTCTTTATTCTCGCTTGGACAGTTTTATCTGTGGGCCTTTCATGGCAAGTCACCTCAGATCCTTTCTTTCTGGAAATACTGAAATAGACAGTAGTCAAGCTTCTCGGTCCTCTGGGGATCTCTGTGAAGGCACACTGGTGGCACCTTAGAGGTAAAGCATCAGTCGAGGGTGAGCGGGTGGCCTAGATGTCATGGGTGAGAACCTCTAATGCAGACACGTATGTCCTGTGGGCAGCTGACAGCTCGGCTGGGCTGGCCGCCCGTTCTGGAGGTCGCTGACTACACTTCCCTCTCCCCGCCTTTCTCACTTGATTCGGATACCTCTGAGAAAGGGAAGAACTATCGGCAGCTACCAGATGTCTGTCAGGATATGTTTGGAAACCGAAGCTTCCTTTCGAGGCTCGTGGGGGAAAGGGCGTGTGGGTGGGGCACACAGTGTGCATTTGGCCCACAGTGGCGGCAAGTCCTGGGCCAGGCGGAATGTGGAGGACTGTGGGACTCCCCATCATTTATGGCGCCTGTCTGCGTGAGGTCCTGGAACACGTTCTTGAGTCCCCCTTCAGCCTCGTGCTTGGCTTTGGAAGCAGGAATGATTCCAAGTCTTTTGGATCCAGTCCCAAAAGATGGTGGGATGAGGTACAACAGCTGTAAACTTGGCTGGAGGGGCGGGGGATGCCTTTCCTCATTAGGCACTAAGGGAAAGCATATTAAAGACCTTTGAACCACAAATTTCATTTCAATTGGAGTCAAGAGTTTCCCACTTACTAAAATCACCACCATTCGTAGAATCAGCTCCTCCTACAAAGGGAGTGTCCCTAATAGGCTTTCTCCTAGGGGTGTCCCATGGGTACAATCATTTTAAGGTTTGTATTTGATGAGAGAGAGCAGGGGATTCTTAGGGCTGCAGAAATCGAGAGGCCGGAGAGCAGAGATGCTCTTATCAGCCCACTACCCACTCCCTATGCAGGCAGCATCGAGGTCTGCATGGCACTGGGTCTCCTCGGCCTCATGTCTTTTCTTTCTTGTGGGTCTCTCTGGGAATGCAGGTCCCAGATTGCTTCTTGGAAGTTGCCAGCTTGACGTTACAGGAGTTCTTCAGGGCTGTCTCTGCGGGGAAAGACTCAGATCCTTCCTGGAAGAAACCCATTTATAAAATTATTTCGAAACTGGACAGTGACATCCCAGAGATATTCAAATCTTCCAACTATCCCCAGGAGCTGTTTCGGAATTAAGATCCCACAAAGTGAGGAGCAACTGGCCAAGGTTTCCTAGATTTGTCTTAAATGACAGTCAGTATAGTTGTAGTCATAGGAAAAAAGTGGGGGAGCATAAGGAGAACCCCCCACAGGTAACAATGACCATTTCTGATCATTTATTTCCTTTTTCAGAATCCTCAGAGTCTTAAACCTAGCTATAAAATATATCAACCAAACGTAATGGTGTGCTGGTAGCATATTATAAAAGGGACACAGCAGTTTGCAATTGGAACTGAAATCTCCACTTCATTGTTTCCGGGTGTTGGGACCTTGGGAACTTGCCAGCATTCTGCATCTGCAAAGCCAGGTCGGGAGGACGAAAAGATATTCTGACCTCAAGGACTCTGTGAACTGTCACTCACTACACAGGTGTTAGTTTTCTCCCCCTTGGCTTTCAGATGAAGTTATCTCGTGTGTGTGTGTTTTGTTTTCACACATTCCCGGTTCTAGTTACCTATTTATTGAGCTCTGCCTGTTGGCTAGACACATGCAAAGGCATTATCTTTAAGCTTTCCAGTTGGAAAAGGAGATATTATCTTCATCTGAAAGATAACCGAACCCAAGTTGGAGAGCTGTGAGGCAGCTTGCAGAAGTATAAGGCTCGGGTGCTTGGGTCGGCGGGGATGGTCAAGAGTCTGGAGGAACCTGAGCCCTTCTGATGCCGGACTATATGCAGGACCACCTCATGCTGCTTTTTGTGATCTCAAACAGGCCACTGTCCCCAGGAAGCATCCAGCACTAACGGAGCACCATCATCTGACACCCCCTGCCTACTACTCAGGAATGCCAGGACTTCCGCTGATTGTGCCAGCATGCAGAAAGCAAACTTTCTGCTGGACTTCAGCTTTACTGTTCATTCTTTCATTGGCTGCGAGTTTATCAGCGGGACAACCCAAGTAGGTGCTAGAAGACCAAAGTAGTTGATGCCCCAACCTCTTACATGCAGAAGAAACTGAACGTCAGACCTGGGAGCTGGTAGGGGCCTTTGGAGATCATCTGGCCCGCCCTGCCTTAGTTAGGAAGGAGGGAACTGAGGTCCAGACGGGACCCTTGCACAGCCTGTGCAGAGTCCCACAGACGATGAAAGGCATAAATGGGAGGAATAGAGCATGGCACATAGAAACAGAAATGCTCCCACTCCATACGGAAACTATGGTCAATCTTTCGGATGAAGGATTCATGAAATCAACATTTTCCCCCCTACTGGCCCAACACAAAGTGTGACTGATTCCGAGTGTCTAGGCAAAACCTGTGCAAAGCTGAGACACTGCACCTGTCTTCACCACTAGTGAGGGTCAAGTCTTGTTAGCACTGCAAAGGTGTGCAACCTGGGGTGGGCCCACACAGAGCTCAGCGCCTGCCCTTCTAAGGGATGTCTGTGATTTCATTAGCTTACTTCTTCCCCATCTACACAAAACAAGTTTCTCTATTCAACTTCCCTGACTTTTTTGGGGGTGGCTGGATCAGAGCCAATAAAATCCCTAAACTATTGCTAGATGTATCAATATAAAAAGGTATGAAAATTGACTTTCTTTTGAATTTTCTCTTACTTCAAACAGCTTGGAGGGAAACTAAAACAGGTGGATTCAGCCCAAACCAATCTTTTCAGGTTGCTTTAAGGTTATTTGTAAATATTCTTTGATACATCCAGTTGCACTCAGATTACCTTTGCCATATTTTCTCCCATAATATTCCTTTCAAAAAAGGAAGCAGTCTCCGAATCTAAGTTTTAAAAGCAGGCAAGCACTGAGTAACCCAAGCAAGGGCAGTTACCAACGGTTGGAGATGGCAGACGGACCCACTACCCAGAATGGAATTACATAGTTCCTGAAGATATTCATGGGAAACAATTCCAAGTTCACATGATTGTCTGATATGGGGCAGCCATTTCTGGAACATTTCTGTCCCAAACCTGAAATTCGTTAGGGTGTTTGAAAGATTAAGCCAAGCCACTCCAGGGCAGTGAACCTGGTCCCAGGGACCAATTAGATGAAACGTACAAGCTCAGATTGAAAACATTTGTGTCCTACGGTCCTTCCAGGAAGCGCTCTCTACCCACTGACCTAAACACAGAAGAATGTATAAATACACATACTCTGCCAACAGAAGAATTCTAATTTTTTATATTTTTGTTTCTACCAAGTATATCTCTTTCTCTGTTGGGAACACATTCTGAGCTGGTTATTAAGTTCTTTTAGCTGTCAATAACATTGCCGAAGATCTGGCCATCCTTTCTATTAAGGTATATGTGGGCACTATTCTCTCCCAAATCGGACATTTTCAAAGTCTGGTCAAACACTGCACAATTGTCTAATCCTTTAATGGTAGACAGTAGGACCTGTTTATGATGATGGCACTATGAGGGAGTTAATGCTCAATTAGTGACTAAAAGCAGTAGTTACTTGGCATTCCACGCAGGAAAATGTTCACTAGGAATCTTATTTCAAACATGGCTTCATACAGTATACACAGCTCCAAACCAGATTTGCACAGTGAGGAGGACAAAGGGACTTCCTGGGCACATGGATGGAGCCTGCCTGAAGTTTTTCCTTTCTATCCAAGGAAGGGCAAGGCACCCAGGGCAGAAGGAACAAAGTCCCCTTTAATAGGGTTTTGTACCTCAGCCCTAGCCCTTTATGGAAGCCCGCGGGTCCACTCTAAAAAAACCCTTTGTTTTTAGTAACAAAATACAGAATCATCAGAAAAAATAATTTAAAACAGGACTTCTATAGCATAACTTTATATGTATCTTTAGAAAATATTTCTTCTAAAAACCCTTGTAAAATTATGGTAATGAGTTTCTTGAAGTCCTATATATTCTAGATTTTCATAATCTTTGATTCTAGCTCTTTTCTTTATAGTTTTGGCTCTTTGCGCTGTAAAATAGATACAAAGTTTAATGATACCTGCGTTCAAAGCAAAATGGAAATTTAAAAAAACCTTTGATGTTTTTTATACACACTCTGAGGCATTGGCACATAATGCAAGATCATTTTCTCAGGACTGAGAGAATAAAAAACAATAATGAAAGCGTGAAGGGTAGGGCAGAGATAAAGAACAGGTTGGCTAAAATAAGTTACAGTTCTATCAGGCTGATGTTTAAATTATGCACATTTAAATTAGAGGAGTGCTCTACAATTCTTAACAATTGCTTCTGGGCTTGATGCTTTGGGGGAGAACATAAGCTTGTGAAAATATAGCAAATATAATACTCATGAAAGTATAAACATACTCTTGGCCAGATTTAAGTATATATGACACACACTGTAAAGAATGAGCTCTGGTTACCTATTTCAGAGTATTAATAATACATACTGTATCTCAGAGGTCGATCATGGTACTTACAATTGAAAATTATGTATTAAATGCTCACCTGTGGAAAAAGATAACTCATGAGGGATATTTTTCAGGGGTACACAATTCCTATAGACCAAGAAGGAACTCTTCCAGACTATAGAAATCTAAGTATGCAGGAGTTGAATGCTCAGTCATATAAAATAACAAGACAACAACAACCCCCAAGCCCCAGATGTTAGCCTCCAGAAGAAGAAGGGACTGTCTGAGGAAACGTTGAGGGCAGGTAGACATAATGAAAACGGTAAGAGAACATCTACCCCAAGTCTCACCAGCTCACACATCTACCCGCTCTCCGAGGAATCTGCCTCCTCCTTCACCAAGAGTCTTCCACGCTGTTTGGTATCTCACCATCTTACCCTTTCATGCTCACAGACTTGTTTTGTTATTTCCAAATTCTCCAGTCACCCCTCACACACACACATTGGGTCCTAGTCTTCCCTTTGAACCCCCTTCCCCTCCATTTACTGACTTCTGTGGCTCAGACTCTTATTCCTTGATAACCACTTCTGGCCTGGAAATTGAGCTTTGGTAAAGAACGCTGTCTCTACCCTAACCTTTTCCCCACCTTCTCCTCCGGGATCTGATCTGTCACCCCCAACTCCTTCGCTTTCCTCTCCATCAATACCTTTCTTAAGAAGAGTTCTGCAGGTCAGTGCATGAGTCCTGGAGCCTGGTTTCATCGAGCTCCAGCACCTACCAGCTGTGGATCTCTGCAAGTTACTCAGCTTTCCCCACCCTGTAAAAGAGCTATAATAAAATAGCTCCTACCTCACAGTGATGTTCAAAGGTTTAGGTAAAATGTGCATGAATTTCTCAGCCCATTCCCAGTGCACAGCATGTTGTTAGATATATTATTACTTAGCAGCCCTGAACTGCTAGCAGAGTCAGGAATTTGCACAGCTTTACAGTGGAAAAAGAGTTCTTAGCTTAAGAACGGCACTGATGGGGCGCCTCAGTGGCTCAGTGGGTTAAAGCCTCTGCCTTCAGCTCAGGTCATAATCTTAGGGTCCTGGGATTAAGCCCCGCATCGAGCCCCGCATCGGGCTCTCTGCTCAGCAGGGAGTCTGCTTCCTCCTCTCTCTCTCTCTCTCTGCCTGTCTGCCTACTTGTGGTCTCTGTCTGTCAAATAAATAAATAAAATCTTAAAAAAAAAAAAAGTACGGCACTGATGTGTGACGTTATGGATATAAGATGTATTCTGAATTTTGTTTTTATTACAATCATGCAATAAAATGCACATATACTGTGGTGACAGCATAAAACTAAGCTTTAAACTGAGATGTTAACATTTTCTTTCTTTCTCTCTCTTTTTTAAAGATTTTATTTAATTATTTGACAGAGATCACAAGTAGTCAGAGAGGCAGGCAGAGAGAGAGGAGGAAGCAGGCTCCCTGCTGAGCAGAGAGCCTGATACGGGACTTGATCCTAGGACCCTGGGATCATGACCTGAGCCGAAGGCCGAGGCTTTAACCCACTGAGCCACCTAGGTGTCCAGAGATGTTAACATTTTCTGAGAGGGAAAGAAAATCCAGCTAAAAAAGCCTTGTGCTATAAAGTCCATATACCTTCCTCATCTCCTCTTTACAACAGTCCTGTATTGATGTGTCTACTTGGCACATGACGTAACTACTGTCGCTATTTGCTGGTTGGTTACTAAAGGCTTGTCTTTTATAGGCTGATACACTGTAGTCGGACACCCTCTTAACCATAAGTGTAGTGACTAACGAGGTATTTATAAAATTATTCAACTTGCCATCTTTAACAACTGTCCATTGAATAGGCTGTATGGCTTGAACATTTTCTTGATTAACTCCTGGATGGTTGTTCAAAACATCTTTGCAGTTGTTCCATGCCTTAGAAAGTTGGATGGGTACGTAGGGGGGATCCTATACGGACACAACCATACTTTCCCTCTCCTAATGTTTAAAATCCATGCTCAGGACCACATTTCCATAAAGGTAAGCTTGCTTTTTTTTGTTTTGTTTTGTTTTAAAGAATTTTATTTATTTATTTGACAGAGAGAGATCACAAGTAGGCAGAGAGGCAGGCAGAGAGAGAGGGGGAAGCAGGCTCCCTGCTGAGCAGAGAGCCCAATGCGGGGCTCAATCCCAAGATCCTGGGATCATGATCCCAGCCGAAGGCAGAGGCTCTAACCCACTGAGCCACCCAGGCGCCCCAGCTTGCTTTTGTATTACAAATAATCTGGTCCCTTTTCTGGGTGTATGTGTGTGTATGGGGTTTTTGGTTTTTTTTTTCATCTTATAGTCATTAATGTTGATCTCCCTCCTCTGCTTTTTCATGGATGTGGGTTGGTGATGATCTTTTTCAGAATATTTAAGACTCTTGATGTTTTTTGGCCACTCTGTTCCTAAATAAATTGACTTTTTCAAATCCAGTGTTATGAGACATTGGGATTACCAATTTGATGCTTTGCTGAACTCTTACTATATTAAATCCCTACAAAAAACCCACAGTTATGCCTGGTGGCATGTATTCTTTACCCCAAAGCTGCTTTTGCTCAAGATGATTATCTTGATGTTTAGACACTTTCTCATCGCATACCCCATTACTTCATCAGAGCTGAGCTTACTGGACCAGCCGGAATTTTCCAACCAATCAAGTCCGGATCTCTTCTCTCCTATAGAACTCTGGCTAAAAATAGAGTCAGAAATGGGTTTCCAAGAAAGACTGGGGTGCAGGTATTGGAACAAAGCATACCTATAAGCAGTTTTGCTAGACTGTAGATTTATCAGCAAATCCTGGGAACAAAAGGTTTAATGACAAGGAATTTATATTCCTAAACACCTTGGTTTTGATATACTAGGTGCAAAGACAATTAAGATCCTCATGCCATGTAAATGGTAGGATTATGTATCCTTAAACTCTGGAGACGGCATTTACCAACAAAACCTAAGTGAGGCAATACTGGCAGTGCTTAGAAGATGGTATTGACTGTTTCCATTTCCTTATTACAGAATCATACCTGTTCACTTCAAACACATCAGGGGTTTCCCTCAATCTTCTGTTTGAGGAAATACACATGTGCACCATTTATTGAGCAAGTCTCAAATGCTCTAAAGATTGGCAGAGAAGGAATTTTCTAGCATTCAGTCCATTGCTGTTGTGCCAGAACTGGTGGATTTGCCCCCAAAGTAAAGACCAATAACAGATGTTTACATTTGGGGGTACAAATTTTTCATTTCCTTCGTATAAAGTGACCATGATTTACCTCCTTAAAACACAGCCCTTGATAAATACATCTTTCATGATGATCACATAAAAAGAGAAAAGTCACTTTCTGTTGCAAAAACTAAGGTACCTACATCCACAAAGCAGCAGTCCCCCAAAATACGAAGTCCTGAACTCACGCTGGTGATGGGACTACAAGCAAAGTGACTCATTCCACACCCCTTGATAGTTCTTCAAACCCCACATGGAGCACAGTATCTTGACCACAGTGGTGTTGCATGAAGCCATGCGGTATAACACTGCACAGAAACACACACACACACACACTTTTAAAGCTGTAAAAATCTGAATAACCTCTGTGGAGTATTCCAATGTCAGTTTCTTAGTTTTGAGATATAGGTGCAGACTTGGTGAAGGATGCATGAGAACTTCCCTGCACATTTTTTGCAACTTCCTATGAATCTGTAATTTTTTCAAAATACAAAGTTAAAACACACACACACACACACACACACCCCCATATAGAATTAAAACCTTTGATAGAATTCTTTTGAAGGACTGATGTAAGAAGCAAATAAAAGTCCATGCCACCATAAATGAGTGCTTTTATAAGGACATTTAAAACTACAAATAACAATTATCTTAAATACCAAAGCAGGTTAATTTAATAAAGTACATTCTAGCTTCTTGATTAAATATTAGTTTTCATTTTGTTAGGGTTTATTTGGTTTTGCTCTGTGTATGCAGATAATCAGAACTATCAGCTAATTCTGCCCTCCTCAGAATCAGAAGAGTCATACCTGCCTACCCACAGCACTTGTCTTCTCCTATCTATGATCTCTACAAATCAGTCTTCCTTAAACTTTCCAGTTTAAATAACATCATACCACAACTCACTTCTATTGTTAGGAAACTTCACCACAACTGGAAATGTTGTGGCTTGTTTTTAGACCCAGGGGCACATATGTGTTTCACATTAAGACATTTTAAATCTTGGCTTTATTTGCTCCCAGGAAGCCAGATTCTCCATCTGCCTAGACTGTTTCTTGTCTAAAGCATCTTTGGGAACTGCATTAACTTTCAGGCTATATGGATTTTATTTTGCACTTAGAGTTTCATTAATTGTTATTGTTATTAACAAGTATCCTTCCAACAACTCCAACATCTTCCACACCTACAAAGTACTAACACACCAGGGCCTTTGGAAGTTATGATAGCTGAACTTATCTTTAGATGGAGAGGGAATAAAAGTAAACATCTCCTATAGCCCTCTGGTTCTCAAACTTGGCTGCACACTGGAACTACCTGGTGGGCTTTAAAAATTACCAATGTGGGGGTGCCTGGGTGGCTCAGTCAGTTAAGCATCTGCCTTTGGCTTAGGCCATGATCCTGGGACCCTGGGATCAAGCCCTGCATTAGGCTTTCCACTCATCAGAGAGCCTGCTTCTCCTTCTCCCTCTGCCTGCTGGTTCCACCTGCCTGTGCTCTCTAATAAATAAATAAATCTTCAAAAAATAATAAAATATTTAGGGCTAACTTACATTAAAAAAATAAAAATTACCAATTTTGGGGGGGACTGGATGTCTCAATCAGATCATGTGACTCTTGATCTCAGGATCATGAGTTCAAGCCCCCCATTTGGTATAGATATTACTAAAAAAAAAAGAAAAAATCTTTAAGGGATGCCTGGATGGCTCATTTGCTTAAGTGTCTGACTTTGGTTTGGGTAATAATCTCAGGGTCCTGAGATGGAGCCCTGCATCGGATTCCCTGCTCAGCAAGGAGTCTGCTTCTGCCTCTCCCTCTGCTCCTCCACCCACTCATGCTCTCTCTCCCTCAAATAAATAAAATCTTTTAAAAAGAAAAAACTTAAGGGGGCATGCCTGGGTTGTTCAGTCAGTTAAGCATCTGCCTTTGGCTCAGCTCATGATCCCAGAGTCCTGGGATCAAGCCCTGCATCAGATTCCCTGCTCAGTGGGGAGCTGCTTCTCCCTCTCCCTCTGCCTGCTGCTCCCCACAACCTGACTTGTGCTCACTCTCTCACTCACTCTCTCAAATAATAAAATCTTAAAAAAAACTCAAAAAACATTTTTAAATTACTGATGCCTGAGTCCCATCTCTAGACTCTTAACTGTTAACTGCATGTTACATGTAACTACATGTAACTACATGTAACATGTAGTTAACATGTTAACATGTAGCTTGAGCCTTGGGAGTTTTAATAGATTCCCCATGTAATTCCTAGATGTAAAGTTTTATAACTAATTGCTCTACCATACAAATTTTTGCATGGAGCACTATTTATATTTCGCCATTCTTCCAAACACACATGCATAGAGAGTACTCTTATGTTCAAGTGCTTATGGAATCTAACCAATTATTCAACTAGAACCTTACCAACCCTTGGTTTAAGGCCACCATGGTCAATATGCTTCCCTGACAAACTTTAGGAATGCTTTCCAGATCTTGCAGAGTCCCTATCGACACACTCAGATTCACATCTAGTGAAAGCACAAGGCTCTTATCAAAAACAGAACATCCTCAAAGTATATCCTTAAAAACAAAAAAACAAAAAACAAAAAACCCAGACTGAGTCATGTTGGGTTCATAGAAAAATCAAGCAGAAGATACATAGATTTCCATATATTACCTGCCTCTGTATAAGCACAGGCTCCTTCAGTATTAACATCCCCACCAGAGTGGTGTATTTGTCACAACTGATGAAAGTACATTGATATATCAGCATTCTATCTCAAAGTCTATCATCTTCATTAGGGTACACTCTTGGTGTTGTACGTTCTGAGTTTGAACAAGTGCAAATGACATATATCTACCATACAGTATCATACAGACTAGTTTCACTGCCCTAAAACTCCTCCCTTATCACTAACCCCTAACAAGCACTAATCTCTACTATCCTCATAGTGTTGCCTTTTCCAGAACGTTGACATTTTCCACTTTCTTATATAGTTGGGATTATATAATGTGTAGTGTGTGCTTCTTCTTTCATTTACCAATATGCATTTAAGTTTCCTCCATGTCTTTTGATGGTTTGAAGGCTCATTTCTTTTTTTTTTTTTTTTAAAGATTTTATTTATTTATTTATTTGACAGAGAGAAATCACAAGTAGACGGAGAGGCAGGCAGAGAGAGAGAGGGAAGCAGGCTCTCTGCTGAGCAGAGAGCCCGATGCGGGACTCGATCCCGGACTCCGAGATCATGACCTGAGCCGAAGGCAGCGGCTTAACCCACTGAGCCACCCAGGCGCCCCATGAAGGCTCATTTCTTTTTGGTGTTGAGTAATATTCCATCGTTTTGATGTACCACAGTATACTGATTCTTTCACCTACTGAAGGACATCTTGGTTACTTCCAGATTTGGGCAATAAATATTTAAATTTAGGGCTGCTATAAACATCCATGTTCGGGTTATTGTGTGGCCATAGGAGTGTGACTTCTGGATTATATGGTAAGAATATATTTATTTTTCAAATAAATTGCCAAACTGTCTTCCAAAGTGGAAGTATTCATGTTGCATTCTCATCAGCAATGAATAAGAGTTCCTGTTGCTATACATCTTCACCAGCATTTGGTTTCATCAATGATCTAGATTTTAGCCATTCTAATGGTATGTGTTGATACCTTGTTGTTTTCATTTGCATTTCTCTGGAGACATATAATATGAAGCATCTTTTCATATGCTTACTTGCCAACTGTATATCTTTTTGACGACCTACCTGTTAAAATCTTTGGCCCAATTTTAGGTTGCGTTGTTTTCCTATTCTTGAGTTTTAAGTGTTCTTTATACATTTTGGATAATAGTCTTTTATCAGATACGTATTTTGCAAATATTTTCTCCTAGTCTGGGGTCTTTTCTCTTGACAGTGTCTATCATAGAGCAAAATTTCAATTTGAATCAAGTCCAACCTATCAATTCTTTCTTTCATGGGTTGTCTTTGGTAATCAAAAAAGTCATCACCAAACTCAAAATCATTTAGGTTTACTCCTATGTTATCTTCTAAGAGCTTTATTGTTTTATGTTTTACATTTAGTCCTATGATCCATTTTGAGTTGATTTTTGTGAAGGGTGTAAGGTCTGTATCTAGATTCAACATATTTGTATACTGATGTCCAGTTGTTCCCGCACCATTTGTTGAAAATACTATCTTTGCAGGCACCTGGGTGGCTCAATTGGTTAAGCTTCTTCCTCTCCCTCTGCTCCTTCTTCTGCCTGTGTGCTCTCTCAAATCAATCAATCAACCTATCTTCAACAAAAGTACTCTCTCTGCTCCATTATATTGTCTTTGCTCCTTCGTCAAAGATCAGTTGATTATATTTATGTGAGTCTACATTAGGATCTCATTTCTGGTCCCTTTATTTCTGCCTATTGTCTATTTTGTCTGTTTTTGTCTTGATTACCATAGCTCTATAGTAAGTCATGAAGTCAGGTAACATCAGTTCTTCAATTTTGTTCCTCTTCAATATTGTGTTGGCTATCCTGGATCTTCTTGCCTCTCCATATGAACTTGAGAATCAGTTTGTCAATATCCACAAAAAAACTTGCTGGGATTTTTACTGGGATTGCAGTCAATCCATAGACAAATTTGGGAAGAACTGACATCTTGACAATATTAGTCTTTCTATCCATGAACATGGATTATCTCTGCATTGGTTTAGTTCAATTTCTTTCAACAGAATTTTGTAATTTTCCTCATATGGACATTGTACACAACTTGTTAGATTTATACTTTAGTAGTTTGTTGTTGAGGTTGCTAATATAAATGGTATTATTTTAAATTTGAAGTTTCATTTGTTTATTGCCAGGTACATAGGAAAGCAATTGACTTTTATACATTAACATTGTATCCTATAACCTTGCTATACGTATTAGTTCCAGGAGTTTGTTGATTCTTTTGGATTTTTTTTTTTTTTATTCTTTTGGATTTTCTATATAAATGATAGTGTCTTCTGCAAACAAAGGTGGCTTTATTTCTTCCATTCCAATCTGTTTATCTTTTCTTTCCTTTACTTGTCTTGTTGCATTATCCAGGACTTCCAATATAATTTTGAAAAGCAGTGGAGAGAAGGGACTTCTTTGCCTTGTTCCTGATCTTGGTAGGAAAGTGTCAATTTTCTCACCATTAAATATGATGAAATATGTTAGCTGTAGGTTTTTTTGTGGTTACTCTTTATCAAGGTAAGGAAGTTTCCCTTTATTCCTATTTTATTGAAGGTTTTTTTAAAAAAATTCATGAATGGATTTTGTGTAGTGTTTCTTTTATATGTTTATGTGTTGTGATTTTTCTTCTGTAGCCTGTTGTGATGGACATCATCAACTAAGTTTTGAATGTTGAACCATATCTTGCATACCATCCCACTTGGCTGTGGTGCATAATTCTTTTTACACATTGCTGGATTCAATTTGCTACTATTTTGTTAGAGGTTTTCACATATGTGTTCATGAGAAATCTGTAGTCTACAGTTTTCTTTTCTTGTAATTGGTTTTGATATCAGGATAATGCTGGCCTCATAGTATGAATTAGGGAATATTTTATCTGCTTCTATCTTCTGAAATAGATCATAGGAGGTTGGTATAATTTCTTCCCCAAATGTTTGATAGAAATCCCAGTAAACCCATCTAGGTCAGGTGCTTTTTGTTTTTGAAGGTATGTAAGTATTGATTTGATTTCTTTAATAGATACAGACCTATTCCAATTGTCTTTTTCCTTTTATAGTTTTGGCAGATTGTGTCTTTCATGTAACTGGTTGATTTCATCTGGTTGATCAAATCTGTGGGCAGAGTTGTTCATAGTATTCCTTTGCTATCCTTTTAATGTCTATGGGCTCTTTAGTGGTATCCCCTCTTTCATTTCTGATATTAGTTATTTGTTTAAAGAATGTTTTTTTAAAATTTATTATTTAAGTAATCTCTACACCCAATATGGAGCTCAAACTCATGACCTGAGATCGAATGGCATGCTCCTCTGACTGAGCCAGCCAGGCACCCCAAAAATGTTCTTTTAATACCTAAAAAAATTTTAACTAGATCTCCTCATGTAAAATGGGTATTCCAGATTTGGCCAAACTAATACTTCTTCTTTTATAGGGTATCAAAACTTTTATTTTCCAGGATTATTCAAACTAGTGTTAAACAAGATGTGTGATGTGAGAAAATATTTTCATAGCACCTGTGGATCCAGTTGTCATAATTCCAAAGGGAGAGAAGAAGGAGTTGAAAAAAAGAACTTCATGATTAAGGGAGATAATATCAGTTGAAAATTTAATTTCCCTACCATTGAAACATAGCACCTATTCCCAAAAGCTTAATAGTCTTGATCTATGTACGACTACTACCTCGAACATATTTTACTTATACTTATTAATTCCAAATTTATTCAAAAGATTGAATTCAAATGAGAGCAGCATAAAAAAACTGGATTTTAAAGTACCAAGAAAATAATTTTTGATATCCCAGCCATTAAGTTAGGACTCTTTCTTAAGCACATGTACAGATAATTATTAGGAGGACATAAAAGGAAGAACTGTTTCCCTATGGCCCAATATTTAAATTCTTCTGTATTTCCCTGGAAAATTTGAAACTATGCCCCAAAAGGGCATTTACAAGAATGTTCAATCTAATATTGTCATGACAGTGAAAAACTGTTACAAATAAGAGAAATAATCTACGTTACATAGATATCATGTAATACACACATACACACATGTATACTTATATATATGTGTGTGCATATGTATACACACAGACAAAAGGGGTCTTCAGACATGTAAAAATATCACTCATGTAAAAAAAACCCAATAAAACCATATTCTTACAGGTGTGTGTGTGTGTGTATGTATATATATATATATATATATATGCGCACAGAAAAAGATTTGGAAAGCCACACAAAAAAAATATAACAGTTATTACCTCCAAGATTTTAAAATGTCTGTTGCTCAGTGGGGGTTTTAGAATTTGTAGTATTTTTTTTTAATTATGAGAATGAATGAATTTGTACTTTATGGCTTGAATAAATTTGAAAAAGTTAATGCCTCAAGACATACTTTAAGAAATCAAACATAGCAAAAGTATACCCACCTTGACATGGACAGGTGCTTTAATGACATACATCCTCTTTCCCCAGTAGAAAGAGTAGAAAGCAATGAAGAGTTATAAGGACATTCTGGTCAAATTCACAGCAGGGTCTGGCTGTTCAGCCACTCTGCTTAACCAAAGGGAATTCTTGCTGTCTTCTTTCTCTAGGATAAGTGTGTGCACACTATTTACTTGTGCATACACAGGTGCTTACCTGCCATCTTGATGAATGGAGGCATGGAAAGGATGTCACCCAAGGAGGAGACAAACAGACATGCATCCATGTGACAACAAGCAATGGACAAAAAATAACCTACTGCAAATTCAACATCAGTGTATTATGTTGATATTGCTATATCTGGCTCAGTGAAAACAGAATTATTTACTCCAAAATATCAGTCACAAGGTATTAATCAAAATATTTACATACAATCTATGTAATCTATGTAATATAACCTGATGTTTCCTCTCTTAGGGACATCTGTACAGTAACTGCCTTTCAGACATCTTTTATGAATCATGTCAGAAGTCCCCAAATGGTGGCCTGTAGGCAATATGTGGCCTCCAGCTGACTTGCTTTGCCACTACTCTATTGTCCCTCAGAGTATTTTGAAAAAACCGCATTTATAAAAATCCAGCTTTCCACTTTTATCTTCATCTGGTTACATGGTCTACCTTGCCTCACAGCAACCACAGGCTGGAGAAGAGCAGTCTCACTGGGCTGGGGCAAGCACTCTGCATCCTCTCAGTCCCTACCAAGCCCTACTGTCTTCCCAGGCTGAGAGCCAGCTGCCATTATCACTCTGCTTCCACTGCTGATTTTCTCACAGTCGAGTTAAGAAGAAAATGAACACTTGGACTTTTATCTCTACCCAGTGTGGGAAAAGTAAAGATACATAGTGTAGAATGTTTTGGGAAAAATTGGAAAGAGGACATTTTCCCGTGAGAATGAAGAATATTCCTACATGTCTAGTTTGCAAAGTCTGTTCCTGATGAAAGAACAGAACATGCCGTTATGAAACTACTGGCCAATTCTCTCATTACGTCTTCCTGTCTATAGCAGGCATTTGAACTTATGACGCATGGTTTATGTAATACTTATGGAAATGCCACCAACTGGAAGATACAGAGGCAGTGAAAAAGCAAACTCAAGAATTCTATGAGTTACACATATATTGACCCGTCTGAACTAACTTTATATTTAAATCCATGCATCAGTTCTGAATATGGTTGAGCACCAGCTGTACATAACAGGTATTGCATATTAGGGATTCTACGGATGGAAGAAGAGCAAAAATATAGTTCTAGCCCTCCACGAGTTTGCATTTGGAAATGGGAAAGGATGGGGCAGAAAGACAAGACAGGCTTATAAGTTATTCTACTAGATAGATAAATTAAGAGATCACAGATCTATGGATGGACAGTTGGGCTGCTTCCATATCCTGGCTGTGTAAATAACGCTACAGTAAACACAGGGGCGCATACATCTTTCCTTTTGGGGGAGGGCGTTAACTACCCAGTAGTAGAATTACTGGCTCATTTGATAATCATATTTTTAATTTTTTGAGGTACTTCAACACTCTTTTCCCACAGTGGCTGCACCAATTTGCATTCTCATCAACAGCAAGATGGTAATAATGTTGTTTAGTGACAGATGGTGACCACACTTACTATGGTGAGCACCAGAAATGTACCAAACGGTAGCATCATTATATTCTACACCTGAAACTGTGCATATTAAATCTACTTAAAAAAAAATACATGTGGGGCACCTGAGTGACTCAGTGGATTAAGCCTCTGCCTTTGGCTCAGGTCATGGTCTCAGGGTCCTGGGATGGAGTCCCACATAAGGCTTTCTGCTCAGTGGGGAGCCTGGTTCCTCCTCCTCTCTCTCTCTGCCTGCCTCTGTGCCTACTTGTGATCTCTCTGTCAAATAAATAAATAAAATATTTTTTAAAAAAATTAAATACATGAAAGCCACATCCAAAAAAGAAATAAAAGTGACCATAGGACAAATCAAGCAAAATCCTGTGAGAGCTGGAAGGAGGAAGCAAAACAAGAGGGTCAGGGAGAGCACAGCTTCAGGGAGAATGGAGCATGTGAGCTGGGCCTTAACACACAATTCCTAAAGGAAACAGGAAATTTGAGGGAAAGCTGAAGGTACCGTAAATCACAGCGTGTGCCTGCAGTGTGTGCACATGTGGTAAGCAGAGTGGAAGAGAAAGCTGGCAAAGTCATTGGGATCATGTTACTGACAGAGTTGACTGCCATGCTGATGGAGTTGTCCTTAACAAGATGGGTAATAGGGAACTTCCAAGTCAAAGAGGTTAAGATGCATTGTCCCTGGAGGTAGAGCAAATAGGCTAGTTACAGAACCTAAGGAATTACAAATTACAGAAAACCGTAAAATGTGATTTTCTCTCCTCTGTTCTTACATAATAATTCAGTACTCGTCAAATTTTTAAACTTCTACAGTTAAAAAAGAGGTATCAAACAACCTAGTAAGCAATAAATGAGACCCCAAGTGTACAGTGGGAGTTCAAGGAAGATGGTTTTAGAGGTAACCAACTGAATCATGTATTTACATCAGAATGGACTTCCAGGTCCACAGACATTAGGAAACATGCACTTGTGCACACACACACAGCACACAATACTGGAACGGTCACCACCCTAGAACTTATGAAGGCTTCAGAAAGAAGGTATCATAGTTAAGGAAAAAGGAAGTGCCAAGTCAGGGACCAGGAAACCCAAGTTCTAGCCTTGTTTGGCCACCAAACAACTGTAGACTTTGAGTAAGTAATTTGTCTCTTTTGGCCTCAGAAACTTCCTCTCTGAAATGAAGGGATTTGACAGGAATGAGCCCTAAGGTCTTTCCAACCTCTTCTCAAAATATCAAGAGTTTCAAACTGGCAGCCTTCAAGTCGGAAACAGCAGGCAAACTACTCAGGCCAAAGCATTTGCAAAAAAAAAAAAAAAAAAAAAAAAACCCAACCAAACCAAAACCAAAATAAATTCTTAGTTCCCGAACACTGATTTCACATAAAAACTCAGATTTTACACTTTTCTTGAAAACCCAGAAAACTTGGCAACAAGGACCCACATCCCTATATGGCCACAGTCCACTATGGCTGACGAGGTGATGCCTCCCCTTTAGCCAGACCTACCTTGTTCTCCAGTTTGCCAGTCTCCACCCTCTGACTCAATCCTTCGTTACCTGTCCAACTGAATAAGCGTGTGATTACTGCCACGCTCATGGCGGCCAGCTCCTCTATTCACTCAAGAGCTACTTGAGCCGCGCACCGAGCTAGCTAGATGCTGTAAAAGAAATAAACACGAGACATACCTAAGAATTAGAACTCACCATCAGACCTAATAGGTGTCAGAAGGATTCCAAGTATGGTGGAAGAGACTGCTTCAATTCTTGAAATATAGGAGAAGGATCTGCGATCTAGATCAATGTTGTCAAAAACAAGAATGTGCATATTTGGTAGAAAGTGCAAGCTTCTTAAGTAGAAGACTCAAAGTCAAGTCCTTCCCTATACAATAAACCATTAAATCTATAAGCTCTTCATAGGATCACAGATGCAAGGTCCTGCTGGCAGGCAGAGGGCTGTGAATAACTCCAGAAGCTCAGCCCCGCTCAAGAGGAGGCTGGTGGACTGTGGTTTAATGTGAAACCAATGGAGCCTGAGAACGGGATCCCCATATTTGTGTCACTGAGGTGCACAAATATCCGGGTACAGGGGACAGTGGCCTGAGGATTTAACTTTCAGTCATGTGTGAACCAGGGACTCATCAGTCTCTCTGGCCCTCTAAGATGCATCATGATTCTTTGTCAGAATCCTATCACGCAGGATTTTCCAGGAAATAAGATCGGCCTTTGTCATTTCACTACGGCATCCCTTCTGATAGTTCCCCCCTGTGCTATGCTGACTCTCCAGTGCCTGTCACCCTCTGAGGATGTCTACGTAAAGGATGCCACTGATACTGTTCCTTCATTTCTAGAAATCAGGCAAGCATAGGAAGTGGCAGAGTGATGATGAGATATGAAATTCAAACTTTATAAGAGCAAAAGAGAGCATGGATATCCGTCAACAGAAACCTGCTATGTTAAATCACATGTTAAGGACATAGAGTCGTCTGCAGCTGTTAAAGGAAAAAGGGATGGAATGCTACTGAGCAGTACAAAGGAACAAAGTGCAAACAGGCAAATGCTACAGCTTGAATGAATGCCAAGAGAAGTCTGCCATGTGAAAAAAGGCCAAAGGTTCCATCTTAAATGATTTCATTTATATAACATTCTTTAAATGTTACAACTACAGAATGGGAGAACAGATTAATGGTTGCCCCGGGAGATGGGGGGGTATGAGGAAGATGGGGAATAGATGCACTATTTCATATGGCATATGGATACACAAACCTACACACGTGATGAAACTGCATGGAGATACACCTGCAGAACATACATTCCATGCCATGAAAAGAACAGAAATATAAATGAGCAATTGCTTACAAATTTTCAGTAAAGCTCCTTATAATACAAAGGTACCTTCGGGAAATTAAGGAAGGAGGGAGGGAAGAAGGAGAGAGGAGAGGATAGATGGGGTAGAAGAGAGGAAGAGGAGGGGAATGAGAATGGGAATGTTCCACACACAACATCTGAATGACCACCAAGACACACTATTGAAAAGAAGAAACAAAATAAGGTGGTTTGTGCAGCACTCTACCGTTTGAGTAAACAAAACCAAAAAATATTAATACTTAATGCTTATCCACAAAACCTTTCTGAAAGGAAGCAAAAGAAACAGGCAACACTGGTTACCTCTATTGATGGGATGTGGAAGGCTCAGGGTTACGAAGGAAGGAAGACTAATATATATGTCCTTGAACCTTCTGAATTTTATACCAGATGAATGTATCACAAAATTACTTTTTTTTCCCCCTTCAATTTATGAAAAAGCAAATCCCTGCTTCAGTGCTTTCACCTTTGTACACACCTGTGGACTGGCCACTGCTTCCTGTTACTACTTAGTACTTAGCCTTTGTACCAAAGCGTCTTAAGCGGCCATACTGGTTTTGAAGGTCAGTTTCACCACTTACCTGAAAATGCTTCTGAATTATTACTCTTCCACCCCTCCGCCCCCTCCCCCATGCACTATTTCATATGGCATAGCTTGGTTTATAGTAGCTGGCTATAAAAGGTGATTACTATCTTCAAGCCAAGTGAAAATTTTTGATTTCAAAAGCAAAAAAGGGAACAAACCAAGAAGTAATAACAAGCAGTTAACGACGATGATGATAAGCTACCAGTTTTTTACCTTCCACTCTGTGCTTGGTACTGGGCCAAGCAGCTTACAAGCGTCCTCTCAATTGACTACTCACAGCAACCTTTGCTGGGCAAGTTTTGTTATGTGCACTTCATAGATGAGGAAATGGAACCTCAGATAGGTTAAATGATTCGCTAGAACTAGAACGTGTACCAGGGTCTGTCAATACTAACAAGGAGGAATCATTCTTCTGTGGCTTAGTACAATTCATCTCCATTTTGATCGCTCTAAACTGTATCTGAAAGAGCCATACAATTTCCTGGTAACTGACGGCTTGTTACTTTCACAGTCCTACCTACCTGTGAGCCAGGATCTGGACAGCAATATTACCAAAGTACCTACAATTTGCAGTCAGCAGGATAAAATACTTAACATAAAAGCTGAGGTACCACCAAAGTAGGAAAACCTAGGTTGAAATTTTCAGTCAATCCAATTCAAAATTTAATACTCGGTTTGTCCAAGCAACCACCAGAATTCTTTCATGAAGGAAAGAAATTCAACCAGAAAATTTAAGATTTTTGTCTCTGTCAATAAGCTTCTGAATTAATCACTGATATCTAAAATCAAACATAACTTCTTTTTTTTTTTTTTTTTTTTTTTTTAAAGATTTTTTTTTTTTTTTTTACAGAGAGAAATCACAAGTAGGCAGAGAGGCAGGCCGAGAGAGAGAGAGAGGAGGAAGCAGGCTCCCTGCTGAGCAGAGAGCCCGATGCGGGACTCGATCCCAGGACCCTGAGATCATGACCTGAGTCGAAGGCAGCGGCTTAACCACTGAGCCACCCAGGCGCCCCCAAACATAACTTCTTAAAAATTATGTGAATCAAATAAGTGTCAACAGACTACTGTGTATAACTGATGGCTTTTGATCCCATAATCAGTCACGATGTATTCTGAATAAGCCAACTTAACCCTAAATAAAATTATTTCTAAATAGGAAAAATCTCTGCATCTCATCAAGCACAGCTGAATCACTAAAGTGAGATTTTTCACAGTTAGTTTAAAAGATGTGAAACATTAAAGATACCAGGAACTTTGCCCAACACCAGATTATTTTGTATTAAGACACAACACAGGATTTTAAATAAACTTAGTATGATTAAAATAAAATAAAATCTTAAAACACATAACACAGTTTTCTGAGATGATAAGGAAAACAATGTTAATAAGACAACTGTAAAATGCTAGCAAATAAATGGAACCCAAGTTTGGTCCTCTGTATTCCACGAGATATTTTAAGTATATATGTGTTATCAAGGCATTTTCTACAAACACCAAATTTCTCCAAGCTATTCTTGGGCTTTTGATTCTATTCTCCATCTAGTGAGATAATGCAAATTCAAGAATTTTTTTAACAGTCCCATTAGACTAACAAAGTCAAATATCAACTGACAGTCTTCATTATTTTCTTTTGGGGGCCCAGTCTTTTTTTCATTAATCTTCTTTCATTGAGGTTATTTGTTAGACCAACTTTCTTAAGTAGCCAACATTCTATGTTCGTCCCCTGTTGTTAATCTGTATCTTCCAAAAGCCAGCAGAGGCCATTTCTGACTCTGTTCCCTCTTCCCTATCCTCTTTAGTGTAAGATCGCAGACACAAAGCCACGGCTGTAAGGCAAAATATGGCAGATTTAAAGTGATTCATGAGTGATTACCACTTCTTATTTCATTGGAATTCTGAATACTGTTAGAACACAAAAAGGTTAAGAAAACTAAAGTAAAACAATCCTCTATAAGAACATATATATGCTTCCATTGTCTTCTGAACTAGAAAACATATTCTGGAAATACATTTTTTGGTAAGAAAAGACATTTGGTAGATTCAAGTGAGTCTACTGTACAAACAATAATTCTATGGGCTATCTTGTCATGTACCTTCACTCAACATCATAAAGGTGGCTGAGAAAGATGGGTCCATAGAAGTGCACTGTGGGCCAATAAGCAACCAGAGTAGCCTGTTCAATACTACAGACAGTGGAAGTTATCCAATATAGCAGATTATACATTCAACATTGACTTGTTAATGATCTCAAAGCCTCTTACATGTAAAACATTCAGAACTTCAGAGAGAGAAGAACAGAAAGTTTTCAGGATTCTCATTAAATTAGTCTTCAGTACTATAATTTCACATTCTTGAACCCAACGTGATACATACTATCTGAATGCTAATAAATATCATTTCTGGTCACACGGTATTTAATGTAGGTCATAAAATTAAAAGATTTTTGTCCATAGCCCAAAAGTGAATATTACAAAATATTCGAGCCTTTTGCGAACAAATTTACAACTTGCTGAGTTGGATTACAAAGTGGAAATGGTGTTTGAGGAAAAAAGCTCCTGTCTTCTCTCATGTTAGAAAATGATGTTTCTTTCTTTGCAGAATGGGAAAGGTAAAAGAGGTTTTTCTTTGTTTGTTTGTTTGTTTTTTGTTTTTAAATTGGAATGGTATTTGGGTGTTAGGTCTGTGAATTTCTCGGTTCCACCTCATAGTATCCACACGAGAGGAAACTCTGTGCAGAAGTCCATGCTTTCCAATAACGAGCTATCTGGCAAGAACCTGAAAACCTGACAGGCTTAGAGGCTGCCTGCCAGAGGGCTGCGTGTCTCCGTACTCGTCCTCCCCTGAAATCTTGATGAAAACATCAACGATTCAAGTTTAAGGATAAGGCAACAAGTTCCGAAGTTCTATGGAGTTCATCAGTTCTGCCCACCAGGAATCAAATCCAGATGAGGGAAAAATCAAAGTAAACACAGCATGAAGGGACAAAGTGGAAAGAAGGAGGAACAACAAGAGGATCCAAAAAATAAAACAATGAAACATCAAGCTGTAACTGATGTACTCCAGGGAACCGACACTTGGAAGAAAAGGAGGACAGGGTACTGGCAGTCATCTCTTCAAGTCTTCAAGGCGCAAAGATAGAGAATGAAATCAGCCATCAAACAAAGATCACTGAGAGCCCTCCTTGTGCTTACAGTATGTGCTATGGAGTCACTAAGCTATATAACATTCAATCGGAAAGAGGTTTTGGATGTTCGGCTAGCACGTAATTAGAACACACCATATTAAAAGAGCAGTAAAAAATAAAGTTAAGAAAACAAGAGAAAGGGGCCCATGCTGTATAGCCCATGAATCTCATCGGCTTTATCGTGAAAGTTTATTGTTTTTAATCCTAGTACAATCAGCTACCAGTTACATACAGTAAAAAACAAAAACAGCCACAAAGCAATGATGATAGAGATAGTCTGTGACATTGTACAGCGGAGGAAATGTTTTCTGTTGGAATCCTCCAGCAGACCCTCCACCTGGCTTCAGCAGTTAAGCTATCACTCCCTCCCTCCCCAAAATAGTTAAAAAGAAAAATTAATGTCTTGCTTGGGTACAGCAAGATTCTAATACCTCTTGGGGACACTGGAGAACTTTAAAAAACTAAAGTGGTAGAAACAAAACAAAAATCGAAACGTGGAAGGCAAGGTGACACACAACGAAGCTCCATGAGGTCGTGGCTTCAGATCACCTCAAAGCGAACCACCTGGAAAGAAAAGAAAAGGCTGTCATGCCACGGAGCAGCAGGCAGAAAATCCAGTAGACTCTAGTATCGCATCATTCCACTCCTCAAATCTATAGAATCCAAGCTTTTCTCAACTCTTGTATTAAGGGAGCCAGGTTGCAGAAAATTTCCCCTTTTCCAACACCGTGCACTATAAATGTTGGCAAGAAGCACATACTTACTGTTTTAAGAACCAGAAAATAATACAAGGGAAGCATTTTTAGCAAAGCATGCTGTCTCCTTTATCTCAAACCCTTCAAAACAACCACTCAGTAGGCTATTTATACGATTGTGCAATCTTACCTTAGAGGAACAATGACTCCGTTCAAAAACTAAGTATCATATATATTTGGTTCGATTGAGGGCTTTCTCAGCCAGGTGACCACTTTCATCTGTGATCTTCTCCCAATCAGTCTGTCCGACCACAAAACCTATGGCCCTTTTCCTATCTGCGTCCTTCTTTTCTTCCAGGTCCGCCCATCTCACCTAGAAAGAACACAGCGTTAGGCTGGGCTTTAGGGAAAATAAATATGGAAAGAGCTTCTTCACTCTCTGGATAGTCTAAGGGATGGGGTAACTAATCTGAAACCAAGAGATAAAAATATTAGGAATTAACTGGGGAGAAGCGGAAAAAGCCATGTAAGTTACAGAAAGCAAACTCTGGTCAGTTACCAAGTGCTAACCCTTCTAGCTCCTGAACAGTTCAGCTTTCAGCTCAGTCCTGGCGCCTACCTTTCCTCTGTCTCTCTCCTTTGTGGTTCGCTGATCTTACTTTTCCCTCTGCCTAGTCTTCCTACCTTACATGCTCAGTCCCTCCAACCCATTCTGCCAGAGTGATCCCAAAATACACACGGTTATGACTCTCACCTGCTTTAAATCTTTCCCCTGCCTAAAAAATAAAATCTAAGCACACAGGTCCCTCTGGATTTGGCCCTGTCTACTCTTCAGTGGTGTTTCTGGGCAGTGCCTACAGCCTTTTATATAAGCAGTACGAAATTACTTCTAGCTCTCAGAGCACCTGGAGCCATTTCCCATCTCTGTAATTGTGCATATACTCGTCTCCTTCCTGAAATGCCCTAACTCTGTCCACCTGCCATAAGTGTAATCAGGTACCCCTGCTTTATCTTTCTTGTTCTTTGCCAATCAAATAATTAATCAATCATTGCTTCCTTAGAGCTACTTCTGGATTTTGACATGTTCATTTTTGAACTTTCACACTATATTGCAATGATCTATTTATAGACCTGTCTTCCCTAAGAGACTAAAAATACCCTAGATCAGTGGACTTTTATTTATCTCTACACAACAAATATTTCTTGAAATCTAAACTTAGAAAATAGGGAGCTGTTACTATTTTCATTCATGAGATAAAGAGATGAAGAGATGGACTCAACTGTTAGCATTTATGGAAATACGTAGATTTTAACTACAAATACATATAGATCAGGGATATTTCCCTTGGTTGGTATTCTGATATTTTTAGAATATAAGCAAATACATTTTCAATTTCAGTAATATATCAAATATAGATTCTTATATAAACAATTAAAAAATAAGTAGATATATTCTGCATAAGCTGAAATACTTGAGAAACTATGAAACTGTGGACATAGCACCAAAGTCTGCAGAGATTGTATACATATTTTTAAAGATTTTATTTATTTAACAGAAAGAGTGAGCACGAGTAGCAGGAGCATCAGACAGAGAGAGAGGGAAAAGTGGGCTCTCAGTGGGGAGCCTGACACAGGGCTAGATCCCAGGACCCTGGGATCATGACCTGAACTGAAGGCAGATGCCCAAGAACTGAGCCACCCAGGAGCCTCATGCAGAGATTGTATTTTTAAAAAAGATTTATTTGAGAGAGAAGAAGAGAACATAAGCACACAAGTGGGAGGGGTAGGGAGAGGGAGGGAGAATTTCAAGCAGACTCTGCACTGAGCTTGGAGCCTGACATGGGGCTTGATCTCACAACCCTGACATCATGACCTGAGCTGAAACCAAGAGGTGAACACTTAACTGACTGCACCACCCAGGCACCCCTAAGATTGTATTTTATTATTTATTTATTTATTTGACAGAGACACAGCGAGAGAAGGAACACAAGCAGAGGGAGTGGGAGAGGGAGAAGCAGGCTTCCCGCCAAGCAGGGAGCTTGATGTGGGGCTCGATCCCAGGACCCTGGGATCATGACCTGAGCCGAAGGCAGCTGCTTAACAACTGAGCCACCCTGGGGCCCCATAAGATTGTACTTTAAATTTAGCTTGTGATTTATTATCTGTGACAAGAAAACCAGAGCATGCATACTCCATGCTCTTCATACTGGACACAGAAATGCAACTGCTCTTACAGGTGCACTGACCTTCCCTATTACCAAAATGAAATGACTAGGCTTCTCCAAACAGCAAGCACTTGGTCAAAGAGAAGATAAGTAGTAATAGGAATGGGGAAAATTGGTAACACAATTAAAAAGTTTTTTTTTTTTTTAAAGATTTTATTTATTATTTATTTGACCGAGAGAGAAATCACAAGTAGGCGGAGAGTCAGGCAGAGAGAGAGAGAGAAGCAGGCTCCCGCTGAGCAAAGAGCCCGATGCGGGGCTCGATCCCAGGACACTGAGATCATGACCTGAGCCGAAGGCAGCGGCTTAATCCACTGAGCCACCCAGGCGCCCCAAAAAGTTTTTTTTTCTTTAAAGATTTTATGTATATTCGACAGAGAGAGGGAATATAAGCAGGGGCAGGGACAGAGGGGCAGAGGAAGATGGGGAAGCAGGCTCTCCCCATTGATCAGGGAGCCTGATGCAAGGGTTGATCCCAGGACCCTGAGATCATGACCTGAGCGAAAGACAGACACTTAAGCAACTGAACCACTCAGGCGCCCCAAGCCCAACTCTTTTTAAAGCAGATTTTTAGTGGGTAAAAAACCTAAATTTCCTTCATAGCCTTTAGTAGAATAAATAAATAAATAAGCCTAAATAATGTGGGCTTTTTGTATACAGAGCTCTCTGGGCTTTCTGCTATGGATTTAAGCTAACTGTATTTATTTTGATAGATTCATACACTTGGGATCAAGGGGACACATTTTAGCAAAAATGATTATGGTTAAGGGGAATGAAGAATGGACAGACTGCGGGTGCCTGAGTGGCTCAGTGGGTTTATCCTCTGCCTTCAGCTCAGGTCCTGATCCCGCATCGGGCTCTCTGCTCTGCAGGAAGCCTGCTTCCCCCTCTCTCTCTGCCTGCCTACTTGTGATCTCTCTCTCTGTGTCAAATAAATTAAAAAAAAAAAAAAAAAAAGAATGGACAGATTGTGGCCACCGAAGAAAGAAATGGTAAATAGTCCACAGTACATCTTTGGTACAGAGTACACACTGGTCCATCTTACCCTGAATAAACTAAGAACTAACTTTTAAGTCTGTAGCTTAAATTAAGTCTTTAAAACTCAGATAAAATAAAGAACATAGGATTAGAATAAAAAGTATGTAATTGTTTTTTAAATAAGCAATATGTTTTAGAACCAATGCCCACAATTTTTTTTTTTTTTTTTTTTTTTTTTTTTTTTTTTAAGATTTTATTTATTTATTTGACAGAGAGAAATCACAAGTAGATGGAGAGGCAGGCAGAGAGAGAGAGGGAAGCAGGCTCTCCGCTGAGCAGAGAGCCCGATGCGGGACTCGATCCCAGGACTCTGAGATCATGACCTGAGCCGAAGGCAGCGGCTCAACCCACTGAGCCACCCAGGCGCCCGCAATGCCCACAATTTTAAGTTGAAATTAAAATATTTTGGGGTGCTAAGTCGGTTAAGCATCTGCTTTTGGCTCAGGTCATAATTCCAGGGTCCTGGGATCAAGCCTCGAATCGGGTTTTTTGTTCCTCAAGGAGCCGTCTTCTCCCTCTCCCTTTGCCTACCACATCCCTGCTTGTGCCCGCTCTCTCTCTGTCAAATACATTAAAAAAATCTTTTATTTATTTTTTTAAAAAAGATTTTATTTATGTATTTGACGGACAGAAACAGCCAGAGAGGGAACACAAGCAGTGGGAGTTGGAGAGGGAGAAGCAGGCTTTTCACCAAGCAGGGAGCCTGATACAGGGCTCCATCCCAGGACCCTGGGATTGTGACCCAAGTTGAAGGCAGATGCTTAATGGCTGAGCCACCCAGGTGCCCCCATAAATAAATTCTTTAAAAAACAAATAAATAAAATATTTTGGAAACTACTGTATTTTGTTCGAATCTTTAATATACACTGGTGCTATATTAAC
Source organism: Mustela nigripes (assembly GCF_022355385.1). Lineage (NCBI taxonomy): Eukaryota > Metazoa > Chordata > Mammalia > Carnivora > Mustelidae > Mustela > Mustela nigripes. The sequence continues at coordinate 130,438,957 of NC_081569.1, forward strand.
ATTATTTATTTGCATCTTGGACTCCTCCACTGGAGGTCTGCTCTAAGAGGCCTCATTTGCAGATCTGACACATACTCAACACTGTAGAATGAATGAATGAATACCAAAACACTAACTATCGGAGCAGAACAATGCTTTCAACTTGAAATGGTTTCTTAAATGTCAGTGCCTCTCTTAATCTTCCCAGAGGTACTTTAACTGAGATTTACCATCTTTCTTTTTTTTTTTTTTTTTGGCCATTTATCTTAACCATTAAAAAATGTACAATACAGAAAAGTCTTGACTAACACTCAAAGGTTTGAGGTATATACGTTTCAGCCACTATCACTAAAAATATTTCTAAAATGTGTGAGTCCTGCAAACGAGGGAACGGTTCACCTTCCATTCATCAAAGAAACACAAAGTCCACTGGAGCTACCATTTTATGCCCAACTAAGCAACCAAAATTTTTAAAATATAAATTATATTTTAAAAATAAAGCATTTTCATAAAATTCTACTTACGATTAACCCTATAGAACTACCTTCTTGTTACAGTAGACATTAATCCTAGCAGCCTGCCTGGTATTCGTAAAAAAAAAAAAAAAAAAACCTCAATTATAAAGCAAGCAAGAGATGCCAGAAAAGGAGTAAGTTATGAATTCTGCATTAGTTGCTACCCGCAGGAGCTCCTTGTGGTCTGGTGTTGATTTGGTGAGTGGTTTTAGAGTTACAAACTCTTTGAGATGAGGATATGAGGCAGGGGAGGGGTCACAGATAAGCCACTTTAAAGAACTAGGATGTGGGAGTTAAGAAGATGGCAGCAAAGTAGGACCACCCTAGGCTCACCTTGACCCACAAATACAACTAGATAACTACCAAATCATCCTAAATAGGGGCGCCTGGGTGGCTCAGTGGGTTAAAGCCTCTGCCTTTGAGTCAGGTCATGATCCTAGGGTCCTGATCCCAGGATTCTGGGATGGAGCCCCACATCATTGGGCTCTCTGCTCAGCAGAGAGCCTGCTTCCTCCTCTCTCTCGATGCCTGCCTCTCTGCCTACTTGTGATCTCTTGTCTGTCAAATAAATAAATAAAATCTTTGGGGAAGAGTCATCCTAGATACACCAGAAATCAAGCTGAAGACTGGCAGAACAAACCACACAACTAAAGGTAGAGGAGAGGCCACAATGAAGAAGGTAGAAAGTGTGAAGAGGTGGTTTGGGAGAGAAATGGATGTCAGCTGCTGTGGTGGGGAGGGAGCAGTGGTCAGGGAGAGGGGGAGAGACATACTAACACACTGGGGAGTGCAGGGGAAAACAAATCCCCATCTAATTGTCTTGGAAAGCAAGAGGGGCTGAATTTCATGACTTCTGGTAATGGAGTTTCAAAAATCAGCAGGCTTGGCTGGAAGACGCCCTGAGGGCATTGCCCTGCTCTTGGAGAGAAGGCAGGCAAGCGTGCAGCATGGTAACAGCAATCTGAAAAGTGCCTGTGGCATACAGTGTGAAGGTCATTTGCTCATCTTGGAGCACATCCCAGAGAGAGCATTCACAGAGAGAGACTCCTCTGGAAACAAGGAACTGGCCAGCACCATTTCCCTCCCCTGCCCCGGAAACACAAGCGCAGGACTACCTGTGGGAACCAGCACAGCACTGACACCCAACACTTGACACTCACTACCGAACTTGCCTAACCCGAGACCCCTCCCCAACCCGAGACCCCTCCCCACTCTGTGCATGCACAAACTCTGGTGGGCCTGCCTCAGTCCCAGCAAGCAGAAACCCTCTCCCCAATACTGAACCAAAAGTCTGGCTCACGCTGCCATCTCCAGAGGCAGGAGTTTTGCAGAGCTTTAGTTCTGGCAGTGGGGGCAAAAGGTCTCATTTCACAAACTGACCACAGCACACCTAGTTAAAACGTACTACATTCAGGCCAGGGACCTAACACTGCCCACAACTGGCAAAGAGCCTCTGCAGATAACTAGCCTGAAGGATAAAATGGCTAGGACAAAAGAGCAGACCATATGCAGCATATACTCCCAGAAGCATATACTCCCGGAAGTGCCAGGCCTTGGGGAATAGGGGACACAGTGCAGGGCACCACAGGACCTCTTCTTCATATGGCCATTACCCTCAAGAATGTGAGCTGTAGCTGACTTTCCTAACACAGAGAAAGAGGCACAGAGAGTTAGACAAAATGAGAAAACAGAAATTTATCCTAAAGTAGAGAACAAGGACAGGGCCAGAAATCTAAGCAAAACAGATATAAGTAACATGCCCAATAAAGAATTTGAACTAATGATCATAAAGATACTCACTGGATCTGAGAAAAGAGTGGAGGACATCAGTGAGACCCTTAGCAGAGAGAGAGAAGGAATAGCACAGCAGAAATAAAGAGTACAATAAATGAAATGAGAAACATGCTTGAGGGAATGAACAGCAGGATGGAAGAAGAGGAAGAAGGAATGAGTGGTCTAAGGAGACTGAGTAATGGAAAGTAATCGGGCTGAACAAAGGAGACAAAAACAATTATGCAAAATGAGAATAGTCTTCGGGCACTCAGTGACTCTATCAAATGTAATAACATTCTTATTATAGGAGTCTCAGAAGACGGAGAGAGACAAGAGGGGACAGAAAATTTATTTGAAGAAAGAACTCCCACCAAAATCAACAAAAGCAGATCCACACTAAGACATATTGTAATTAAACTGGCAAAATATAATAATAAAGAAAAAGTCTTAAAAGGAACAAGACAAAAGAAGGCAGTAACTTACAAGGGAAAACTCATAAGGTTAGCAGGAGATTTTTCAGCAGATAACTTCCAAGCCAGAAGACAGTGGCATGATATATTCAAAGTGCTAAATGGGGAAAATCTGCTGCAGAGAATACACTATTTAGTAAGGCTATCATTCAGAAAAGAGAGATAGAGACAAACAAAAAACAAGGGAGTTCATGATCAGTAAACCAGCCCTACAAGAAATATTAAAGGGGACTCTGACTGGAAAGGAGAGCAAAAGTGACAGTATAAAGGTAAGAAACACAAAAGCAATAAAAATGAATATTTCTGTTAAAAAATCAGTCAAGGTGGGGCGCCTGGGTAGCTCAGTTGGTTGAGCAACTGCCTTCAGCTCAGCTCATGATCCTGGAGTCCCAGGATCAAGTCCCGCGTTGGGCTCCTTGCTCAGCAGGGGGTCTGCTGCTCTCTCTGCCCCTTCCCTCCTCATGTTCTCGCTCTCATTCTCTCTCTCTCTCTCTCAAGTAAAGAAATAAATAAAATCTTTAAAAAAACCAGTCAAGGAACTCACAAAATAAAAAGATGTATAATATTATAACATATACTTAAAATGTGGGGAGGAAAGGCAAAAAGAATAAGTTCAAACTTAAATGACTATATAGACTGCTACATGCAAAAGAGGTTATAAGCAAACCTAAAGATAACCATATATCAAAAACCACTAATAAATATGCAAAGAATGAGGAGAATGAAATCAAATACATCACTAAAGAAAATCAGCAAACCATGAGAGAAAGACAAGAAAGGATCAGAGAATACCTTCAGAAACAACCATAAAACATAATAAAATGACAATGAAAACATATTTGTCAATAATTATACTGAATGTAAATGGACTAAATGCTCCATTCAAAAGACATATGGTGATGGGATAGATTAAAAAAAAAAATGAGACCCATCTATATGCTGCCTATAAGAGACTCATTTTAGACCTAAAGATACCTGCAGATTGAAAATGAGGGGATAGAGAAATATCTATCCTGCAAATGGATGTCAAAAGAAAGCCAGAGTAGCAATACTTACATTGGACAAAATACTTTAAAACAAAGATTGTAGGGGCACCTCGGTGGCTCAGTGGGTTAAAGACTCTGCCTTCTGCTCAGGTCAAGATCCCAGGGTCCTGGGATCGAGGCCCACATCGGGCTCTCCGCTTAGCAGGGAGCCTGCTTCCTCCTCTCTCTCTCTCTATGCCTGCCTCTCTGCCTACTTGTGATCTCTGTCAAATAAATAAATAAAATCTTTAAAAACAAAAACCAAAAAACCCAATGACTGAAACAAGAGATAAAGAAGGACCTAATAATAACAACGAAAGAGACAATCCAACAAGAAGATATAACAACTGTAAATATTTACACACCCAACAAGGGAACACCTAAATACATAAAACAGTTAATAACACTAAAGGAACTAATCAATAATACAGTAATAGTAGGGGACTTTAACACCCCTCTTATCAATAGATCATCTAAACAGAAAATCAACAAGGAAACAGTGGCTTTGAATGACACTTTGGAACAGATGGATTTAACAGACATATTCAGAACATTCCAGCCTAGAACAGCAGAACACATTCTTTTCAAGTACATATGGAACATTCTCCAGAAGAGACCACATATTTAGCCCACAAAACAAGCCTCAACAAATTCAAGATGAAAGTCATACCATTCATCTTTTCTGACCACAATGCTATGAAACTAAAAGTCAACCACAGGAAAAAATCTGGAAAGAGCACAGATATGTGGAGGTTAAATAATGTGCTACTGTGAATGAATGGGTCAAATAGGAAATAAAAGAAGAAATTTAAAAAGTATATGGAAACTAATGAAAATGAAAATACAACAGACCAAAACTTCTGGGATGCAGCAGAAGCGGTTCTAAGAGAGAAGTATAAAATATTATAGGCATACCTCAAGAAGAAAAACCTCAAACAACTTAATCTGACACCTAAAGGAGCTAGGATAAAAAGAACAAACAAAACGTAAAACCAGAAGAAGAAAGGAAATAATAAACATGAGAACAGAAATAAGTGATACAGAAACTAAAAAAACAATAGAACAGACCAATGAAACCAGCAACTAGTTCAATATCAATCAGTATCAATTAAATCGATAAACCTCCAGCCAGCCTTACCAAGTAAAAAAGAGAAAGGACTCAAAATCACAAATGAGAGAGGAGAAATAAAAACCAACACAACAGAAATACAAACAATTATATGTGAGTATTATGAAAAACTATATGCCAACAAACCCAGACAACCTAGAGGAAGTAGATAAATTCCTAGAAACAAACAAACTACCAAAACTGAAACAGTAAGAAATAGAAAAATTGAACAGACTGATAACCAGCAAAGAAATGGAATCAGGAATAAAAAAACTGCCAACAAACAAAAGTCCAGGACCAGATGGCTTCACGGGCAAATTCTACCAAACACTTAAAGAAAGAGTTAATAGCTATTCTTCTCAAACTATTCCAAAAAACAGAAAAGGAAAACTTCCATATTCATCCTATGAGGCAGCATTATTCTCTTAACAAAACCAGAGAAAGACACCACTAAAAAAGAGATCTATAGCCCAATATCCCTGATGAATGTAGATGTAAAATTCTCAACAAAATACTAGCAAACTGAATCCAGCAACACATTAGAAAAAATCATTCACCACAAGCAAGTGGAATTTATTCCTGGGTTTCCAGGGTAATTCACATTTGCACATCAACCAATGTCACATCAATAAGATAAAGGAAAAGAACCATATGATCATTTCAACAGATGGAGAAAAAGCATTTGACAAAGTACAACATCCATTTATGATAGAAACCCTCAACAAATTAGGTTTAGAGGGAACACAACTCAACATAATAAAGGCCATATATGAAAAAAACCACAGCCCGTATCATCCTTAATGGGAAAAAACGGAGAGGACAGAAACAAAACAAGGATATTCACTCTCACTACTTTTACTCAACATAGTTCTAGAAGTCCTAGGCACAGCAATCAGACAACAAAAAGGAAAAAAAGGCATCTAAGTCAGTAAGTAAGCAGTAAAACTTTCCCTATTTGCAGACATGATACTACATAAAGAAAATCTGAAAGACTCCACCGAAAAACTACTACACGAATTTAGCAAAGTCACAGGATACAAAAATCAATGTGCAGAAATCTTCTACACTTCTATAAACCAATAATGAAACTGCAGCAAAAGAAATTAAGAAAACAATCCCATTTACAACTGCACCAAAAAGATACCCAGGAATAAACCTAGCCAAAGAAGTGAAAGACCCGTACTCTGAAAACTATAAAACACTAATGAAAGAAACTGAAGATGACACAAAGAAATGGGAAGACATCCCATTCTAATGGATTAAAAGAACAAATCTTGTTAAAATGCCTATACTCTATCCTAAGCAATCTACACATTTAATGCAATCCCTATCAAAATCGCAACATCATTTTTCTCAGAACTAGAACATCAATTCTAAAATGTGTATGGAACCACAAAAGATCCCAAATAGCCAAAGCAATCTTGAAAAAGCAAAGCAAAGCTGGAGGCATCACAATTCTGGACTTCAAGTTAAATTAAAGCTGCAATAATTGAAACCGTATGGTACTGGCACAAAAACAGACACACAGATCAATGAACAGAATAGAAAACCCAGAAATGAATCTACCTACCTACCTACCATTTATAACGGTCAACATAAGTTGGCCATTAATATGGTCAACTAATCTTCAACAAAGCAGGAAAGAATATCTAATGGGAAAAAGTCTCCTCAACAAATGGTGTTGGAAAAACTGGATAGCACCATGTAAAAGAAAGAAACTGGACCATGTTTCATACACAAAAATAAATTCAAAATGAATTAAAGATCTAAATGTGAGACTAGAAACCACAAAAATCCTAAAAGAGAACACACACAGTAACTTCTATGACACGGGCTATAGTAACCTCTTCCTGGTCTTCTAAGGCAAGGGAAACAAGAGCAAAAATAAACTACTGGGACTACTTTAAAACAAAAAGTTTCTGCACAGCAAAGGAAACAATCAACAAAACTAAAAGACAACTTATGGAATGGAAGATATTTGCAAATGACATATCCAATAATGGGTTAGTATCCACATACTGATAAAACTGATAAACTGATAAAACTCAAGAACCAAAAACCAAATAATCCAATTAAAACATGGGCAGATGATATGAACAGACATTTCTCCAAAGACACACAAGATGGCCAACAGACACATGAAAAGATGCTCATCATCACTTATCATCAAGGGAAATGCAAATCAAAACTACAGTGAGGGCGCCTGGGTGGCTCAGTTAGTTAAGCAACTGCCTTTGGCTCAGGTCACGGTCCTGGAGTCCTAGGATCAAGTCCCGCATCAGGCTCCCAGCAAAACGGGGAGTCTGCTTCTCCCTCTGACCTTCTCAACTCTCATGCTCTCTCTCACTGTCTCTCTCTCAAATAAATAAATAAAATCTTAAAAAAAAACTATAATGAGATATCACCTCAAACCCGTCAGAATGGCTAAAATCAACAGCACAAGAAACAGCAGGTGTTGGCAAGGATGTGGAGAAAGAGGAACACTTATACACTATTGGTGGGAACGCAAGCTGGCGCAGCCACTGTGAAAAACAGTATGGAGGTTCCTCCAAAGTTAAAAATACAACTACCCTATAATCTAGCAATTGCACTACTGGGTATTTATCCAAAGAATATAAAAACACTAATTCAAAGGGAAACATGTACTTCTATGTTTACAAAAGCATTATTTACAATAACCAAATTATGCAAGCAGCCTAAGTGTCCACTGATTAAGGAGTGGATAAAGATATGGGGTGTGTGTGTGTGTGTATGTAAATAATGCTAAGTGAAATAAGTAAGTCAGAGAAAGACAGATATTATACGGTTTTACTCATATGTGGAATTTAAGAAACAAATGATCAAAGGGGAAAAAAGACAGAGACAGAGAAAAGTTGAAAAAAAGACTCTTAGAGCACCTGGGTGGCTCAGTCAGTTGAGTACCCGACCCTTGGTTTGGGTTTGGGTCATGATCTAATGGGTCCTGAGATCAAGCCCTGTTTTGGGCTCTACGCTCAGTGCAGAGTCTGCTTGAGATTCTCTCCCTCTTTCTCTGCCCCCACCCTACTTATGCTCTTTCTCTCTCTCTCTCTCAAATAAATAAATAAATAAATAAAATCTTAAAAAAAAAAAGAAAAAAAGAAAAAAAGAAACAGACTCTCAAGTATAAAGGACAAACTGAGGATTACCAGAGGGGAGGTGATGGGGGGTGGGGGGAAGGGGTGAAATAGTCCATGGGGATTAAGGAGTGCACTTGTCATGGTGAGCACCAGCTGCTGAATGGAAGTACTGAATTACTACATTGTACACTTCTAAAACTAGTATGACATGGTATGTTAACTAACTGGAATTAAAATAAAAACTTAAAAAAAAAAAACAACTAGGATATGCACAGCCTACTTCTCTTTGTTCACCCAGCTTACACAGTAAATTACATGGGATCACATACTCCATAGAGTAATAGTTATTTGACTAAAAATAAACCAGAGAAAATATTTGTCATTTGAGATTATTTATTGTTAACTATACCAAATTATTATTCCCAAGGAGGGGCTATTTCTAATTCTTTTTTTTTTCCCTCCAAAGGGAGTTTCTAAATTTTTTTAAATTCATTTATTTGTCAGAGAGAGAGAGAACACAAGCAGAGATAGAAGCTGACAGAGAGAGAAGCAAGCTCCCTGTTGAGCAAGGAGCCTGATGCAGGACTTGATCCCAGGACCCTGGGATCCTGACCTGAGCCGAAGGCAGACGCTTAACGGACTGAGCCACCCAGGCGCCCTGAGCTATTTCTAATTCTATTGCTCCAACTTTAAAACTGGAATAGGAGGAATCAACACAGGTAGTGCCTGGATGGAGTGAGGCACACAGTAGGCCCCTAATCTCTGTTTTCCCTCCTTTCCAGTTACATGGGCACGGGTGGGCCTAGGGGCCATCTGAACTATTTAAAAGAGTTTGGAAAACTGGAGTTCTTTGTAATGTTATCCAATATAATGAAGTGTTACTGGCATTTTTATTCTCTTACAATAAATACTCTTTCAATATTAAAAGTACTGCAGAAATCCATAAAAAAGAAACGATGTGTAAAGATAAAGAAATGACACACAACGTCATCTTAATTAAGGAAATGCAGATGCCATTTTTGTCTTACCTATCAAATTGCCAAAAGTTTAAAAGTCTGATAATAGCACCTTCAGTGTAAGTGTGGAAAAACAGGCATTTACTTACATGTGGGTGTATGAACAGATGTAATCTTTTTGGAAAGAGAGCTCACAGTATTAGTCAAACTGACAGAAGATTGCAGCTTTAGTGCTATCTACCCTAGGGATATACTTTCAAAACGATGGCAAAAACATATGCAGCACAACTTTCCCCATAGTATTTACATTAACAATACAGTGAAAACAGCTAAGTATCCACCAGTAAGGGACCCGATAACTGTACAACCAAACATTAGGAAGCTATTTAAAAAGAATGGTAGGTCTGTATATACTTAAAATAGGAAGACCAAGACATATTAGCTAGAAAAGGCTTATCCAGATCATATATAATATGATTTTTTACTTTGTTAATTTTGTTTTAAAAGATATACACAAAGGTCACTTTTCCTAAATTTAATGTCTGTATGATGTTTTGGTTACATTTCTCTGCTCCTTTTCATTACAAACTTCATCAAAAAGGTGTCTCTATCTGCTGTTCTACAGTTCATATCCTAGTACTTCTTTAGTCTGCTAAAGAAGAGAGTTAAAGTTAAAAGCCCTAAAGGGCTTGGTGCCCTTTAACTCTCTAAGAAAGCTTGACTGATTACTGATCAATCAGTGATCTCCATGTTGCCAAACCTAATCGCCATTTCTCTGTTCCCAATTTACTTGCCTTCTCTGTATCATTTAAGAATTAATGACTCTCTACTTCTTGAAACATTCACCTCCACGTGAATTTCTAAATTTTGAGGTCCTGGGTCTTACTATCATTTCTAACTTAAATGGTCCCGCACTGACCTCGTTTTTTAGTCTCAAACTGGACTCCCCTGGTTTTCTCTGACTCAGTAAATGGCACCACACACATGGCGTGCTTATGGCCAGAACCCTGAAGATTCACCTTTGCTTCCAACCACTCCTGGACCCTCTATATCTAACCCACTAGGAAATCCTACAGATTCTTGGGGCGCCTGGGCGGCTCAGATGGTTAAGCATCTCACTCCTGATGTCAGCTCAGGTTATGACCTGATGGTCGTGGGATCAAGCCTCTCGTGGTCATGGGAGCCCCTCTGTGCTCAGCAGGGAGTCTTCTTGAGATCCTCTCTCTTCCCTCTGCCCCTCCCTCCCCTGTACTCACTTTCTCTCACATAAATAAATAAATCTTAAAAGAAAAAAAAAAAAAAAAGAACTCCACAGATTCTCTTCAACACCTGCACCTGGCTATTGTGCCCCAGGACAAAACAGCACAAGTGGCCACTTCAAATTCCGTTAAGATTGACAATGTGCTGGCCATGAGAGTCTGTTCCCCCTTTTTAAAGTTACCTGTGCATTTTAACCTGATAATTTGTAAGGTCTGACTCCTTCTTTTGATCTGTAATATGATATAGTATCAATTAAATCACTCTAAAAAACAGTATTCATATTCTTATCTGCCTATAACCTTCTAGAACCAGCTGCCTAAAGGAGCCCTTCACCTAATGGCAATTATTGACAAAGTCTCTTACCCTCTTCTTTCCAGGTTCAGAAGCACGAGTGTCATAATCATCAGGGAGCTGAAGATAATCCTCCATTCTGCTGGCAATTGCCTCCCAGTCACGTTTCCTTTTAGTACCAGTTCTCAAGCCATCCAACTTGTCTGAGGGACAAACACAGAGCCGCAGCATTAAGGAGGAGTGTGAGTTTGCACACAACACACAAACAAAGGAAAAGAAGTCTGGAACACTGTCAGAGGGCAGGGCCACATTTTTGAGAGCAGCATCGCTTGCAGATCCAAACTATCTTCTTGGCCGAGGTAACAGTTCTGGGCAAATTCCATTGTTTATCTGGTGTTCTCACTGGCAGGCATTACATTACAAAGTTGGTTTAAGTAACAAACACGGGCAGGGCAAAAAAAGTCACTTGTCTCCTGGCCTCCCACCCCACCAAATCACACTTCAGCTCTTGTGTTCTGAAGGAAAATGCGGAGACGGGTTTTTCTAAAAGCTATTTCTTCTACTCTTTTTTTTTTTTTTCCTTTAACGCAATATTAACACCACCCATTTGATCTGTAATCATGTGTGATACCGTGTCTTATGAAAAGTAGGTAGTGGGCGCCTGGGTGGCTCAGTGGGTTAAGCCGCTGCCTTCGGCTCAGGTCATGATCTCAGGGTCCTGGGATCGAGTCCCACATCGGGCTCTCTGCTCAGCAGGGAGCCTGCTTCCTCCTCTCTCTCTCTGCCTGCCTCTCTGCCTACTTGTGATCTCTCTCTGTCAAATAAATAAATAAAATCTTTAAAAAAAAAAAAAAAAAAAAAAAAAAGAAAAGTAGGTAGTACCAACAACTTAATGAGCCAAGCTAATGTTTAAAAAGGTTTTCGATTAATAGTTCCTTGGGATTTTGACCAGTGATCAAGGATTCCCCATGAGTTATTGTTTCTGAGTAAGCTGATTGTACGAATCACCACTGTGAAGTGCTACTGACCATTCTGAGGCTAAGAGTTAGTCCGCCAAAGTGACCAGATCTAAATTTTCTTTCTGAATCCTCAATCTGAGAGGGCTAGGTTTCCCAAGGGCCCCAAACTGTAACCAATTAAAAGAAGAGAGATAGAGGATTCAGAAATTCTGAGACATGAGTTTAGGTGTGTTCAAGTACACGCAATGAAAATGTGTAGTCATTTTTAATTGGTTGTTAACACTGATTTTGAATTCCCTATGTGAAGTATTACGAGTTATTTATATTTTTAGCTACATTGAAGTACTAAACTCTTGAATAATCTGTGATTACATACACATACTATTATTAAGAAAGTCAATAAAAGAAAACCGAAAAACGTCAGAAATACACAGTAACCATACTTCATTAAACTCCATAAAGGGTGCAGAGTGTATATATGATAAAAAATTTGTTAGGCACCAAGTTGGAGAGAACTTGATATGAAAAGGAAAATACAATGGAAGCAGTGGCAGGAAAAGAGGGTGAGTTTGTGCTTCAAATGTAAAAGATTCACACACAACTAACTGTACCACACCATACAGGCTTAAAAAACCAGTAAGATTTCGCATACTTGGCAAAGCTTTTATTTCCTAAAACCCTCCCCCATAAAAGCAGTATTCTGAAAAATCTGCAAGCAAACTATAACACTTTACAAAACTCAATAAATTTTTTATCATATCACTTTGGAAAAACTTTAACATGAATGAGTTCAACAGAAACGGTTTCCTGATCTCTTCTGTAAATCACATGCTGTACCAAATGGCTCTATCTTCACGGGTATGACAGGCCGTAGAATACAAATTCTTAAAGTGATCCCTTGACTGCTCAGGGACACAGATTATGGTATTAGAAAACCAATGAAGTCCCACAAACAATAAAACTGTTCTAGTTCAACAGTATACAGTATTACTAGAAGAGTAGGAAGCTCTAACACACTTAATAAATAAACCTCAGACGATTTCCAAACTTAAGATTAACTTTGACATTAACATACTTTAAAAGAAAAAAAAAATTCATATCTGAATTCCAAGAATAGAGCATGGCCAATGCAGCAATGCAGAAGGGCAAGGGTGAAAACTGCAAGAACGTTTCCTCAGACACCGGGTAAGTGACAGGAGTTACAGACCAGGAGTCCCATATTTGCAACATGGAAGATCAGAAGAGCATGTACTTCTAGTCTGAACACCTTTGTTTGTAATGTTTAATTGGAAATTTCATTGTGCACAGCATGTTTAAAGCTTCCTTCTTGGGGATGAAGAAAGGTTCATACCTCTTCCACATGGCATCCTGGAAACCCAAACACACAGATGTATGGCATAAGGTGAGGGAAGAGGAATCTGGGGTGTTAATTACAGAAGACGGCTGGTGTCCCATACACCCATACTAATGACTTTCAGAGGTCTGAATTTCAAAAGATGAAGTTTTAAGATGAAGATGAAGGTCTAAACATCCAACTTGGCAGGTCACAGAATTTTCCCACATCTTCAGAACAGTATATATTATATAGCACGACAGAAAATTTTTGTAAATACATCTATGCATTTTCTAAATATAAATGGTGTTTCTGAAAATTCATTCATGGTAAACATACGAGGGTTATGTGCCTATATGAATAAGTGCATTCCAACTGTGAACAGATGAATCTGCCTGACACGTAGAAGGCTAATACACAATAACCAATAAGGAGCGACAAATGACAGATGAGGAAAGCAAAAGTACTTGGTATGGAGAAACCTATAATAGGATAACACTCTCAGACCTTCTCTTGGTTTCTCACAGTTGGAGAAACCAAAGCTGTATCGTCGGAATATAAGTAGCTTCAGTGCCGAATCCGAACATCTGAGGTGGCACGTAATACCCACCCTTGTATGAGGGTGCCTGTGCCCCAGCTGAGAAGGAGCCAGTCAGGGGCAACTGGAGCGGGCCACAGGCAGTCGTTACGACTCCACCACACCCGTGCATTTCAGGCCGGTTCTGAATCTTTCTAAAATTACGCCACTCCTGATTTAACACTTAAACATCAGCTGAACTGCATGCTGTACCTAATGAACAAAGATCAAGAATCCGTAATGAGAATGAACCAGCTGCACGAAAGGTGAACGAGTCCTTTCTCATTGGCAGACTCATTTGTGAATCAAAACTCCCCCGATACAGATGCAGCTCTTCTGGCTCAGTGTGTGACACCGATGAAGCTTAGTATGTTTCCATCTCGCATGATCATGTTACCCAAAGTAATTCAAGAATGTTGGTAGAGTACTCACAAAAATTAATTGGACCTGGTAATCAGTCTATTGAGTTTGTTATGCTAAAGAAGGCACCATAAATAGGTTAATTCCTAGATGAAAAGCCTCATGTTTTAGGGAAGAATCTTTGTTTCATTTGGCTACATGGACCAATCTCAAAGAAGCCAGCACTTTCAAGAATGCTCACACTCAATCTGCCTTCCTCCACGGGGAGATTGGCTCTTAAGGTAACAGAGTGGTACAAGATGTGAGTCATTACATAAAACATCACTGTCACTCTTACTAAAACAGCAGCAGCAGCAAACATGGTGGATTTATGTTCTGAATTCTTATTGGACCTGCAGTGCCTTTAACTGAAATGTCTATTTAACAAATCCATTTCTGGAATTAACTGCCTAACAGTCTTTCTTTAAGATGAACTGAATTTGTATAAAATGTATTTTCTGAGAAGCAAATGGTAGACAGGCCAGGATTTTTTCCAAAATCAATACCAAGTTTAATATCATATTTTCTTGAATATTCATCACAGCTAAATTCCAATAACCTTTCTCTTTAGAAATTAGAAAGAAGAATAGAAAATGGACTGGCTCAAGTTTAAAAAAGCATTATCATAGATCATATATTACACAATGCCTCTGAATATTATATGCTTAGTTAAAATATTGATTACTTTTACAATCCTCTTGTCTCTTTATTTATGATCTTTTTGCCCCAAAAGGTAATTGCTATTTAGAGAACCAGAAGAAGGAAATGATCTTGCAGTCTTATAGGTTATTCTCAAAGTACAGTACAGAACTTCAAACAGACTTAATTTAATATCAAAATAAGCAGATCTAAAGCATTATTATTTAGAAAGTAGTTTGTGATTATTATTTTCCTACATATTTAATTGCACTTAAATATTTATAAATGCTTTAAAAGTTTAGAGGAAGAGATCACTGACAAAGATTTCCCAAAGAGGGAAGACTAGTTTAAGAATATGTCAGTATGCACACATAATTTTCACCTGTCACACATTAAAAAAAAAAAAAATCCTGGACTTTATATCAAAGCGCCTATCCCAATAACGGAGTAATACTAAAGTTTACGGAACTACCTTTTACATAGGACCTAGTGAACATCAATTGCTAACATGATCAGCTGGGCAAAATAAAAGGCAGAAACTTATGCAACTTGTGTAAAATGCACTCCTCTTACATCAGAAACACAATGTATCCCAAACAGTGAAGCAGCTAAATGACTCAGATTTGTTCTATGAACTTAAGATATTTAGATGGTTACTTCAGTTTTGGAGTAACACCATGATACTAGAAGAGAAACGCAGAGACTGACAGTTACACTTCATACATTAGAAAGGTCAATCTTCCAGAAAGCCCTTATCTCATTTTTTAAGATTATTTATTAATACATCTTAATCAACGTGATAAATGATTCTCTTTAAGTGAAGTGGAAAAAAAAGAAAAGAAAAAATGTTTTGCAGTTATTACCATGAAATATTGGAAGAAAATCCACTGGATATGCTTGATTTTCTATTTGACAGACAACCTCACATTAAGCAACTCCAACTTTTGATTTAGACAGTAATTTTAACAGTTTACCTTGTAATCTGCCACTAAAAACAAGTTGAAGGTAAGAATCTTATAAAGTAGGTTCCTCAAAAACCTGAATCACATATCTACCTCCCCCCACCCAGAAACTCTATTTATTATACAAGGAAAATAACTGCCTTTTAAGGAATGTTTAAACTTCAATATTTATTATTATTACTACTATTATTTCCCAAAGTATTCATCATCAGGTTCAGCTTTGGACTGCAGTTAAATACTCTTTTAAAAAAGCAGAAATCTCATCAGCGCTAACATTTCTGATTAATATAACAGAACGGATTTTAGAAGGGACAGTATTTTATTGCTAAATTCATACTTCCCCTTACTCTAAAATCTTGAAGTGACAGTGAAGGCGATTCTTCTAAATACACTTCTTTTTTCACTGTCACAAGATGAAACTAATTAAACTGAAAGCTAGCAAAATTGAGGATGTAAGGTAGGCCAAAAATCTTGGTTTAAAGCAGAAATTTGGGGAAGTTTGTTCTTCTTACAGCAGAAAGATCTATGACCATTACCATCAGGTATCACATATAAAAACAGGAAAAAGGAGATACCCACCTAGCTTGGCCTCAGATGTGTCCATCTCCCATTTGCTTTTCGGAATGTAACCCTAAATCGCACACAGAGAGAAGCTCGAAGGGTTAGAAAGAGACACATACATGCATATCACTGTTGAACTGGAAAAGCATTAAAACTGGGAACGGATTCAGTTTCCACTCACTAGTTTTATATATATATGTATGTATATATATATATATATATATATATATATATATATATATCTCCTTAGGGAACACACAGTCTCATTATCTCTGAAGAAACTGAATTACTCAATTCACCCAACTTCACTGCCCAGATTTCAGAGTAGTCACTTCAAAATAGTATCATGAAGGCGCTTTGAGGCAGCTACAGTTCGGGACACACAGTTGTAGTCCGAACAACAGCTGGACAGCAAATATGGTGAGAACGTACGGTCGTTACTGCGCTAGTATTAATACCACTCAGAGTAGCAGAGCATTTATAATAACTAGCTAGCTTATTTTCTAAATACAACTGTGGTTCTCAAGTGATGGTACAAAGAGTGTTCTTCGAGACAGCTACTTTATATCACAGTGTAAGTTTCAGTACTTGAAAGAAGAAAACATGGTATCACTGAACACAACTACGAAGTTCCAACTTCATTTAAAAATGACTCAACCCATTTACTGGTTAGATTTTACAAAGGCTGGTTTTTACTGAATCAACGTGAGAGCATTTCTTTTTCATGGTTGGAACCTAGATTATTATTTTCAATGTCTTTTAAAATGACATTTTCCTAATATACGAAAAACCAGAAATCCCCACAGGTATTTATATTTTATTTAGTAAAAAAAACCCAAAAAACAAAAAACAAACAAACAAAACCCTGGGTGGTTTATTTCAAACAATGTCCTGTAAGATTTTCAAATTTCCCAATATACCTAATTTACTATATAGTAATCCTTTCTGCTTATTCACCTAGCAAGTGTACGGTTGTGATTCCTCTTTTCCTTTTCTTGGACTCTATTCTCTATTAGATCCTAACATACAGAACTTTAGTATTAGGGCTTATTAAATAGAACAGAATCATCACAGGTGTCAGCATCTTCTTTTAAGAATTAGTATCTCTACTCTTGGGAATATTCAAGTTCATGGAGCAGACTGACACAAAGGTAGGCTGGAAAGGATGCTGACACTTCATGACAACAGCTGCTGTGTCTGAGTACTGGAGCATTATAGTTCTTCCAGGACACCTACAGGTGTGGTACTTCTCTAGTCTTTAAGCCCGACTAATAATTCACTTTCACTTATTAGGTAGTACTTCAGATTATAAATCATACCATCTTCCCCAAATGCATTTCTAGAACAAATCAAGACAAAGCTATGCTGATGTGATTGGCGCTAAAAGTACTGATGCGATCTGTACAAGTCATATCTCAGAAATCACCTGAAAACCTTAAGCATCACTAGAATAACATATTTATAGATTGTGAATCATATCTACTAGGTTCACTGAAGTACTAAAGAAGGAAAAATATCATACCAGTGATCCCCCAAAAGGATTCTCTTAACCAAGAAAAGGTTGGATTTTGCCCAGTTGCAGTGATTAGTACAAAGCAGAAAATGCAAAGTTTATTGAGAATTCCACTAATGACATGAGACTTGCTCTTAACCCTTTGGTTAAAATTCTCCAAGAATCTTTTACTTTTGGAATAGAACCCAATAGCAGAAGATCTGGATTTGGCATTTTTGAATGGGTTAAGAGAAGTTTTAGAATATAAAGATATGCAAAATGAGCATATTAATTTCCTCCTGCTGAAACCGCCCTGTTCTTCCTTAAAATTGTATCATCGTCTCACTGGTTGAAATGTTAGGCCACTTGGAAATAAAAGAGATAGTCCAGCAGGGTAGAGTTCTAAGACTTCCTTGCCATGTTTTTTGATGTAATAATAGAGTATTACAGCGTGTTTCACTTTTCAAAATAAATAGTACATTCAATTAAAAGTTTTGAGCTTTGACCTACACTTAGACAAGTCAGATGTTACGAACCATATCCTGAACTGAAATCTCCACAAAAGGAAGACGGAGCTTCAGAAAGCTAGCATTATAGATTTATCACATGATCACCTTCTAGGACACACGCTGCAAGTAGCCACAGGTCATTAGCCATATTCCACAACAGCGTGGGCCTTTAATAAATGAACTTCCTGCCTAAGTTTTAGATCATATATGTCAAAAAACCAACCTAATTAAGAAAAATATTTTGTTTAAAGAAAAAACATACTGAGACTCAAATGCAATTAACTTTAAAGCTTATTTTTTAATCCGCATATGAAATCTAGGAATGTAGAGGTTGACACCATCTCTATGCACACACAGTTTCTTTTCAAAGTCCTCTGTATCACACATGGGATTGATGGGACCACTCCTTAGAGAGTCTATATTCTCTAGGGGTAAGAATCAGGGTTCTCACTTTGTACATTTCCAGAAGAGTATGAGAAGCAGCTTTAGCAAGGGCTGATGTAATAAATAAACCAAATAATATTTTGAATTTAAAAAGCCAACACTGTTTCAAGACATTGCTAATCTCTGTGCCTCATTAGCAAACACTGAAAAGTAACATAATTCTACAGGTCGCATATTTTTCAATGACAGGGTAAGGCAAACATCTCTACAGAGGTGTGATCAAAAGCATTTACAGTAGGTACACGGGAACTTTGAACTCACACTACAGAAGCCTCTAATAAGCCTCAATAAAATGCATTGCCTACACACTCAAATCATTTTCCCCATCACTGAAAAGGATAAAATGCAGAAGAACAAATTCAGCAGTCAGTGGCAACCCTCTGCCTTCTCATTCTAGAAGTTCTTCTGCCTCAGTTGACAGAAGCTCAATTTTGAAATCTCGTAGCAAAGAAGAGACAATTATGCATACGTTGGATAGGCTGTACCACATATCTGCTGGAATGTAAGAATGCCCTTTCATATGTAATTGATTTTTTTAAAAAGTAGACTTCCCTAAAGCCACCCACAAGTAGATGAGTGAGTACAGGGTAAGTTTCTTAGCATTCTTAAAATTTTCATGTAACAATACAGTAGAGGGTTCTTCTGATCAGGGGAAAAAGAAAAAGTACCAGAAGTCTCCTTGAAGATGATTATAGAAATTTCTACCATTAAGGTATAAATCAACAGTAGGAATCTGACCATAGATCTGAGATTAAACCCTTAAAAATTTTAATAGAGACACTTTGTTCAAAGTGGTTGGTCTGTCTCCTACCAGTTCGCTTTCCTCTTCCTCTGCATCTTTCTTTTCTTCCTTCTGTTCTTCGATATTTGCATCAAAATCCTCCATCTCTACCTACACCACCCCAATAATAATTAAAAAAAAAAAAAAAAAAAAAGATGAGTTAACATTTAGGAAAATGTTGAGTCCCTCAGTGAGATCTGAAACAGCAAAGGTGCCCAAAGCAGGACAGCACAGAATCACTGTTACATCCTAATTTTAAAACCCTACAGTTTGAAACAGAACTTATAAAAAGAGAGAATGACAGTCCTGCCTTTCATTTTACCAGGATATCCATCTTTATAATTTCCTATTAAGTTGAATATAATAATATATGCTAAGTTGATGATTACCTGTTTTGAATGCCTGTGATTACCAGGATTTCTCTTCAAAACCTCTAGCAAGTATTTCTCCAATCCAGTAAAACATGTGTATGATTCAAATTTCAAAATGTAAGAAAGGGTATCATGAAAAATAAGATGATAGTAGCTTGGCCCAGAATGGTAGTGATGCAAATAGAGAGCAGATGGATTAGAGAAGTATTTATAAGGTAAAACTGACAAAACTTGTAGACTGACTACATGCTGGAGGGATAAGGCTGAAAGTTTGTATAACACAGAATAAAGAGCAAAAGACAACAGAGTCGAGTCAAGGTTTCAGCTACCAAGTGATTGGTGGGTCTAATCACTAAGAAAGAGAATACCAGAAGAAGAACAGGTTTGGATGAATTACATAGTAGACAGGCTGAACTTGAGATGTACTAAAGTAACGTGTTTTTGGTAAGGAATTTGGAAAATAATGGTAGAATTATAAAAATCACCCATAATCCCTCTACTAAGATATAACCAGTGTTAAGATACTGATAAAATTAATTTGGTTCCTCACAATTTAATATTAAGGGCACATATGTGGCAATCCAAGCTATCTATATCAAATGTACAGAATGATAAGATCCTAAGATAGAGCCCTAAAGAACTCCAACATTTAGGACTGAGTAGGAAGAAAAGCCATCAAAGGAGACTGAAAGGAATGGCCAGAGAGGCATGAGGAAAACCAGGAGAAAGTAGACTCGCAGGAGCCAAAAGAAAAATGTTATCAAGAAGGTGGCCATGGTCAACTAAGTCATATGTGGCTGCAGGATTAGGCAACAGAAGTGAGAATTATCTATTTTCATGTAAATCTTTGCTGAGAATGTATTGGAATGGCTGGGGCAGAAACCAGAGGAAATTGGTAGACGAATGGCACCGGGAGGTAAAAACACATAAAAACACAATGACAACATTAAGCATAGAAAACTCTCATTCACATGAGCTCAAACCAAACAGAAGTACACAACTGATTAAGAGAAAAATCTCTCCTTTTCATGATAAAGATTTACTTCCACCAAAGTAAATTCCACCATAGCATTCCTGGTAATGTTTAACTTAAAACGGATCATGTGAAAACAACCAGACAAACCCAAATTGAGGGGTAGTCTACAAAACAACTGGCCTATACTCTTCAAAAATTCCTTGTCTTTCCAGACAATGACATGGCTGAGAAAGTATTTTTTTAATATTAAAGGATGGTCTCCTGGATTTTTAAAAATTGCTATAAAACACATTATAACATTTAATGAAATGTAAATATGGACATTACATGAGATAATTCAGGAAATTTAATTCAGGAAATTTGTACTACTTAATATAATACTTTATCAATGTTAAGTTTCTTGAATTTGATAATTGGGACTTCTAGTTTTGTAGGAGAATGCCCTTGTTCTTGGGAGATACATACTGAAACACTGTATTAGGGGTGAGGGGCTAAGGGTTATGAAGTTTACAACTTAACTCTCAAACAGTTCTACAATCACAGTGATAACAATAGTAGGAATAAGAAGACATATATATGTATGTCATAGCCATCAAAATCCTAGAGAACACAGGCAGCAACTTCTCTGACCTCAGCCAGAGCAACTTCTTGCTAGACATGCCTCCAAAGGCAAGAGAAACAAAGCCAAAAATGAAGTATTGGGATTTCATTGAGATAAAAAGCTTTTGCACAGCAAAAGGAAACAGTCAATAGAACCAAAAGACAACCGACAGAATGGGAGAAGATATTTGCAAATGTCTTATCAGATAAAGGACTAGTATCCAAGATCTATAATTTACCAAACTCAACACCCAAAGGACAAATAATCCAGTCAAGAAATGGGCAGAAGACATGAACAGACATTTCTGCAAAGATGACATCCAGATGGCCAACAGGCACCTGAAAAAATGCTCCACATCACTTGGCATCAGGGCAATACAAATCAAAACCACAATGAGATAGGACCTCACACCAGTCAGAATGGCTAAAAAAATTAACAAGTCAGGAAACACAGATGTTGGCAAGGATGTGGAGAAAACCCTCTTAAACTGTTGGTGGGAATGCAAACTTCCCCAACTGGTGCAGCCACTCTGGAAAACAATATGGAATTCCTCAAAAAGTTGAAAATAGAATTACCCTGTGATCCAGCCACTGCCCTATTAGGTATTTACCCCAAAGACACAAATGTAGTGATCGATCCAAAGGGGCACCTGCACCCCAATATTTACAGCAGCAATGTCCTGAAAGAGCCAAACTATGGAAAGAGCCCAGATGTCCACTGACAGATGAATGGATAAAGAAGATGTGGTATAATATAAACAATGGAACATTACTCAGTCATAAGGAATGAAATCTTGCCATTTGCAACAACATGGATGGAGTGAGAGGGTATTATGCTTAGTGAAATAAGTCAATCAGAGAAAGACAATTATCATATGACTCATATGTGGAATTTAAGAAACAAAACAGAGAAGCATAGGGGAAGCAGGGAAAAATAAAACAAGATGAAATTAGAGAGTTTTAATCAGAGTTCCCTGTGATTTTTTTTTTTTTTAAAGATTTTATTTATTTATTTGACAGAGAGAAATCACAAGTAGATGGAGAGGCAGGCAGAGAGAGAGAGAGAGGGAAGCAGGCTCTCCACCGAGCAGAGAGCCCGATGCGGGACTCGATCCCAGGACCTGAGATCACGACCCGAGCCAAAGGCAGCGGCTCAACCCACCGAGCCACCCAGGTGCCCAGAGTTCCCTGTGATTAATCAGAGACTCTTAATCACAGGAAACAAGCTGAGGGTTGCTGAGGGGAGTGGGGTACCTGGGTGATGGGCATTAGGGAGAGCACTTGATGGAATGAGCACTGAGTGTTATATAAGACTGATGAATCACTGACCTCTACCTCTGAAACTAATAATACACTATATGTTAATTAATTGAATTTAAATGAAAAAAAAAAAAAAGAACATATATATCTATATAAAGAAAAATGTGGCAAAATATTATCAGAAATCTCAGTGAAAGCTGTATAGGTGTTCTTACATGATTCATGCAACTTTTCTGTAGCTTAAAGTTTTTCCCAGATAAAAAAGCTGCCAAAAAAGGTCCCTTCTGTGCTGCTTTCATGGCAGAGGACACTCACCTCCTCAATAGCAGCATCTTGCAACAGAGAACGAATGTCCAGACGCATCATATGACGAGGTGCAGTTTCCCAGTGGTCAGCCATCTATTGAAAGATTCAGGAAGTCAAGTCATCTCGGGAAACTACTCAAAGAAAGACCAACTGCGCATTTAAACTAATACTGTGAAGTCTAACAGGCCAGTTCCTGGAAGAACGCCACACCTTTTTCACTTAGATACAAAGGATAAGAATCATTTGCTAAAGAAGGTAGAAAAGATTTTCTGAAAGTAAAGAGGATAAACAAGAACTTCCAGACAACATTGATCATACAGACAAAATGAAGCTGAGAATACAACACTTCCTGTTTCCAAAAATCACCTTATTTATTTCTTTAAGTTTTCTTCCATGAATATTTCTCTTGCCACAAGTCTGGTTATCTGCGCTCATTTCAGCCAAATATACCTAAGAAAGAATGAACAGTGATTAAGCAAACAAATGTAACACTTACATGATAATATAAAGTACTCTAAAGCTGTTTTACCTCAAAACCCTTGGTTTTTGCTGCACTCCAAAACTGGTCAAAATGTCTAACTCTGTCATTGATGGCATCCAGGATGATAAAGGGGAAAAAGCCGTCATCCAGAGTCTTTTTGAACGTTTTGAACATGCTGGTGCGGTAGGTTTCCTCCATCTCAGCTTCGTATTCATATTCCATGACCTAATAAGACATCCCAAAAGAGATACGGAGTTAGCAAAAACAAAGAAGCATCCTAAACCTCTTCCCTGTTTAGCCTCTGGATAGAGAAAACTTTGTAGTCTTTCCTTAACACCTAAGTACTAAAGTTTGTATTCAAAAAAGACACAATTACTCTCTGAACACGTTTTCCTCTCAATATTATTAATGAATCAGAGCACAGTCCGAGAGGAATATGCCTTACCTTCTTTTTCACTTTCTTTCCAGAATCTGGGTCTTTTTCTTCTTTTTCCACTTCAGTGATGAAGTAATCATCTAAGCTTAGAACTCTAGGTGCGGGTCCTCCAAATTCTACCTCTTTATCCTAAGAATCATGTAGTCAAGAGAGTTAAAGAGAATCCAAAGAATAAATTAATGAATGCTCAAACCAAAGTTCCTTCTCATAGCTACATAACATGCAATCTTCTGGTGGTTTCAAATCCAGCAAAGGCAAAAATATTTACTTAAGTGGAACAAAATGTTTATGGGACAGCATCTCCCACATGGGCCAATACGAATGAATCAAATAGGAAAGACCAGTATCAATATCATACAAGAAGGAACAAAAGCAATGGATTTTTTGGCTTTCCCATACTCACTCGAATAAGTTTTGCAACATGTGTCTTTCCACTGCCAGGCAATCCTCTCATTATAACAACAATCTGAAACATAATGAAAAACCAAAAAAAATCACTCAGAGAAGATTTTTTTACAATGATGTCTTATAGTTAAGTGACATACCGTTCTCCAGGATACAGCATATGATAGGCCATGAAACAAACCTTAATACATTTGAAAGGACAGAAATAATATAAAGTATGTCTCTGACCACAATGGAATGAAATTAGAAATTAATAGAAGGAAAATTTTGAAAAATCCACAAGTATGTGAAAATTAAACACCACACTCCCAAATAACCAATGGGTCAAGGAAGGAATTTAAACAACAGAAAATACTTTGAGATAAATAAAAATACCAAAACTTATGGGACGCAGCTACAGCAGCGCTCAAAAGGAAGTTTATAGCCATAAACACCTATATGAAGAAGAAAGATCTCAGATTGATAACCTAACCTTCACCTTCAGACATTGGAAAAAGAAAAACAAACCAAACCTGAAGCAAGTAGAAAGAAGGAAATAATATTAGAGAAGTCAATAAAATAGACAACTGAAAAACAATAAAGAAAAATCAATAGAACCAAAAGCTGGTTCTTGAAAAGATCAACAAAATTGACAAACCTTTAGCTAGACTGACTAAGAAAAAAGAGAAAAGACTCAAATTAATAGAATCAGAAATGAAGGATGAAACACAACTGGCAACTTTACAGAAATAAAAAATTGTTTAAAGGAATACTACCAACGGTTGTATACAAACAAATTAGACACCTTAGGTGTAATGGGCGAATCCCTCGAAAGACACAAACAACTGAAAATGACTCAAGAAAAAAATAGACAATCTGAATATGCCAATGACAAGTGAAGAGATTAAATTAGTAATTGAAAACTACCTGCTGATGTACTGTATGGTGACTAACATAACACAATAAAAAAAAAAAAGAAAGAAAGAAAGAAAAAGAAAACTACCTGCAAAGAAAAACTCAAAGGTCCACATAATTTCATCACTAAATTCCAACAAATATTTAAAGAACTCTTTACAAGCTCTTCCAAAAAATAGAAGAGGAAGGAACAACTCTCTACTCATTTTATAAGGCCAGCAATTCAAATCAAGCAGATACTCTAAAACCAAACATCACAAGAAAACTATAGATTATCTCTTATGAATACGGATGCAAAAATCCCCAATGAAATACTGGCAAAAGGAGTCCAGCAACATGTAAAAAGAATTATACACCATGACTAAATGGGATTTATCCCAGGGATGCAAATTAACATCCAAAAACCAATCACTGTAATCAATACATCATTATCAATAGAGAAAACAAACAAAAAACAACTCCCCAAAAATCACATACAAAAGAATAAAATCACACACATTAAAAAATAAAAATCACAAAAATCTCATTTGATGCAGGAAAAGCATTCAACAAAATCCAACATCATTTCATGATAAAAACATTCAACACACTAGGAATGGAAGGGAATCTCTTCAACCTAATAAATGGCATCTACTCAAAACCCACAGCTCACATCACACTTCATGGTGAAATACTGAAAGCTTTCTCTCTAAGATCAAGAGTAAATAAGGATGTCTACTCTTATCACATCTATTCAATACTGTACTGGAGGTAAGCAAGAAAAGAAAAAAATTAAAAGGCATTTGGATTGGAAAGGAAGAAGTAAAACCCTCGCTATCTGCAGATGACATGATCTCATATATAGAAAATCCTAGGGAATCCACTAAAAATTAGTTAGAAGAAATGGAGTTTAGCAATGTTGCAGGATCAATATATAAAATAAGATCAATATCTAAAAGTCAGTTGTATTTCTATACAACTGGAAACCCCAGAATGGAATTAAACTAACTATATCAATAACAATATTAAAATGTGAGTGGCTTAAACAATCCAATTAAAAGACAGAAGTTGTTAGACCGCATTAAAAAATGTGATCCAACTATATGCTGTGCTGTCTAATAGAGACCTACTTCAGATTCAAAGACAAATAGACTGAAAATAAAAGGATGGAAAAGATAAATCATGCAAATAAGCAACCACAGGAAAGCTAGGATAGCTATACTAAAAATAGATGAAATAGATTTTATGACAATGATTTATGTAGTCAAAACATCTGATGGAAATCTCTAGTAGCAGTTTACTGAAATAGAATCTAACTATTTTGCAATATAAATTTAAGAATGTATACATTTGACACCTGTCAGAATGGCTAAAATCAACAACATAAGACATAGCAGGTGTTGGCAAGGATGTGGAGAAAAAGGAACCCTTGTGCACTGTTGGTGGGGATGCAAACTGGTGCGGCGCTGTGGAAAACAGCACGGAGGTTCCTCAAAAGTTAAAAATACAACTACCCCCTGATCTGGCAACGGCACTACTGGGTTATTTACCCAAAGAATACAAAAACACTAATTCAAAGGCATACATGCACTCCTATCTTTACAGCAGCATTATTTACAATAGTCAAGATATAGAAGCAGCCCAAATATCCATCTGGACAAAGAAGATGTGGTGTATATATAATAGAATATTATCTAGGCATAAAAAGAAGAAATCTTGCCATTTGCAATGACATGGACGGAAAGAGCACAATGCTAAGTGAAATTAAGTCAGTCAGAGAAAGACAAATACCATATCATTTTACTTACATTTAGAATTTAAGAAACAAATGAGCAAAGGGAAAAAAAGAGGGAGAGAGAGAGAAACAAATCAAGATACAGACTCTTAAGAGGACAAACTGATGGTTACTAGAAGGGAGAGGGGTGAGTGGATGGGTTAAACAGGGGTGGGGATTAAGGAGTGCCCTTGTCCTGATAAGCACCAGGTGACGTATGGACGTGTTGAATCACTATATTGTACACCTGAAACTAATATAACACTGTTAACTAACTGGAAAAAAAAAAAAAAACACACATTTGGAGGTCACTAGGAAAACAAGCCCAAGCAAATCAAGTCTCCTAATTCTCCCTCTTTTTGTTTCACATGCCATAAAACCAAATCCACTTTCCCCCTCTTCAAAATAACAGAGCAATGAATGGACCTCTTATGAACTGTTTTCTGAAGTTTTCAACATGTTTTTCTGCCACGCAATTAATCTCTAATTTCCTAAATTCTATAGGGTAAGCAATTTGAGATTATATAATGACTTGGAGATGGTAAGATGCCTTGACTCTGGTATTACCCTGTCACAGAAAAATAGAGAAATTCTAACTCAGGATATTTTTTAATTTTTTTTTTTTGGATTTTATTTATTTATTTGACAGACAGAGATCACAAGTAGGCAGAGAAGCAGGCAGAGAGAGAGAGAGAAGGGGAAGCAGGCTCCCTGCCATGCAGAGAGCCAGATGTGGGGGCTCGATCCCAGGCCTCCAGGATGATGACCCGAGCTGTTTTAACCCACTGAGCCACCCAGGCACCCCTCTCCTCAGGATATTAAAAAGATCTCCTATCAGCCTCTGATTGACAAAAAAGTCAACTACATAGGACTCACTCGCTCAGGTCGGCTTTCTCGGCCAGGGGGTTTCAAAATATCATCCACGTTCTTAGATTCGGGTTTCTTCTCAACCCGTGGAGCTGGAGGTGGCTGGTGGCTTAGTGAAGGAGCTGGCAGGGGCATTCGCTCCTCTGGGTAAGTTCTTCGTTCTCCTAGGATTCCAGCAGTTGAACAAAATTACTATTTATGTGGTCATTATTTTAAATTTTAACTCTCTTCACTCATGCTAAGGTAATATTATTCATGATTTTTGGGGGGCCATTTTTAACCTTAATGAGAGAAAGTCTACAGAAACATAAATCTATTAAAATCAAGAAAATAAAAAGATTCAGGTACGATTTCAGGCAAACAGAATGTCCTGAAAAATACTGAAATCATCTTTGTTTGCATTAAATTTAGCAAAAAGAGAGCCCGATGCGGGACTCGATCCCAGGACCCTGAGATCATGAACTGAGCCAATGGCAGAGGCTTTAAGCCGCTCTGCCACCCAGGCCCTCTACACTGCTACTTTTGATAATAATGTTGCCATCTCTGAAAAATCTGTGAGTACATTTTACTCTGAAAGTTTATATCCATAGCTGATTTGGATACAGAAACATCTCCACTGATTTGCATTCTCAACATCCTCCAAACATACCTCCAAACATGGATGGACCTTCGTAGGCTGGTCGGTCAGACTTCCGGTCATAGGATGGCCTATCAAATCCCCCTCTTCTGGATGAGGAATGGTCTTTTTTGTCTCGATATGACTGAGTCCTGTAAGATGCAACAGGAAGTGCTTTAGAAAATAAAAAAAAAAATTGGAGGTCTCTGTCTTACAATGCAATATTTACTATCTGCCCAATTTTCTCCATGTATAGCTACTATACAGTCAACATTTTCATTTTTATTTTGCTTTTCCATTTAGATCTGCCTTGCATATACACATCTAAAGAGCTCATGAATTGCAAAAATACACTGTTTGCCTACTACTTAGGTAATGACTACACCTTTACTAACAATATTATTTCTTTGCCTTACTAGCTATCTCCATCTCCCATTCAATTCTCTGGAATTCAAGCTCACCAAGTTTAAACAGACTACGTACATAGTCTGGAACTGCTCATACCTTTCCAAATTATACATATGTATGTACAAGAAGAACACATCATTTACTGAATTTCCTTTAGATACAATGACTTTTGCTGAACTTAAGTCTATGATAATTTGTACACCTGGCAAAAAGATATTTTTCATAACATACCTATCATCTCGAGGTCGGCGTTCTCTATCAAATCGATCCCGGTCATAGTCAATCACACCCCGATCTCGGTCTCGGTCTCTGTGTGTCTCCCGATCCCTTTTGAAATCTCGATGATCTGCCATGACATTACTCTGACGATCAAAATACGGCTCACGGTCTCTGTCTCTATCATAACGGTCACGTTGGCCTGTGTGCTCTATGAAAACAATTAGTACACGGTAAGAGCTACATCCCCTTTTCTGAAATAAAAGCGGAAAGGTGCAAATTTAACTATAGAACTGGTATAAATTATGATTCTAAATTCAACTTATGAATCTTTTAACTATATGGAAGGGAGACCCAGATAATTTACCAAAAGGAAAATCACATGTAATTAGGAATTTTGATTTAAGAATATTGATCTCTCGGGGCGCCTGGGTGGCTCAGTGGTTTGGGCTGCTGCCTTCGGCTCGGGTCATGATCTCAGGGTCCTGGGATGGAGCCCCGCATCGGGCTCTCTGCTCCGCAGGAAGCCTGCTTCCCTCTCTCTCTCTCTCTCTGCCTACCTCTCTGCCTACTTGTGATCTCTGTCTGTCAAATAAAATCTTTAAAAGAAATAAAAAAGAATATTGATCTCTCAAACCACCTCTCACCAGTCAGAATGGCTAAAATTAACAAGTCAGGAAACAACAGATGTTTTTGAGGATTTGGAGAAAGGGAAACCCTCCTACACTTCTGGTGGGAATGCAAGCTGGTGCAGCCACTCTGGAAAACAGTATGGAGGTTCCTCAAAAAAATGAAAAGAGAATGACTCTATGACCCAGCAATTGCACTACTCAGTATTTACCCCAAAGATACAAATGTAGTGATCCAAAGGGGCACCTGTACCCCAATGTTTATAACAGCAATGTCCACAACAGCCAAACTATGGAAAGAGCCCAGAGGTCCACTGACAGATGATTGCATAAAGAAGATGTGGTATATATATATACAATGGAATATTATGGAGCCATCAAAAAATGAAGTCCTACCATTTGCAACAATGTGGACAGAACTAGAGGGCACTATGCTAACCGAGATAAGTCGATCAGAGAAAGACAATTATCATATGATCTCACTGATATATGGAATTTGAGAAACAAGGCAGAGGATCATAGGAAGAGGAAAAAAATGAAACCAGATAAAACCAGAGAGAGAGACAAACCATAAGAGACTCTTAATCACAGGAAACAAATTGAGGCTCACTGGAGGAGGGGGGTGGCGGGAGGGATGGGGTGGCAAGGTGATGGGACACTGGGGAGGATATGTGTTGTGGTGAGCACTGTGTATTATGCACGACTGATGAGTCACAGACCTGTACCCCTGAAACAAATAACACATTATACGTTAATAAAGAAAAAACTACTGATCTCTCTGACTCCTACCTGTCTCAAAAGTTGATCTTTCAGGTAGTGGATCTGGGCGCAAAGTTATTCTTTCTCCATAGGGTATCTGCTCAACTTTATTAGTGGACATATCTGGTGAACCAAATCAGGGAAAAAACACTGTAAGAATGAAGGTTAAAGAAGACAAAGGTGAAGCTAACAACTTCTTAAGAATCTCAAATACAGACTTGTCACCATCACTTACCTCGGCCATGGCCATAATCAACAGTCTGCTGCACTGGCGGTGGCTTGGACATTGGTGACATACCCATAGGCAATGGGCCAGGAGGGGGGATAGAAGGGTGAACATGTGGAGGTGGTAATACTGGAGCAGGTGGAATTGTTCCAGTTTCTGGTTTAAATTCTGAATTCAGTCCTTGTTCATCATTTGTATCCCAGAGACCATAGAAAGAATCTTCATCCCAGCGTTCCTGTTCCACAGCTGAAGTCTGTGGCTTTATTACTGGAGGAGGAGGTGGAGGTGGAGGAGGTGGTGGCGGTGGTGGTGGTATTGGGATAGGCGGCCTGGTCACAGGAACAGATGATCTTACTGGTGGAGCAGAAGGCCTTATAATCGAACCTGGTGGTTTACCCATAGGAGGGGGTGGTCTATAGGACCCCGGAGGCTGGAGAACAGAGTAAATGCTTTAGTGCATAAGCAGACCACCATGTTTTCACACATCAGTAGAAATTAAAATCCGATTCTCCATCCATAAAAGAAAAAGTTGATAAACCGGAGTCACTCAAAATTAAAAACTTTTTGTGTTTTAAAATACACCATCGGAGAAAAATACGCAAATCACGTATCTGATAAAGGACTTGTATTTAGAATACGAAAAATTTTTATAACTTAGTAAGACAAACAATAGAAAAAAATATATAGGCAAAAAATTTGGACATTTCTCCAAGAAGATACCAGAATAAGCACTTGAAAAGATCCTTAACACCATTAGTCATCAGGGAAATACAAATTAAACCATAATGAGATACCCTCTCATACCCAGCAGAATGGCTGTAGTTAATGAAACAGACAATAGCAAATGATGCCAAGAATGCAGAGAAACAAGAACACTCTTAGATTGCCAACGGGAATGTAAAATGGTGCAACCACTTTGGTAAATGGCTCAATAGTTGCTCAAAAGGTTAAACATAAATTTACCATACACTCAGCAATTCCATTCCCAGGTGTCTATCCAAGAGAAGAATATCCACTTAGGGACTTGCACAAGTATTCATAGCAGCATTATTCAGTAACCAAAGGTCTATCAGCTGGTGAATGGATAAACAAAACATGGTATATCCATACAACAGAATATTCTTGGCAATAAAACAAAATGAAGTGATGATTCACGCTACAACATGGATGAACTTTGAAAACATGAGGCTACTTAAGAGACTTGAAAGACCACATATTGTATGGATTCCATTTAAATGACATGCCCAGAAAGACAAATCTAGAGAGTCAAAAAAAGTAGATTAATTGTTGCCTGGAACCTGGGGCAGGAATGAAGATTAACTGCAAACTGGCAAAAGGGAATCTAACTGGGGTAATGACCATGTTCTACAACTGCGTTATGGTGATGATTGTTCAGCTTGGTAAAATTTATTAAAAATCACTGAGTCACACACTGAAAATGGGTAGATTCTTTGTTATGTAAGTACCTCAATTAGGTTATTTAGGAAAAAGAAAAACAACGGTCTTCGACCTTTTGCTAGACTGGGCTGGCTGGCTCTCGCTATTGCAGTGGTGACCCACCTCATCCTGTCTGATATTCTTACATCTGGAGATCTTCCTACTTCTCTAAGCTCTCCCACCTAGATACACAAACCCAGGGCCTTTCTTACAATTTCACTCTTTGGATGCCAAGGTGGCTCAGTCTGTCGGGCAAACCCTCTTGATTTCAGCTCAGATAGTGATCTTGGGTTGTAGCATTAAGTCCCATGGCAAGCTCTGAAGTAAGCAGAGACTGAGATTCTCTCCCTCTCCCTCTGCCCCTCTGCCTTCTCTCTCTCTCTCTCTGTCTCTCTAATAATAAAATAAATAAAATCTTAAAACAAACAATCTCACTCTTAGTTTTTTCTTCCCTCTACCCTCAACTCAGTAATAGGAGTATGGATCCAGCTCAGCCCCAATGTCTGCCTTGCCCTGAAGCACCCAATTCTAGGGACTCTTCTCCAATGCCTGAGATTTACAGGCCTGAAGAAAATCATGCGTCCTTGCAAATGTCATCTGTTGAGACACCCCACATGGAGACCATCTCTCCTCTTCCTCCCTCCGTGGATCTGTTTGTTCAGGACAGCCCGATTCTTCCACCAGTCCCAGAGTAAAACTACTACCCACTTCTATAGAGGCGAGAACAGCGAAGAAGGAAGATATGGCCTTGGCCAAGAAACGGAAGATCAGAACCCTGTTCTCTCAGATTCAACTACATATACTCAATGATGAACTTCAGAGACAGAAATACCTCCATCTCCCAGCAGATCCAAGGACTTCCCAATTCCGAACATTAGCTACAAGCACGTTAAGACATGGTCCCAAAAACAGAGAATGAAATGTAAAAGGTGCCAGAAACACAATTGGCCAAATAGCAACGGCATGACTTAGGACAGATCAGCAAATACAGAACACCCAGGCTTCTCTTCCTGTCACCAGGGATAACTGATGAACACTTCCAGAACCTTTCCATAGGGAGCAACCATCCCTGCAACAGTCAGACCTGGTGTCCCCAGGCCTGGAACAACCAGCTCCACAACTGTGGAGAAGAATCCCTGCAGCTCCAGATCCAGTTCTAGTCAACTCTGGTCAGTGATGTGGAGTCTATCTTAGAAACGGCTGGGGAAGCCATAGAGTAATACAGCAAACTGCTAAGTAACTTAGCACCCAGCAAAGAATGGATTTATTCTCAAATGACTCTAAACGTACAGCCTGAAGATGAGTGACGATGAGTATATTATTCAATCTCAATTTGGGCTCATCTCCTAGGATCTGTCTTTTAGGGTCCTGCATCTCTGCCTTGATATTCTGTTTCTCACTATGCTGTGTCAACTGAGGGGGTACAAATGGAGTCTAATCAAAGAGGTTTCAGTAGCATTGGCTGCTATGCACAACATAGCATGCTTCTGGCTATAGATAACTAGATGCAGTGATAATTTGGATATCTTTAGGCTCTAAAATCTAATCTCAAGAATTGGAAGTAAAAACACAAAGGTGTGGGGCGCTTGGGTGGCTCAGTGGGTTAAGCCTCTGCCTTCGGCTCGGGTCATGATCTCAGGGTCCTGGGATTGAGCCCCACATCGGGCTCTCTGCTCAGCGGGGAGCCTGCTTCTTCCTCTTTCTCTGCCTGCCTCTCTACCTGTTTGTGATCTCTCTCTGTCAAATAAATAAATAAAATCTTAAAAAAAAAATACAAAGGTGTGTGATGAAGGATTATTTGTATTTTCTGACATTGTGAGGCTTTAGTTGTTAATAACCTCCGTTGTTACAGTGAAGTGCTAAGCTATAATGTGCTTCATGGGTTTCCTCTGCCCCTTGTGTTGTTTTACTATAACTCCTAATTTGTTCATTATTCTAGTATTTGTGGAAAGATGTTTTGTATTTTAATGTATTATGATAATAGTACCAGTTGACTGGTTGGTTTATAGGTTTAAGTATAAATAAATAAAATACCCATTTCAGGGGCGCCTGGGTGGCTCAGTGGGTTAAAGCCTCTGCCTTCTGCTCAGGTCATGATCCCAGGGTTCTGGGATCGAGTACCACATCGGGCTCTCTGCTCAGTGGGGAGCCTGCTTCCTCCTCTCTCTCTCTCTCTCTCTCTGCCTGCCTCTGTGCCTACTTGTGATCTCTATCAAATAAATAAATAATCTTAAAAAAAAATACCCACTTCAAAAGCATTGGGCATTAACTAATGAATCGCTGAACACTGCATTAAGGACTAATTATGTACTATACAGTAGCTAACTGAACATAATTAAAAAGCAAACAAACAAACAAACCTTGTCCTCAACATTATCATCCCCTCCCCCCAATGTACCACCCTCTTTTTCTCCTTCCTGAAAAGTTAGGGACTTAGTTATTTAAATATAAATGTCCCAGGCCCACCCCACACTTACTGAATTTCCACAGCGGATAAGCCTAGTATTAGTTAAAAACAAAACCTCTGTGAATAACTCTGACGTTGACCCCTTGGCTAAGAACCTCTGCTATAAACTATCTTTCTCACTCTGGTGACCTCTTGCTACAAAAAAAAGAGTGAATTTCCAGAGACAGAAGTAAACTCTAGCTAGCCTCCTCATTTCTATTCAGTTGTCTGGTTGACAAGAGTAGTTTGTGGCAAGATTGGTACCAACATACAACATTAACACCAGGAAACACCAAAAACAAAGAAAGTTAGTGGGACATTTGATAACCTCCCCAAGAGGGAGTGCCACTGTAGCGTGCAATGTTTACAATGGTTTTCCCAAAGCAATCACCAAATGTCAACAGAAATGTGTATTAAAGAGACAGTGGAACCTCTTGACAGGTCCTATCTACTCAGTACTGAACCCCAGTTGTCAAATTTTTATTTTAATCTTCGCAAGCTTGATTCAAATGCTCACTACACTTTTCTCTTAGTTCATTGTTTCTGGTTTGTTTGTTCTTCATGGACAGCTATTTTAGACCTTATAGAGACCAACCAACAACACATATTACTTACATATTTACTCATGGATGGGTTGTACTTCAAAAAACAAACTTTTTGAGTAACAAATGGATTTGGCCAATACACAAGAAATGTTATTTAACTAGAGATCACTACAGGCTACAGTTAAAGACAAAGGGTTACTATCTAAGGGTAAACATTCAATTATGGCATTTTAAACTTGAAGAAAATGCCAATATAAGACAAAAACTATTGTGTCTGGAGCTATCCAGTCCTGTTTCAAATATCTTAAGAACTCTTGGGACCATGTCTATAAATAAAATAGAAAATGTTTTCTTCACACTACACAGTGAAAGCAATATATACATTTGTAAAAAACAAAAAACAAAACATCCCTACAGTATTTACATAAGAAAGAATAACTACATTAATAATAAAATAAATTGCTAAGAAAAACCTCAAGAGTCAAAGAGATAAATGGGTAAAGAACAAAACAGAATTTTTACAAGAAGAAATATAATATGGGAAAAAACCTCACATTCACTAATTATCAAAAATGCATATTAAAATATCTTATTAAAACTATTAAATCTACTAAAAATATTAAGTAGCTGACACTTGCAAGGCTCTAGTATACATGTTATACAACTATTTTTAAAAGCTATTGGCTGTATTCCAGGAATCATTAAAAATGTCCTTATTCTGTAACTGAAGTATCCCACTTTGGGAATTTAAGATGATGATTCTTCTTATTTTTTAAGATTTTATTTATTTGAGAGAGAGAACGTGCACAAGCAAGCAGGGGGAGGGGCAGAGGGAGAAGCAGACTCCCCTCTGAGCAGGGAACCCAAAGTGGGGCTCAATCCCAGGACCCTGAGATCACGACCTGAGCCGTTAAGCAGACACAACCGAGTGAGCCATCTAGGCACCCCATGAGCTCTGTTTAAAAGGAAAGACTAGCAAGGTTAACAGACAAACTACAATAGGATAATGGCTATGACAGAGGCTTGTACAAGATGTTACAGGGGTACATGTGAAGGCAACCATCTTACACAAATGGAAAAGATAGAGCTGAGCTCTAAAAAATGAACAAGAATGAACGAGGTAGAGAAGGGGATAAGAAGAGAAAGAAAAGAAACTCTGGCTTTAGAAAACAACACACATGTGCAAAGGGGTGGAGAGGTAAGAGCCTGGCACACTTGCCGAGTCATAAGAAGCTCCATGTGGAAGAAAAGCAGAGTGTAGGAGAGTGATGGTAATGGTAAGTAATGGTAAGCGGAGGTCAGGCCAGTTCAGGAAGAACATAAAGTGTTCTAGATTTTATCCTGAAAGCCATGGGGGAATAGTGAGGTTTATGTTTCTGCATGTCCATCAGGCTAGAAGTCCTATCAGTGCTGTCTGAAGTGAAGCAGAGGGGTAGAGAATGGCACTCGAGAACTTTGGGGGGGGTAACAGAAATTCTGTTCTTCTTTCTATCTGTCAAAACTCAAGCCTACGTAGGCTTAAAATGACTTATGACATGTAAACTATACTTCAAAATTTGATTCAAAAATACAGTAAAATAATTACTCTAGCAGCAGAATGGAGAGTGGATCAGAGGGGAATGAGATGGGGAGATGAACGAGGATGTTTCTGGAATAATCTAGGCAAGAGCTGACGAAGGCTAGGACTGAGGTTGTGGGGAAGTGCAGGACAGTGCATCTGACTAATATTAAAAAGGTAGTAAAATCAGTTAACAGAATGACTGAAGATGAAAGGGCAGGACAAAGGAAAGAGTTAAGGCTGACTTTCAGGTTTCCAGATTGCGCGACTGGGTGATGGTGAGGAGAAAGAACAAGTTTAGTGGAGAATGATAATGAGCTCCGATTTGAATACCCTGAGCGAAAGGACACACATCCGGAAGCTGATGGATGCACACACAAGTCGGGACAGGAGACACGGAGAGGTGAAATCATGGTGGCCGTTGGTGTTAACAACTATGTATGAGTTTTATTTGTTAGACCAGGATGAAAGGGAACACTGAAAAATGAAGAGTTAATCTCATGAAATGGTTTGAGTTTTTTTCTCTCATTGTATTGTTATAAAGTTATTTGCATGACAACATTTTCAAAAGCCCATCACTGGCGTAAGTAAAGGTAAAAACAACAAACAACAAAAATGAATGGAAAACAAAGGGAGAACTTGATCAAACAAGTCTTTAACAGAACTTTACCGCCTGAACTGGGGCATGATGTTTGATCCCTTCCATAGCTGAGGAACCAGTAGCCCAAGGAGGTGGGGAGACCAGGAGGCTCACAGGAACAAGGTTCACGGGGAGCCCCTGCAACTGCCCAGATGAAAAACAGGACTTTTTGAACAAAAGAGATTATTAGGAAAATTCTACAGTTTTGTGATCATGAAGCCATGTAGCTCAGGCATGCTTGGTGTACTTAACAAAACCTAGGGAAAAGATGCACTTGTCATACTTCTGACCACACTTAAAAGATTTTCAAAGGTCAATTACCATTAGCTTTTTACTTTCCCCCAATTTACATTTTATCTAGAGGAAATTTTACACTCACTACAACAGAAGAAAATCAAACAACATAGAAACAAAGCAGGAACACCTTCATTTCCTGAGCACATATTTTCCCATACCGGGTACATTCCAGGCCTTGAAGATGCGTTCTGCAACCTCGCGTCCTGGGGCGGCAGATGGTCAGGCATCTGTGGCTCCGACCCAAAGTCCTTCATCTTCTGAAGCTGTTCTTTCTGCTCCCTGTGAACAAATAAAATTGCCATGGTCCATTAATGCATGTTTACTCCATTCCTAAGTGACTACAATTGTTATCACAGAACAGAAAAGAGACCTAAAAACCTTGCTCTAAAACCCTCTACAGTGCCCACAGAGCACCTGCAGGGTAACACTCTCTTGCCTTTATACAACTAACTGACCTGTCATCTACAACCTATAAATGACTACAAAGTATTCAAGGATCTTCAAGGGCAGACTCTACAATCTGCCTCATGAGTCTATTCTAAAATATTATCTACTTGTCATGTGTTTCTTTCATTGAACAAAAAGTTCTCTCGCTATATTTTTTGTTCAAGACTCTAGACTAGAAGTTGCAAAATGGTGGCCAAATATGGCCTAGAAATTTTTTTGTTTTAATTTGGCTTTCACATCAGTTTTTTAAATCTGAATTAGCTGCCATTATTTACAAAGCAAGATATTTCACATATAAATTCACATTTTAAAGGGATTTGGTAACAATGGGCCTACGTTCCTTCATGTCAACAATGAACTGACTGTGGAGTAGTGGCTGTCCACTTTACATGAAGCAGTCTGCCACATTCCTCACCATACCCCAGTTATACTGGCCCACTTTTACTCATTTTAGTTACCTGTGTGGTTCTTGTGGGCATTTTAGTTACAGGCCCTGCTGTGTACAGTGAGAACAAATGTCAGTCTATACCTTTAAAAATGACACTTCATACTCCTAAAGAGTAATTTTGTAACTCTTTATGCTTTTCTTCAAATCTCTGGTCAAATTCTTTTTTTTTTTTTTAACTTTTCCTTAAAATGCTTACTTTAATCAGGTGTAACATCTACTATAACCTCTTCAGACCTTTTACCCTACATTGGGTGTAGTGACTCAAATAGACACAAAATAAGGGTCAATATCGTTTATTTTTTGCCTCATATAAATCATATCATGACTGTACACCAATACAACATAGCTTACATGTATCCAACTATGACAATTCTTACCCATCACCTTCATATATTTTAATTATGTTTATGTTGCCTAGAAAGAGCTTTATAAAAAAAAGATGGTGAAGAAGAAGCACCTTTTATCCAGCATTTCCATATAAAGCAATAATGGATGACAAGGAAATTTTAAAAAGAAAAGGAAAGAAACCTTGGCAGCTTGCTAACACCAATCAGCTTGGTGCTCTCCATGAACAAAACAGATTTTAGAGCTGGACAGACTGCATTCAAATTCTGGGTTTGCCACTGATTAGCCAAGTGGACTTAACCTCTCTGAGCTTTAGTGTCATCTGTGAAGCGAGGATATGGATGCGGATGCGTCTACTTATCTCTGTAGGCCTTTGAGATAAAAGGATTTAAGACAGGAGGACTGAGATAATATATACTAAATTATTAGCACAGTGCCCCACACACAGTGGGGGTTAAATTAAAGTTGTCTGTAACTTAAAACTGAACAGTGTAGCAACTAAATGTTCTCTAGCATGTTTTCACACCTTCTTCATGAGTCATCTGGAAGCGTCCAATCTCTCAGAGAGTATCTTCTATAGACAGAAATCTCCTGTGCTGCCCAAGGTACCAGATCTTTCATCTGGACCTACAGGTACTTTTCCTCATTACACTTTTCCAGTCATAAAGCTGCAGTTATAATTTCAACTGGTATAATCCACAAATGTAGACCAGAATTGAAAAATGAAGGAAACATATATCCCTACACTGGGATATATCAAAACCTAACCATTACTTTATTTTCTCAAAACACTGTTAATTCCTATGAAATTACTCAAAGGCTTACAATCTATCAATGACTCCTAAATTCTCCTCTCACAATACAGTTGGTTTAAAGATTAAATGAATATATACAAAGTATTCAATACAGTTCCAGGCACATAGTAAGCATGCAATGTTAGCTTTTTTATTTTATTTATTTTTATTGCAACTACCTGGGAAGCATTACGTAGATCCCTATACATAGGTGATTGTAAATCAAGAAATCCAAGTTCTAGTCTC
Source organism: Mustela nigripes (assembly GCF_022355385.1). Lineage (NCBI taxonomy): Eukaryota > Metazoa > Chordata > Mammalia > Carnivora > Mustelidae > Mustela > Mustela nigripes. The sequence continues at coordinate 130,478,494 of NC_081569.1, forward strand.
CACTTCACAAAGAAAATATTTGATTATGCAGAAACAAGTAACATCCTCAAGTAGAGATATCTGTTTCTAGTTATAAGGAAAGATAAAACACCCCAGAAAGAAAGTATCAATGGTTAGACAAATCTGAGGACACTTTCAGGTAAACCATTCTTGGCTTCAGCAGAGAAAAACCTTACAGCACTTTCCAAAGTTTTATCAAAGATTAGCGAATATGAAGTCTATAAGATCTAATACCAAAGAACAAAATGCCTCCTGGGAGGGGTGGGGGAAGGTATTACATATGAGCTCTGTAAAGTCCAGAGCACTGGACAGTTGAAGTTTGACACTTGAAACATGCACAAGTATACGGTATGTCCGCAACACATCTATAAAAGCCAAGAGTGGCTACCAAATTTTCACATTTCAGGACATAAGCTTACAATTAACACAGTTCCTAAATACATATCCTAACCCTAAAACAGCACTGAATGGCCAGGTTACAAATTAAAATTACAAGATAAGAACTTGAAGCAAAATTATTCCATTCAAATATATCACATCACTTTAAAAGAGCAGTCTGCATGTGGTTTTGACTAAAAGAAATGATCTTAAGTAGTCAACTTACCGAAGCATTTTCAGTTCTTGTGCAGCTTTCAAAATGATTTCGTGCTGCCTCTGACTGAGAACCATTACCCCTCCAAGGCCTTGGTCAGAGTCTAAGTTTGTATCCGACCCCATCATTTCAGAAGAATGATGTGAGGAGGGCATATGTTCCGCCATGGGGGAATGTCTATCCACATCAGATGGGTACCATCTGTCTGACAACCGTTCTCTTTCCCAGTCCATTCTGTCAGGGATATAATCTCTCTTTTCCCGCCATGTATCTCCTCTTTCTGGATACTCTCGGATCCTCAACTCACCCCTATCACGAAAATCTCGATCATACCCATGGTCTCGATTTCTTTCTTCTCTCCATCTATCATCCCGATATCTATCCAAAGGTGGAAGAGGTGGGAGGGGTGGTAAAGGTGGAAGAGATGGAATATCCCGTTCACGAAACTGTGATTCTTGTTCATCCAGTGGTCTCCCATAATCTCTGTCCCACTCATTATCCAAATTTCTATCATACATATCCATGGGTCTTCCAATCCGATCCACATCCCTGTCCAAGTCCCTGTCCATTTCCCTGTTGTAGTCCTCATCCATATCCTGATCTCTCTCCCAATCATCCCACCAAGGGCCTCGTCTATCTCCATCATGAGACCGAGATGGTGGAGCTGAGAACCTGTCCTCTCTGTTATATGGATCTAGTGTTTCTTCTTGATAGTCATGTTCACATTCTCTCCAGTATCTTTCTCTATCCCAATCATCAAGTCTTTCTCGTTCCATTGGAGCATTTCTACCATCTAATGGGAACTCTTCGTGCCCTCTCTCTTCTCCATGGTTCCATGGAGCCCTAGGAGGCTCATCTCGGTGATATGGATACATTTTTTCCCCACCATCTCCTGGTTCTGGTCTAAATGGACCTCTGTCACGAACAAAATCTGGTCTTCCCAGTCCCCTTTCCCTACTGCCTGGCCCTCGAGGTGGTCCCCTCTCCCTACTCCCGGCTCTTCGTGGTGGTACTCTCTCCCTACTCCCAGCCCTTCGAGGTGGTCCTCTCTCCTGACTGCCAGCCCTTCGAGGTAGTCCCCTTTCTCGGCTGCCAGCTCTACCCCTGTCCTGGCTGCCTTGCAGACCACCTGGCACTTTCTCTCGACTGCCTCCTGGCCTCATCAACCCTCTGTCTCGGCTGCCTTCTCCTCTATTCATCTTCTCTCGACTGTCTTCTCTTCTACCCATCATCTTATCACGAAAGTCTTCTTGCTTGATCAACCCTGGGCCACGGCTGAGTGCCTGGCCTCGACCTCTATTTACTAGTCCTTTTTCCCGTGTGTCTTCCATCCTGCTTTGCCCAGGACCTCTGTAAGATGAGCTGCTGCCTCGATTGCCTTCTAACCTATTATCTCTGTTATCTGGCCGAGGCAGCCCCTTCTCTTGGCTGTTTTCTGAATGGGGCAGACCGATACCCAAAGGTTTAAAATCATTATCTGCAGTTAATGACGATGACGTTGTCACTGCTGCTCCTCCCTCCATCCCCCCTGGTTTTGAGGGAAAAGCAGATTGAGAAGGTAGAGGTTTATTTGCAAGGGATACAGGCTGAGTAACAGCTTGGGCTTTGTCCATTTGAGTCTCCATACTTTGAGAATTCTGGTCCCAATCAGAAGGCTCTATGGGCCCTTCCGAGACTTCGCTTTTAGGTGGCTCTTGTTGAGAGTCGCTTAGATTCTCATTTGACTGAGCCGCCTTGGTGTCCTTTACATCTGCAGCAATGGAAAATGTAGCTGACTGCATTTTAAAATTCTTCTGCTGGTTACTATTGGTGTCTGCTAATTGTTCTTTGTTTCCTGAAAGAGGTTCTGCTTGTGACTTAGGTTGCTGCTGATGCTGCTGTCCAAAAGCTGGTTTGGGGCCTTTCCACTGTGGTCCACTTTGTCGAGGACTGAGGGACGTATTGGGGGTAATATAAAACTGAGATGCTGGCCCCCGGGGAATCATTCCCCATTTGCTTTTAGTGCCCTCTGGTGGGTGACCTTCATATCTGGGTCTTGGCCCATCGGGGCGATTTCCTTCAAAACGAGGCCCTTTGGGTCTCGGTCCTTCACACCTTGACCCTAAATCCTCAAATCTTCGAGGACCATCAAATCTACAAGTAAAACAAAAGATATTACTCAAGACAGTAAAGCAGAAAAAAATATTCTCCATGTAAGAATATTTAAGGCAATCGTGCCTTAGAATCTGTTTACAAAAATGACTCTTTCAGTCATCATATAAATCCTGAGGCATCTACCTAGAGTCAGTATGCTAAAGTGGCAGTGCTCAGAAGGTCTCAGGACAGGCTTTGGAATTCACGTCAGTATTATAATTCACTTCAAAACATCTCCCGCAGCAAGTCACTGATACACTAAATTGTTAAAAAGCAAATATAAACATTGTGACTTAACAGATGAAAAAGTCCACTCACTTTTAATGGGAAAAAAATGCCACAGCTAATTCTGAGCATACTTTTAAAATTAAAATACAGCCAAAAACTAAATAGGAAACGCTTACTATTATAATCAGGGATGATTATAAATATTGTTGGAACTAGTATCATCTGGACTGACAAAAATTCAAAAAGACAGTAGCCAGCTGTATTTTAGGAGTGCACCCTGACATTTTAAAGTCTGGACAGGGCCCTAAAAATCTGTTATGGACCTACTTGCTCATTCTGTAAATTTTTAGTGCACATCCCCTGCCAAGCACTATAGTACATCCAAGGGATATACAAATAAAATGTCATCTGTTGCCTTCAAAGGGTTTACAATTGAAGAGAAAGAGAATCTAAGTGTAAATAAGTGCCCAGAGGTACAATGACAGAAGTCTATCTGCATTTAACAAAGGCAACAGGGGAGGGGATGGTCATTTCTACCAGACTAAGGGGCTATGGGCTGCTATGCAATAAAGGCTTTATACAATAGATGATGCTGACATTAAGTCTGGAAAGACAAATTCTCTGAGGCCAGGCTAACAGAGTGTATTGGAAATAAGGGAAATGGGTGGCGAGGGCATCAAAGGTTAAGGAAGCACTGTGAGTAAAGGCAGAGAAACACACAGCAGCATGGCATGTCTGCAAACAGTTCAGCATGGCGGCAGCAAAGAGGAGCCAGAGTAGGTGACAGCCAGGAAAGGAGTGCAAAGGGAGGGAACGAAGAGACAAGGTAAAGAGTAGGCAAGAATCAACCTCCAGGAGGCCTTGTATGCCTTGTGCAGAGACTGCTGGTGCTCCTCCAGTAGTCATTCCCCCTTTTTCTTCAGTAACTAAGTCTCTTCGTTTTTAGTTGGACACAAAGCTAACCAAACTAAAGACTGACTCTCCCAAATTCTCCTGCGGCTAGAACTTGTAGCCATGTTCTGGCCAATGGGCTGAGAGTGAAAAATGACTGGCGCATTCTTCTGGTTATACCTTCCTGGGTTATAAGAGGAAGGGCACATCTTCCTCTTCAATATTTCCTTTTTCATGCTGGCTCTGACATGGTGGGGAAGCATCTTGGACCATGCAGATAAGGAAAATACACAAAGGGATGAAAAGTAACAAATTAGAAGGAACCTGGACTCTTGACAATGGACAGCCGTCACATAAGTGCTGCGAAAGAATAAACCTCTAATTTATTAAAGCATGTGACTGTGGGTTTGTTACCATAGATGAATTAATTCAGCTGGGTAAGAAGCTGGGAATTACTTAATGAGACTTAGAGCCAACTACAGACTGTCGGATTTTTAAAAGATTGCCCTAGCAATCTTTTCTGCCCTAGCAGAAAAGTAGCAGATGGATAGGTGGGAAAAGTTTTTTGTAGATTGTTTCTACAATTTGGGTAAATGAAAGTGAAGCCTGTTCCATGGCAGTGACTGACATGAGGATGTAGAGGAGATAAAAGTGAGAGATGTGAAGGAAGGTAAAATGGATCGGATTTTCTAACAGGTGAGACTAAAATGATAACAAAAGAATTTAGGATGATTCCAAGGTTTCTGGCTTAGGCATCAACCGATGGTGATACCTTTCATGCTTTTAATGAGATAGAGTTTTTCTCTTATTTGCTTGGGAAATCAGTGAAAAATAAAAATTTCAGTTTCGGATAAAACATTTATCTCCTAACCCTATCAGGAATAGCCATCAGGTTTTGCTGGTCTAGAAGTCTTTTAGTATCAAAGGGAGGAATGCTCTCATCAGGGGACACAACAATAACTCCATTAAACTCAACTTGAGACTGCCACCTGGCTACTTTGGGTTCTGATCAAAGGCAAAGAAGGGACTTACTGTACTGGCTGGGGGTGACGTGGCCCTGAGCTGCAAGGAGAAACTGGGTTACTACTGCACTACTGAGGATAAGGGAGACTATGTCTGCAATGGAGAGCCTCTAGAACACCTCTTAGCACTTCCGTGTTCTGTGATTAAAGTCAATTAAAAATTACAGTAACTCGGGGCACCTGGGTGGCTCAGTGGGTTAAGCCGCTGCCTTCGGCTCAGGTCATGATCCCAGAATCCTGGGATCGAGTCCCGCATCGGGCTCTCTGCTCAGCAGGGAGCCTGCTTCCCTCTCTCTCTCTCTCTCTGCCTGCCTCTCTGTCTACTTGTAATCTCTGTCTGTCAAATAAACAAATAAAATCTTAAAAAAAAAAATTACAGTAACTCAATTCAGATAGGCTTGTCAATAGCCCAGACCCTTCAGGAATGAAGGTCTGGGTCACTCCACCAGGCAAAAAAACAGGACCACCTGAGGTGCATGCTGAGAGCAAAGGGACTATAAAATGGGTAGTGGAAGAAGGAAGTTATAAATACCAACTATAGTTACATGACCAGTTGCAGAAAGAACTGTAATAGTTCTGAGTATTTCTTCCTTAATTTGGTATGTTTAAATATATACATATTATTAGTCAAATATTGTTGGTTGATTTTTCTTCCTTATCATCTAACATAAGATGTATAAATAATAGTTAATTTTATATTTCAAGAGTTTAAATTACAGAGTGTCAAAGAGAGAGTGTGAACCAGCTAGAAGAATGAAGATTTCTCCAAGGACAAAAAAGGGACTTTATATCCTCTTCTGGGAAATAGGTAAGAATCTTTCTTCAGTCGTCCAGGGATAAATATTTTATGTCAGATGCAAAAATCTCCCTTGTGACCCACCCAAATCAGAAACATATAAGGGAACTCTGGGAAGGGTACTACAGACTAGCCAAACTGACACCACACAGAGTTATCACAAGGAATTGTGATATACACGAATCCATTATAAACAGAAAGGAGACCAACAGCAGATGAGAATTTTGTTTTTACATTCTGGAAGACAAAGAGCAAACATGAATGGTAAGATATGGAGCAAAGAGAAGCTGCAGTTTAGAATGATGGTAGTAGAAGGACATAAAATAAAAATGGGGCTGGTTTGATCACAGAACCCTAGAGAGTCAACATTCTCAGATACCATGAAGGACAGAAATAAGACTTGAGGGCTAAAATATGTAAATTAAAATCTATATTCAGAACCATCAACCAGACTTTCTTAAGGCTGAAAGTCCCTAAAGTTTGGAATCTGAGGGCCCTCTAACTTTAGCAGACAGTTCTTTGCCCTACCACCTAAAACAAAGCCTGAATTTACTGAGAGCAAGAATAGTTGATAAGCCCCCCATATGCACACAGAGTTTCCAATTAGCTTGTCTGTGTCCCCCATTCTTAAATATAAATGGATATTTATTTTAATATCTAGATATTTGAGGAATGTCTCTAAAACAAAAGGAAGAGACCAAAGGTGAACAAGGTCCTACATCTGGAGAAAACAGAGATAATGCAAAAAACACAAGAGAACTTAAAAAAAAAAAACCAAAACCCAAATAATATCCTCAGAGAGATTCTTAAAGATACTGTAGCTATAAATCAATTTGCTGTATATAAAAAAGGATCAGAATCAAAAGAACTACAGAAATTTTTAAAAAAAATTATCCAAACAAAATGCAATAAAAGGGTTAGTAGTATCTCAAAGTACAACCAAATGAAAGAGAAAAGAGACAAAATCAATCTAGCAGGTCCCAAAGTCTACAAACAAGGAGTTCCAGAAAGAGAAAAACATAAAAGAAAAAAAAATTAATGAATAGCATAAAAATTTAAGAGTTAAGAGACTCTCATATCCAGACAGAAAGACCCTAGCTCACTAAATACCCAGTATAATTAGTAAAACAAAACAAAACAAACTATGAACTTTTAGAATACTGGGGAGGGGGGTAGTTTCTGGCAATAGGGAGAAGTCATCTAAAAAGGACAAGAATTTAAAAAAAAGATTTTTAATTAAAAAAAAATAAAAAGGACAAGAATCACAACAGTATAGCATCTACACTAAGTGACAGAAGAAAACAGAATGATGTTCCTAAAACCTTGAGGAATAATTACGTTCAACTTCAATACTTAAATGGTATTAAACAGTTTGGTACTGGCATAAAAACAGACACACACAGATCAATGGAACAGAAGAGAGAGGCCCAAAATAAACCTGCACATATATGGTCAATTACTTTATGACAGAGGAGCCACGAATATACAATGGAGAAAGGACAGTCTCTTCAATAAATCATCCTGGGAAAATCATCGAACAGCCACATACGAGAGAACGCAACTATGGTGCTATATTACACTATACACAAAAACTAACTCAAAATGGATTAAAGACTTGAAAGTAAGACCCCAAACCAAAGAACTCCTAGAAAAAAACAAAAGGTAAGCTCCTTGGCGTAGGTCCTGGCAATGATTTTTTGAATCTGACATCAAAAGCAAAAAGCAAAAATAAACAAGTGGGACCACAATAAACTACAAAGCTTCTGTACAGCAAAGAAAACCATCAATGAGGGCACCTGGGTGGCTCACTCAGATAAGCATCTATGGCCTTCAGCTCAGGTCATGATCCCAGGGTCTTGGGATTGAGCCCCACATCGAGCTCCCTGCTCAGTGCAAAGCTTACATTCTCCCTCTCCCACTCCCCCTGCTTGTGTTCCCTCTCTTGCTGTCTCTTTTTCTGTCAAACAGATTTTTTAAAAAACCTTAAGAAACAGACAAACAAAATGAATACCATCAACAAAAAACAGAAAGGCAACCCATTGATTGGGAGAAAATACTTGCAAATATTATATCTGATAAGGGGCTAACATCCAAAATAAAGAACTCATACAACTCTGGCAAAAATACAAACAATCTGATTAAAAAATGGGCAGAAGATCTGAACTGTTATTCTTCCAAAGAAGGTATACAGATGGCCAGTAGGTACATGAAAAGATAATCTACATCTTTTGTATGCATCTTTCCTGCATTAAGGAAGTGCAAATCAAAACCACAATGAGAGGGGCACCTGGGTGGCTCAGTGGGTTAAGCCTCTGCCTTCGGCTCAGGTCATGATCCCAGGGTCCTGGGATAGAGCCCCACATCAGGTTCTCTTCTCAGCGGGGAGCCTGCTTCCCCCCTCTCTCTCTGCCTGCCTCTCTACTTGTGATCTCCGTCAAATAAATAAATTAAAACAAAAACAAAAACAAAACCACAATGAGATATTACCCTACACCTGTTAGAATGGCTCTTTTCAAAAAGACTAGAAATAACAAGTGTTGGCAAGGATATGGAAAAAAAAAGAACTCCTGTACACGGTTAGTGGGAATGCAAATGGTGCTGCCACAAGGAAATCAGTATGAAGGTTCCTCGAAAAATCAAAAGTAAAACTACCATATGATACATCAATTCCACTTCTGGGTATCTGTATGTGAAGAAAACAAAAAACTAACTTGAAAAGATACATGCATCCTCATGTTCACTGCAGCATTATTCACAATAGTGAAAATATGGAAACCACCTCAGCGTCCATCGATGGAAGAATGGATAAAGAAAGTGAATACTGAACTGAATATTACTCAGCCACGAAAAAGAATGAAATCTTGCCATTTGTGACAGTATGGATAAACCCCGAGGGCATTATGCTAAGTGAAGTAAGTCAGACAAATACTGTATGAGCTCTCTTACATGTGGAATGTAAAAATAAATAAATCAGTAGAAAAAAACCAAGCTCCTAGATACAGAGAACAGGCTCGTGGTTGCCAGAGGCAGATGTGGGGTAAGGGGGAAATGGGTGAACTAATTTTTTGTTTAACTACATCAAAAAATTTTAAATGCTCAACTTCAAATTCTATATCCAAATGATTAATCAAGTGTGAGGTTAGAATAAAAGTATTAACACACACACAAGACTCAGAAAATGTACCTACCTCCAACACAATCTCTCAGTAAGCAACTTGGGCATGCACTCTGGGGAAAAAGAGGCACTAAACCACAAACAGGAAGCCATGAGATTCAGTAGAGAGTGAATCCAATCCAGGAGGATAGTCCAGGGAAATGCTGAAGTAACAGCCATACGGCAGATCTTTTGAGCAACCAACCACCCAACCCGCCCAGGTGAAAAGCAAGATGATGAATAAATTTGGGAGAGCGATCTCCTCAGAAAAAAAAGAGCTGGTGCTTTTGAGACTAGGGTTGGAGAATTATTTTAAATATTTTTCAAGAAGACAATTGGAAATTCTAGAAAAGTCATTACACTAAAGAAAATATAATTATAACACAACTAGGGTTGGAGAATTATTTTAAATATTTTTCAAGAAGACAATTGGAAATTCTAGAAAAGTCATTACACTAAAGAAAATATAATTATAACACA
>NC_081569.1:130487799-130743059 GCF_022355385.1 Mustela nigripes
CTGCTTACCTCTAGCAAACCTGGTTTACTTATCTAACAGCAGTGATATAAATGTATTAGGCAGATGGGGTTGGAGTAGTGTAAGAATTAAATCCTTATCAGACCTGGAAGCAAATATATAACATCTAAAATGTTTAAGTCAAGAAAGCCGGAGCATATTATTTAGTGACAGGAAGGTAATTACCAGAAGAAACAGCTAAAGAATTAAAAGATGTCATTAGAATCTAGGCTGGCTGCTTTGCCTGATTTTTCCAAACTGTAGGTGTGTACCACTTGGATAAAAATGTAAAATGAATTTAAGTGGCACAAAGAGATTACCCCTACCCATGAGGAAGAAGGACTTACTCTGAGGCTAGAAGAAGAAAGATGAGGATAATAAGATAAGGTAAACAGAAGGGCAGGAAGTGAGTTTCACTGGGCCTGAAAGCCTTGATTTTCTCTAGGAGGCAAGAAGCTAAAATAAAGATACAAAGCAAAATAAAAATGTTTGTGGAAACAAAGAAAGCAGCACTAGTGCAGACGGTCTCTACAAAGTGGTGAAGGCTTGGCATCGTTACTGTCGGGCAAAGGAAAAGGAGCTGACCAGAGACTTGTCAAAGGATACACCGCAATGCTTAGGATGGAGGTCACTTACTTACTTATTTACCTATTTATGATACTGTTTCACGCATTGTGATGGTTTAGTTCCTTTTCTTGAAGTTACATTTATTAATTCAAAGTGCCTGGAAAAACACCTGAGATCATTAAAATTGTGTAAAGCCATCAGCTTTGTATTCAATTCAATAATCACTAGTTCACTTAAGTGTTAAGTAAGACTATCCTCCACAAGGTACAAGAGTAAGAACCCTTGTGCATTTGTTTCCCAGTTTTATCAACAAATCTGAATACAAATGAACTGCCTTCCTACCCAAACTGTGAACGCCTACAGAATTTTGTCCATAACAGAGACATTCCGGCATAAGTAAGACTGATTGAACATCTGTCAGGACCTGTCAGCTCTAGAAATAAATAAACAGATACATAACTCGAGTTCACAGTCCACGGGATGAGTGAGGCAAGTAAACCAACAATGAGAACACAATTTGATCAAATGGGACATGTTGGCCTTGTTCACTGAGGGATCCCCATGGTCTGACTCACTGAAGGATCTCAACACATAATTAGAGCTCCCTGCCCCTAGGGCAGGAAAAATAGGAAGTAGTAAAGCAAAACTGACAGGAAAGGGATTCCAGACAAAGAGAAGAGCAAGTGTCAAAGCCAGAGGAAAGAAAAAACAAAGCCAGAGGCACTAAAGGATGTGCAGATAAGGAAGAACAGAACACAGTGGCAAGGCTGTAAAAGTTAAGGAACTCATTACTACAAGTGTCATGCCCGCACATACAGTATGCAGTTTCCTTAAAGGGGAGGGCGCTTTGCTTTCAGATTAAATTGCTGATCAACAGCGAAGGGTCATCATTTTATTTTTATTTGGGGAGTAAGAAAATGTTAAAGCAACTGAAATATACTTTCAACACTACACGTAAATGGCAATTATTTATCAGCACTGCACTTTCAAATTTTTAAAGCTTGAGGATGTAACAAAATGTAAGACTATCAAAACCTTTTGTATTTATAAAAGTAAAGAATTCTTAAGCCTTTAGAAGAAATATATTAAGAGATATTCAATTTAAAAGTATGCACAAAAATGTCATGTTTACATCAATACAATGAAATGCTATGACCTTTTTAACATATAAAAACATTTGAAATAAAGTACAAACATAGTATATATTCACTGAATACAATCACATCAAAACACATGCATTGCCCATTGATTAGATGAAAAGAAAAACAAATATTTGGTATTTAAATATTCAGAAAATTTTTGTACAGTTAGGCATTCCATAAACTTCTAAAAAATAAAAACCCCCAAACTAGGTATGAAACCATTAGAGGTATTTATAAAACTTATAAAAGATTTGACATAAAAAAATAGACTCCAAATGTTCGTATAAAAACTTAAGAGGTATGCAGAAATACATATACCCTTAAACAAGATAACACCTTATTGTCACAACAGTTACAAAAACATACTGAAATCAGCTGACCATGGGAATTACAAAATACTCAATTCTGGAACCAAATTCCTGTCCTTTTAATTTTCATGTGAGATAATTTTTCAGTTATTTTCTAATATGTACAACCAAGATCCTAAAATCAAAATTCCCCCCAAGAGTAATCTCTAAAAACAGGAACAACCATAACAAATGAAAGCAAAGAGTAAAATTATAGTGTTTATAATCCCTTACTAATCCTAATAAGACAGGTACAGAAGAGGTCCACAATTCCAACCTGAAAACCAATCAAAAAGTATGTGTGACAGATCAGAAGCCGAGATATTACAAAGATGGCAAGTCTTGTGCAAAATGGTCAAGAGATTCTATGCAATTTTCATCAAAATTCCAGCAGGTTTCTGAAAACTGACAAGCTGATTCTAAGCATTATGTGGGAAAGAGAGAGGACCAAGAATAGACAAGTCAATCTAGACTGGAGGTCAGTAAACTAAGGCCCATGGGGCAAATACAGTTAAGAATGATTTTTTTTTTACATTTTTAAAGGTGAAAAATAAAAGGAAGAAAGAAAAATATTTGACAGAAACCAAACATGGTCTACAAAGCCTAAAAATATTTACCATCTGGCCCTTCACAGAGAAAGTTTGCCAACCTCTGATCTAGAGACACAGAATTGGAGGACTTATACTAAGAGATATCATGATTTATTAACAAAACTACAGTAATTAAAACAGGATACTGGTGCAAGGATGGCAAATAGAGTCCAGAAATAAATTCCCACATATAGTCATTTGACTCGTGATGGACTTACTACCAACACAGTAAGGAAAAGATGACTTTTTCAATAAATGGCACTGGGGTCAACTACACAGCCATATGAAAAATAATAAACCATGACCCCTACCCCATACCACACATTAACGAACAATCAATTCTATATAGATTGTTGACCTAAAAATAAAAGGTAAAACAATAAAAAACAGAAGATAAAATAGGATAATGTATTTATGGCTTTGCGGTAAACAAAGATTTCTTAAAGTGGGACACAAAAAAGCACCAACCATGAAGGAAAAGATCAACAAATTAGACTATTAAATTAAAATCAATAATGTCTATTAATGAAAAGACACCATTAACCTTTGAGGTTCCTCTGGGTTCACTGAATCCTAATTTTAGAATTGTTTTGTTTTGTTTTTAGACAGTCTAGTATACTCACACCTATGAGAATGGCTAAAATCAACAACACAAGAAAAAAAAGCTGTTGGTGAGGATGTGGAGAAATGGGAACCCTCTTACACCATTGCTGGGAATGCCAGCTGGTATAGCCACTATAGAAAACAGTATGGATGCTTCTCAAAAAGTTAAAAAGAGAACTACCCTTTGATCCATCAATTGCACTACTAGATATTTATTCCAAGAATACACAAGTACTAATTCAAAAGGATACATGCAACCCAATGTATACAGAAGCATTTTCTACAATAGCCAAATCATGGAAACAGCCCAAGTGCCCATCCACTGATGAATGGATAAAGATGTGTGTGTGGGGTGTGTGTTTGTATATATACATATACATGTGTATGTGTAATGGAATATTAGTCAGCCATAAAAAAAGAATGAAATCTTGCCATTTGCAACAATGTGGATGGAGCTGGAAAGCATTATGCTAAGCAAAATGTCAGAGACATGATCACCAGATGATTTCACTCACATGTGGAACTTAAGAAACAAAAAAAAATGAGTAAAGGGAAAAAAAAATAGACAAACCAAGAAAGATTTTCTTTTTTAAAGTACGCTCTACTCCCAACACGGGGCTTGAACTCAACCTTGAGATCAAGAGTCCCATGCTCTACCGGCTGAGCCAGCCAGGTGCCCCCCCCACAAGAAACAGACTCTAACTCTAGAGAAAAAGTGATGTTACGAGAGAAGAGGTGGGCAGGGGTGAGGATGGGATAAACAGAGCACGGGAATTAGGAAGTGCAGTTGCTGTGATGCATGCCGGGAGTTGCATGGAAGTGTTGGATCACCTTATTGTAATACCTGAAACACACATTACACTGTATGCTAACTGGAATTGAAATAAACTCTTAAAAAATAAACAGTTCTATTATGAGGATTGCTATTTCATGACTTTTTTCTTATAGGCTTTCCCGAGAACAAAGAGAAAATTTACCTCTTAAAAAAGAGAATAAAACTTACATTACATGCAATTGGGTCCATTATGGATCCATTACAGCCTTCCATAAATTTAAGACATACTATGAGATCCTAAGTGACTTTTTTCTTTATCTTAAATATTCTGCAATTTCCTTATCCTAGAATTCATTACTCACTCATCATTACTTATCAATTATCCCCAACTATGCCAAAGAAGATTAAAATACAAAGGTAATGAAGGAATGATGGATTTGCCTAAAAGATGAAGCAAAGGTGAAAACAGCTGTCACCTCACCCCACTCTGTATTGCCCAAAATATTACACCCTACTTTTAGGCTCATTGAACACAATTGAGAATTTAGAAATTTTCATTTCCTGACTAGCATGGCAAAGAAAAGTGAGAGAGGAAGCTGTGTCAAAATCAAAAAATAAACACAGAGACAGAAGCACTCTAGGCTCTAATAAAGCTGTGAAACCGATCATAAAAGTGAAATCTCCAACTGTTAAGTCCTTAGATGACAGTACCCTAGATTAATATTCTCAAACTCAAGATTCGATGAGTGAACAATAGATTTCTAAGGACAGAAAGGAAATGTACTGTCATCCGCTTAGTCATTAAACTGGAAGGATATCATCACATAATACTCTGTGCCAAGAACCTGGACCGTTTTGCTTTGCCAGGAGAATGTGTGACAGGATTATTTCATCTTTTATGTTTATGTTTATGTGACAAAATTTACTTGAGGCAGAGCTCTGCACTTGTAAAATATTTATAAAAATTCCTATAAGTTGTTTTTCACTATCCCTTTATTGTTACTTCTGTAAGTTATTTGTAAAATTCCTTTAAAATGTCAAAAGGGTCTGCTGGATCAATATGACACTTTTTCAGTACAGTGAGGATGAGAAAGACAAAGGGCTATAGAGTGAGAAACAGGGTTATATCTAGCATACATAAGGAATCCCTACAAATCAGTAAGAAAAATACATAACTCAATAGAAAAACTGGGAAAAGACCTCAATCAGCACTTCATAAGAGAGGAAATTCAACTTAACAATAATCAAATGGAAAGACAAGTTAACCTCATTTGTAATCAGGGAAATACAAATTAAAGCCATGCCACAACACCACTAGATGTCCACCAAGATTGCTAAGATATAAAAATTTAACAATACCAAGTGTTGATGAGGATGCAAAAAACCCGCTGGTGAGAATGTACATGGACACAATCATTTCAGAAAACTGTCTGACAATATCTATCCAAGCAGAACCATACCTACCCCCTAATGAAGCAATTCCAATCGCTGGTACATTTCTAAACAAAATACACACACACACACACACACACACACACACACCCCTAAAGGGACACATATAGCACCAAAAGACACAAAGCAGTGCTTTTTGTAATAACCAAAAGCTTAAATGATCATCACTATTAGACTAGATAAACAGATTGTGGTATAGTCATAAAACAAAATACTGTAGAGAAAAGGGAATGAACACACCAGGGATGAATCTCACAATAACATAATGTCAAATGAAAGAGGCCAGACTCAAAAAGAGTACACACAGTAGAATTCCATTTATAAAACTTCAAAAATGGGCAAAACTAATGTGTGATATAAAAAGTTGGTCTAGTGGTTATCTTTGGGGCGAAGGAAAACGGGAAGGGGCATGAGGATACTACTCAAGACACTAGTTATCTTCATGTCTTTATCCCAGTAGTGATAACACGAGTTGTGTTTACTTTGTGAAAATTCACTAAGTTATGCACTCAGGATTGTGTATATCTCTGTATGTTACCCTTTAATAAATAAATTTTATGACTGAAAAATAAAGGGTTCTGGGAAACCAATATCCACTGACCTAACAGTTTTAGAGCAGTGGTAGTCTTCTAGAAGACCTGATGAATCAAATGATACACATACATACACACAACTTCAAAACAGCTGCCCCAGATGCTCCAGTATGGAATTTACACATGACGCAGTTCTACCACTGGACTTCTTGGAAACCTTCACAGTTTTTAGAAAGCAGCGTAAATCTGGATTTTGCAAAAACTCAAAGTAATTTACATTACTTTATTTTGATAGTAAGTATTGGTAAGTTAGTTATCTGTGTTCTCCATTCTTGTTTCTCTACCCAGCTTTCACAGGTTTCCTTGACAGTGTGGATTGTTCCTACCTCAGTCTCTTTCATTCACTTACCAGCTTCCCACTGATTTTTTCTTTTTTTAACCTAGGTACACAGGAGGAAAAAGAATCATGCCTAGGCAATAGTCACAGATTAAACGCGATATGAGCTAAGTGAGCAAAAGAACTAGAAGGATAAGAGAAATGGAAATGATTTTATAAGCTAGATTGGGGAAAGGTTTTAGAAACAGGGTAGATAATGTGAGCAGGATCCAATTCAAAAACCAAAAAGCCATCCTTATCAAAGTTGCACGTGAAAAAGCTGGAGAGGAACATCTAAAAGCAATATAATCAACATTTATTAAGATTGCAGCAGACCAGAAAGTTGGCCCAAACCTAACTAGATGAAATGTAAAATAAAGTCTTAGAAAAAGAGAAAAACAAAACAAAAACAACTATCCAAGTTCGGGATGAGAGAGGCTTGCCCTAGTAATGGCTAATGTGAAAAAGACCAGGGAAGCCAAACAGATGTTTTGTTCAGCTACACAAGTACGTTATTTATAACAAAGCTGGTAACAGGCTCTTCGGTTCCCTGCATCTGAAGTAAGTGCTCATTGTGAAGGAAGACTGGCAAATTCAAGGCCCTCCTCGAGACAGGGAGCAACGTAGCAGGAGGAGGCCAGACACAATGTTAGTGTGAAAAGAAAAGAAGAATCGGAGTTTCCGCGGTGGCAGAGAAGAGCAGGTAAGGCCCGCTGGGAGAGACAGGAGGGCGGTGTTTAAAGAACCACAGGGACATGCTAGAGACGGGGATAGGATAATTATCTGTTGTACCACAGAGCCATATCTAGAGTCAACAGGCAGAAGTGACAGCAACACATTTAGGCACAACTTTCCAGAAAATTGTCAATACCTTATTATGCTGGTATTCCTTATCACAGTGCCAATGTTTAAGAAGAGGCCATCAACTACTTGCCACAGGAAATAAAATGAACTCAAAAGTGGATCGGGGCACCTGGGTGGTACAGTTGGTTGAGTGTCTGACTTGGTTTCAGCTCAGGTTATGATCTCAGGGTCGTGAGGTTGAGCTCCACACTGGACTCCACGCTCAGTACAGAGTCTGCTTGGGACCCTCCCTCCCTCTCCTTCTATACACAACCCCACACCACAGGCATAGGCTCATTCTCTTTCCCTCTAAATAAATAAATAAATAAATAAATCTTTAAAAAAGGTTGGGGGGGGGGATCAGAAGGCCTTGGATTCTAATTCCATCTCAATCATTTACTAGCAACATCATCTGGGGCAATTTATGTAGAATCTCTCCAAATCTTAACTTCCCTTGTATGTTTACTTCATGAGATCAGAGAGAAATAATAAAATAATATGTGCAAGACCCAGGAAGACAACCTAAAATGCAACATAAATATCAACTGCTATGAACGGGATATTGTGCTACATAATTGCTAAGATCTGCCTAGAAGTGAAATTATTAGCTGTACCTTATGGTAAGAAGAAAACCTAAAATAGGTCCTAAATTTACAACAAGATTTGGTGGGCAAAAGACAGAAAACATTAATATGATAGGGAAAAAAGGAAGCAGGAAATCTCTGTTTCTTAAGGTGTTAAGAATAATGCACTTTTTTGACAGCAAATTCATCACCAGATCCAAAAGGCAATGCTTAATCTAAGAGATAAGTGGGAATTCTAATAAAAAAGTTACACATACCAAGTAAATCAAGACTACAAAATGTACTTGTAATCACTGACAGTCTGAATATCACTGAATCATGGCATTAAATACAGCAGTTAACTAGTGCTTTTGCTCTGGCAGCCCCCTGGACTCTGCTCCCACTGGGTGTGGACTCAGGCTCTACTCTCCCAGTTATATGATGCTGAGCAAGTTACTCAAACCTCTCAAGCCCAGTCTCTAAAGGGTAAACACAGGGTATAGCCTGCCTTGTTCACAGGCTGCTGAGAAGACTCTATGAGATAATATAATGCACGTAAAGCCTCTGGCAAGGCTTCTGGCACCCAGAGGAATTCATGTTAATTATGTGTTAACCACAGAGGCAGATCTAGAATCAACAGGTAGAGGTTACAGCAACACATTTAGGTTCAGTGCAAGAAATAATAAGTTTTCTAGAGAACTGTCAACACCTTATTCGATGGTGGAGTTTTGTGCCATGTTGTTTTAAGAGTTATAAATTTGGGGAACAAATAAAAAAGATATATTTTGTTTCCAAAAGTCAAAATTCAGGTTAAATTAAAATAATATAGATAACACTGACACTGAGATGGAAAACTAACCAATGTACTGATGAGTAGAAAAAGTCTACAAGACAAAATGCTCAGTATGATCCCGTTTTTGATGGCATATATATTTTTAATTATTATCTCTAGATTGTGGAATTAGGTGAATTTCACTTTTTAGATTATTTTTTTGTACCATCTATATTTAGTATAAGGAGTACGTATTTCTATCACAATTTCCAATTGGGAAAAAAATGTGATTGGTAAGGTTTCTCTACAGAAAAATTAACATTTAGGTCAACCTGCAGGGGGGAATATACTTTTACAAACTTGAAAAATGAATTTAACACCTTTTAAAATGCAAAGCAAAAACAAACAAAAAACAAAAACAAAAAAATTTAAGACTAATGGGGCGCCTGGGTGGCTCAGTGGTTAAGCCGCTGCCTTCAGCTCAGGTCATGATCTCAGGGTCCTGGGATCGAGTCCCGCATCGGGCTCTCTGCTCAGCGGGGAGCCTGCTTCCTCCTCTCTCTCTCTCTGCCTGCCTCTCTGCCTACTTGTGATTTATCTCTGTCAAATAAATAAATAAAATCTTTAAAAAAAAAAAAAAAATTTAAGACTAGTAGTAAATTTCTGTGTGCTTTTCTAAATAAAAATGTGGTTCAGACAAAAGGAAAACATCTCCCAAATTGAGGGAGATATACAAGAAATAAGCTCCATGGGGGCGGGGATTTTGTCCGCTCTGTTATACTCATTGCTATAAGCACAGAGCAGGAATCAATATTTGCTAAACAAATGGATGAAAGTCCTATTTACTCTTATTCTAAATTTTGTTGCCTATTTCATTCGAATATTGGCTTATTCATCTTTATCGCCAACAGCAGGCATATTATCTAACAAAGAGAATTTACTGATTCAGGGACGCCTGGGTGGCTCAGTGGGTTAAGCGGCTGCCTTCGGCTCGGGTCATGATCCCAGCATCCTGGGATCGAGTCCCACATCGGGCTCCTTGCTCGGCAGGGAGCCTGCTTCTCCCTCTGCCTCTAGCCTGCCACTCTGTCTGCTTGTGCTTGCGCTCTGTATCTCTCTCTCTCTAACAAAAAAAAAAAAATCTTAAAAAAAAAAAAAAAAAAAAAAAGAATTTACTGATTCAGTTAATTGTGAAATTAAGAAAAAAAAAAGATAAAACTTAATAAATACTACTTCTGAAGCTAAAAAGTCATCAAGAAATTGAGAGGCACTACCCTAAAACGGGACATTCATTCTGGACTATGATCTCTACATGTAGGATAAAAGCAGTGACATCAAAGAAATGGGGGCATGTTACTACTTCTAGATTTTATTATGTCACATCTAAGAAGTGAACAATACTAACATTATTAACTGTAAACCAGGAATGTATATAAAAGTACAAAAAGAATATAAAAATCGTATAAATAAAGTTTTTATACCATCAAGGCCTACTCAGCCTAAATCAACAAAAAAGCCAAACCAAACCAACCAACCAAACAAAAGCAGACCTACCTTGGGCCTCTTGGGCCTTCCAAGTAACTGCTTCTAGGAGGATCTGGAAGCAGTCCACCTGACCTCACTGGCATATCCTTGACTCCAGTGATTGGCTGAGATGGAGCAGCTGAAGACTCCCCAAGTCCTTGCTCAGATGAGAATGAACTATATGGCAGAGTAGACTTGCTCAGAGTTTTAGAATTCATTTGTTCTGATGGGCTAACAGCTGATTGCAATGGAGGGTGGTAGGCTGAGGGCGGGCCTGAACCAAAAGACACAGGAGTGGGAAGCAGTGCTGGTCTAGGTTTCTCTGGAACCTGTGAACTCTGAGAAGTGGAGGCTGGTGGGACTGGGGCTGATCCTAACTGAGGAGGCATCCCTTGTGGAACCCCGGGGGGAGGTAATCCTGGAGGAGGTGTGGCTAAAGACAATGGTGGGAGGGGCAGGACAGGTGGAGGGGCTGTTGAGGAGAGGGACGGTGGGGGAAGAACGGGTGGTGGCCCTGCAGAGGAGAGGGAAGGTGGGGGAAGAACTGGCGGTGGCCCTGCAGAAGAGAGAGATGGAGGCATCCCAGGTGGGGGCACAGAGGTTGGTAGAGAAGGTGGCATCACAGGTGGGGGCATGCCAGGCGGTGGCACCGAAGCAGGCAGGGCAGGGGGCATCACTGGTGGTGGCAATGATGGAGGCAATACCGGAGGGGGCATTGTCGGTAGAGGTGGAGGCATCTGAGAATACGGAACGAAAGGAGGTGGCATTGACATGTTCCCCATATACTGGTTCTTCATGTTCTGAAAGGAATTGACTTTCTCCTGGAGATAGGTCTGAGTCGCTTTCATATGTCCCTGCCATGTTTTCCACTGCTTCTCATACTCCTGAAGCTGATCTTTATGAGGATAAGAATGGAGCTGCTCCTCCCACAGCTGAAACTCCCGCTCCCATTCTTGGTAGAGATGTTGAAACTGTTGCTGCTGCATCTCATAATGCCGCAGCTGCACGTCTACAGACATGGTCTACGAACAAAGGGTGACAATTATTTCAAGACATTCCTGTAAGAGAACTGACCCTAAAGTTAAAATATTAACGAATCAAGGGCATCTGTAGTCTTAATTAAAATGCTAAAGACTTTGGGAGACTAGTAAGGATAAACTTGTTACATCTCCTTAATGACGATCATTCTTTCTTCCTTTGACTCATTTCCCTAAGTTATCATAGAGCTGGAGAAACCAACTAAACACTAAAGCAAATACCTATCTCAGTAATATTTGTTTTCAAGTTTTTCGTACTACCATGGATCACTTTAAGAATTTTAAAAATGATTTATTACTATAGACATACAGACACAAGTTTGTGTCTTCTGGATATAAAAAGAGCAGTTATCTTTTGCTCTGTTTCTAGGTTTCTGTGGTGACTGCTATGATCTTTTTGGTGGATTTTTGCTTGTCTGTCACTGAAGTGATTTGTAGGCAACTTGAAACTACATGATAAGAATCTCTGGTTCTTAAAATCCTTAGCAACGGTCCTTTAACACCTGCCTGGGTTGACATGACCAGAAATCTGCACTACACCTGCCCCATCCCAAGGGCATTTCTATAAAGCTGTACTTCCCAAATCCCCGGTGATGTGACAGGTAACTATTTGGAACCCCCATGGAAAGATCAAATTTAATTTCTCTCCTTCACATTTAGATCTCTTTCAAGAATAACAACTCCTCCATGACTTGGGGCAACTTCCCACGTGCGAGCTGAGGCGGCACTTGCCTGCATATGTGGCGGCTGCTGGATAATCTGCTGGTACTGCTGGAGGATCTGCTGTAACTGAGTGTGCTTCTGCATTATTCCCTGATACTGGAAGCCAACTCGATGCTGCTGGTGCTGCTGCCAGTGCGCAGCTGCGGCCTGCAGCTGTTTTAACCTAGCGTCCTCTTCCGGGTCTTCAGACTAAAAGATAAAAGAGAAAATACACTTTTATATAAGTAACAAAACAGCAACCAAATTAACAAAAGACCCAAATATTTTATTAAGTATTGTATTACACAGTTCAGAATCTTTACAACTCTGGCTGACTGAGAAAAGTTATTTTGTGTTTAGATAAAATCCCTGGCTCTGCTTACACTGTGGCTCACGAGTTCTTATATAAAGGACTTTATGAATCCCATAGTCTTCACTGTAATAATCATCTCACTGTTCCTGAACAGGGCAACCATTTCCCCAAAACAGTTGCTTTATAGCTATGTCCTTTGCACTCTATAAGAAACCTTTGGGGTGCCTGGGTGGCTCAGTGGGTTAAAGCCTCTGCCTTGGGCTTGGGTCATGATCCCAGGATTCTGGGATCAAGCCCTGAATCAGGCTCTCTGCTCAGTGGGGAGCCTGCTTCCCCCTCTCTCTCTCTGCCTGCTTCTCTGCCTACTTGTGATCTCTGTCAAATAAAAAAAAAAAAAAAGAGAGAGAGAGACCTTTTTCTTTTTCACATTAGCCACTTTCAACTAAGAGATTACAATGTCATCATTATGGCTCAGTAAAGTTTCCACACAGGCTCTTGGGAGAACAAATATCTTCGGACCAAAGTGAGAACTCTCCGTGTGTTATGTTCAGTGACAAGGATGATCACACTGAATGCTTCAACAGCTCTGTAAGATAGCCACTGTTTCCTCATTTTGCAGATGAGGAAACTACAGCACGGAATGGCTAACCAACTTGTGCAGAGTCCCCACCACCCGCAAGGGACAGCGCCTCCCCTGCCGCTGGGGCAGCTGAACAACAGACACCGCAGCTCCTAATGGCTGCCCTGGCTGCCAGTGTGACAGCTCCCGGGCATCCTTTTAGCGCTTAGAGAGCCTCAGTACAGAAGAGTGTCTAATTCTTCACTCACTTCAACCATCAGAAAAATGCCTTTTCTAAACCCAATCAGGCATTTATCCAATTTTCCCATATCGGAATTTTGCATGTTTAAAAAAAAAAATACACACACAGAAAAACATATATTCATTTGACAAAAGTATATACAAAAGAATCAGGAAAAAGCTAAACAATTTCTTAAACAGCAAATAATTAATTTTATGGTTACCTGGGGTTCCTCAGGTGGGAGAGGAGGCGGTACCTCCTCATTAGGTGGTGGCAATGGGGGCTCATCGGACGAAGAGGGTTCTGGTGCTTGACTGGCGGCAGGTACTGTAACTTCTTCTTTTACTGGCTCAGGGGCATCCTTTGCTATGACGGGACCTTTTTTGTGTCCTGGCAAGTGCACTTTTGTCCTCTGCTGCAAACTAAGCAGGTGCTGCCGATACCAATACTGCTGCTGTTCCTACAACAGAGGGCATTTTTAAAAATTTTAGTTGAAAATCCTATATATTTGCAACTTGGTGTTGACAGAGACCTGCGTTTGTATTTGTGGTCACATGTCTGTATGTAAGAAAAGGCAAAGCTGGACTGAGAAAGGCAAATAAGTAAACATGATCTTTCAATTCCTCCCCCAAGTATATACATTCAAGTTACACCATATATATTAATTCAACATACTTCTCTACTCTTTTAACACACATACTTTTGGAAGTGAGAGCAGTCTTTTTGATAAATGCTCAGAGGAAATCCTTTCAGTATTCACAGCTGCTTATTTTTAACCTGCCATTGGCTGGTGCGGATTTATCCAAGGAGTCTCATCATTAATGAACACAACCAAATAGTTCTGTCTCTTCTTTGCCTTCTCTTTCCTCCTGTGCTCGTCCCTCTTTTGAACACCTGCTGTATGCCCGCTACATACACATAAATGAGAATATACTGTGTTTTAGAATACTATTTATTTTAAAAGACTCAGCTTTGTTCTCCAAATTATACTGTAATTTAACTTTCTGGAAGCTTGTTTTGTGCGTCCACTTGAAAAACGTTACAACAGTAACAAATCTAATGCAGAAATAATTAGAAAATACAGCTGATCCTCATTATTTATGGAATCTATATTTGCAAATATGCCTACTTGCTAAAGTTTATTTCTAACTCCAAAATCAATACTTGGGAAACTCTGGTGTCATTTGTGGACATGCGTAATAGAGCACTGAAAATTCTGAGTTGCCAGACTTGCACATTTCCTGCTGTGGCAGAACAAGGCCATGCTCTGCCTTTTTGTTTCGCTCTCATACTGTAAATAAGTGTCCTTTTCATGGTCTATTTAGGACCACATTTTTCAGATTTCTGTGCTTTTTGTTGGTGACTTTGCTGTTTAAAATGACTGCAAGCATAGTGTGGTATGCGGTCTGGTGTTCCTAAGTGCAAGGAAGCTGTGACGTGCTTCACACAGAAAACCTGTGTGTTAGATAAATTTCATTCAGACATGTGTTATGCTGTTGGCTGTGAGTTCAATGTTAATGAATCAACAAAGTATATTAAATAAGGTGTCATTAAACAGGAACACATGTAAAACAAGGTTATGTATTAACTGGTTGATTAAAATGACACCAAAGGCTCACAGGAACCTAACCCTGTATTTCCCCCTGGGAGCAATGGTTTAGTATTCACTAATTCAATGTTCTTGGCAACTTTATGGAACACAAATACCTCAAAATAAGGAGAATAGGCTGTACAAATAAGCAATAACTAATTAATTAAAATCAATTAAAAAATCTCACCACTCAGACCTAACTACAGGATCTTCATTTTCCCAGTACTTATTATATAATTCCCTATGGTTACAAGGTTGCATACAGAAAAGAGTTGTCATAACACTAAAATATTCACACATGTACTACCCTTTATACTTCCATAATTAAAAACAGCATGTATTTCTACTACAATTATAAAGATGTAGGATTTTATGAAAGTGATGTTGGAGAACTTTGGAACCCATTACTGACAGCTGAGGATCTAGCAGAAGTCCTGTCAGTTAACAACCAAAACATTTTTTATAATAGGAATTGCAAAAGAGAATATGAATATCAAAGTCTGAAAACAGCCCCTAGGAAAACTAATAAATCTCTACTTTCTTTTTCAATATATCCAAAACCAAAATAAAGACAACATGTAATGCTGCCATATTAACTGTGTTGGTATTATAACTAAAAATTATAGTACAGAAACCAAATCACTATTCTTTGTTCATTCTAAGACTCAGCTATCCCTTATGATTTGGGGCTTTGTTTTTTAAGATTGTGTCCCAAATCAAATTTTTTACTTTTTACATAAACTTTGGGTACCTGTGTTGAGTGGATTCATTTTGCTTAGATTCACTGTTTTATTATCTGTTTTTTCAGTCACAGAATGTTATTTTCTTGGGAGAGAGATGTCTCATGCTTTTCTTATATCCTATCTGGTGCTTAAGCATAGTGCTAGAGCACAGGAGAATGTCACTAAAGGGTTATTGATCAACTGAAGACTTCCTTTGCACTCATTTCTATGACCTGAAACTTGCTTCAAACTATTGAGAGGAATAAATTCCATCTCACTACCTACATCTTGAAGTCTGGGTCATGAGTGAGCTACTATTATGTTTTTAATTACCATGTACATAATCATCAGCTCCAGAAAAATAATTATTTTTCCTACTGAACATTAAAAAAAAAAACACAGCACACTGACCATGATAGTTGACAATAATGTACCATTAAAACATTTTCAATGTCTTCCACTCTTTTATGAAAAAAGCAACAGGCTTATCTTTCAGCTTAAAAAAATTAATAAACTTAGTCTCTTTCAAGTAAAAGTTAAAAGTTTCCCTTGTTTTTAGTTGCTTTGAAAGCATCACTAAAAGATACACAAAGATGCAAACCATCTTTCATAAACCAGAAGCCAATGGCTACAGACATGGAAGACTGTACAGATCTAGATTCTTGATCAATTTGTATGTACCCCCCTAACTGTCAATGCTTCCCATCTTTGTCTAAGACCTAGTCTAAGGTTAAGAACCTTATTAGGAGCTCGAGTACTTGTTGATTTGCTGACAGTAGCACTGTAGGTTAATTTCTATTTCATATGAACCCAAGAAGCAGAGTAACTAGATCTAAGTCAGTCCTAGGACCTGGCTTCAGCACATTTTTAAAGCTCTATAGATGAGCATCATTCAGACATGTCCTCAGTGACCCCAAGAGAAATGTGACTTATCTCTATTTTAGAAAGAAATAAAACCTGCTTGGACTTACTAATGAAGCCAAAGCCAAACTAGTAGCCACTTTTTCTAACTGTCCCATCGTATCAGACAACTCAATCTTACATGGGATGCTAGTTCACAGATAGAGGAAAATCACTGCATATGTCACATTCAAAAAGAGATTGAACGAAGAGAGTTCAAAAGGATGTAAGAATTATTTGTCAAAAATATCACTATCAAAAAGAAGCTAATTTATTCAGCAAGCATTTACTAACCACTTGCTACCAGTACAGTAATGAACTAGGTACTAAATGATTTTCCAGGGAAATATAAAGCAGAGAATGTGTGAGGTGGGGCAGGAAGGGAAGAGACAAGAGAGGGAGAGAGAAAGAGAGAGAGAGAGATGTTTTAGAGATAATTTCAGAAGGTTGCCTTTCCTATCCAGGTTATTATCAATGCCTGTAACACTAAATGTACTATGTCCTACATCCTAAAGCAAGGGGTGGGGAGAAATCTGGCAAAATAATGGTTTTCCATTTTTTAGTCTTATTTAAAACATATTTATTTTTAATACTTTTGAGGTTCACATTCCACTCCAGGAATTAAGGTCACCAGATAATCTTAGTCCCATCTAAAAAAAATCAGAACTAAAAAAGAAGGCGCCTTTACTTCACCTCTTCCTCCAGCTCCTGCCCTCATTCTCTCTCTCTCTCCTTCAGTCAAACTTCTTGAAAGAGTTGTCTATACTCACCATCCCCATTTCCTCACCTTCCATCACTCCTCAAATCAATGCAATATGGCTTCAGTCACTATGAAACTGCTCCTGCCAAGGTCAACAATAATCTACATGTCAGTAAATGCAAAAGATAACTCACAGTCTTTATCTTGCTTGACCTCTCAGTGGTAGTGACACAGCTGACCACTCCCTCTTCCTAGAAACAGTCTTCTTTGTACTTCTGTGGGACTGCACTGTCCTGACTTTCCACCTACCCGTTTGGTCTTTCTTCTGTTGGTTTCCGTGGATACCGAGATTCTGCGGGACTAGGCTCAAAGTCCTTTAAACTCTATCCTTACTCTACACACACTCCTCAGGAGACCTCCTCTATTTCTGTGCCCCAAATACCATTTTTATGCTGATGACTCACAACTCTTTCATGTCTCAAGATCTCACTTCTAGACTCCAGACCTGTACCTAACTCTCAATTGAACATCTCCATTGGAATCATGTGGCTCACAGACCTCAAACTCAGTAGGTCTAAAACTACACTCACCCTTTCACATCACTCCCAGACCTGTTCTTCCTCCTCTTCCAGGTTTTCCTATTTTATTAGTAAATGGGACCACTATCTACCCGGCAGTCGACTCCAGAAACTCAGGAATCCTCCTTGACACCTCCCTCTCCACTACTACTCAATCTCCAATTAGATTCTAGCGCACAAATATTTCTCCAGTCTTTCCACTCCTCTCCATCTCCAGTATGACCATCCAAGTCCAAGACTCTATTCTCTTGCCTGGATTATTTTAAGTATTGTCTCTAAGTCACCCTTGCTCTTCTCAGTTTCACTCTCCAGACAGCAAACACAATGAGCTTTCAAAAATGCCCATCTGTCATATTCAACTATACAAAATCCTTCAATGGCTTCCTACTGCCTGAAAGTCCTCATAGGCCCTCCCGACCTGGTTTCTGTCTACCACCCTTACCCTGGGCTTTCAGTAAGCCTTACTTTGAATGCTATCTGGTTAATTCCTACTTGTTCTTCAAGTTTCACTTAAATATCACTTCAAAGGGAGGCCTCTTCAATTAGGTGTTAGCTCTCAACCATATTCAATCACTTAAAAAATATTTGTTTCTCACCTACTACATGCTAGACCCTGAGCAAGACACTGCAAATATAATGGTGAGCTTAAAACCAGAAAACAAAACAAAACAAAAAACCCCGACCTTTTCCCATTCCTCATGGAACAGGCTAGTGATACTGTGTATTTTATAATCCCACAGCACCTTGTACTCTTCTTAATTACTTATTAAATGTCTTGTTCTTCCCATTGGGACGAGTCATTGAGGGCAAATGCCATGTCTTACTTTCTTCACTATTTAATCTCTGGTACTAAACTAAGCACAGCACTTGGCACATAACTGCTACTCAATAAATACATGAATATTAAATAAATGACTGAAGCACCTGGGTGGCTCATCCGTTAAGCGGCTGCCTTCAGCTCAGGTCATGATCCCAGAGTTCTGGGATCGAGCCCCACATTGGGCTCCCTGCTCAGCAGGAAGCCTGCTTTTCCCTCTCCAACTCCCCCTGCTAGTTTTCCCTCTCTCACTGTGTCTGTCAAATAAATAAATAAAATCTTTAAAAAAAAAAAAAAGTGACTAAAATTCTAATCCAAGTCAACAGCTTAAATTTTGAGAATAAAAGGATTAAAAAAGTCACAAGTTATGAAAAAAAGGCCAATATGCACTCTACCTAGCCAGTCCCTTAAACACATAGAAAAATTAATTCTTCAAAAATACACATTGCATTAAATCATCAATGCTTTATCCTGAAAACTAGACATTAAATGGAAGACTATTAAGCACTTATCCTACCTTTCCTATACCAACTGTATTTCCAATAAAATAGTTCTAGTTCATGAAAGTTTTTCTTTACAGAATTCCATATAGTAAATGTAGAAGAAACAGCAAGAAAAAAATCACCATGTAATAACTTTCAGTGAAGAACTAATTTACTCAGGCAAAGACTATCAGCGGATGAATCACCAGATGGAACATTAGAGGCAAAACTGACGGGATAATGGAGGGACTAGACTATTAACCCCTGATCAATCTTGGTTCCAATATAGTGGGACAACCAAGCACTGTGTGTCTCTTCATGAGATGCAAATGAAGTACACAGCACCACCCTCATGAAGTACACTTGCCAAAAGAAATGTGAACTTAAATCTAAGCCTTCAGAGTTTACCAGAAACGTGAAAGGGAGTGGGACAAGTCAAATGATAAGAAACCAAGAGAAAGCAGGCAAATCCAGAATGTGGGACATTCTGCAGAACAAGTGAGACAGATTTCTCATCAGGTTCAATGGCATGGGATAGAAAGAGAATAGGAGAGACTAATCTAGATGAGGCGTTCTTAACTGAGGGTGATTTTAACCCCCAAGGGATATTTGGCAATGTGTGGAAACTTTCATTTCCCACTGTAGGCTGCTACCAACATCTAGTAGTTACAGGACAGAGGTGCTGCTAAACATCTTACAATGCACAGGACTGCCTTCCATGACAAAGAATGATCCTACTTCACAATGTCTGTATTGGATTCTGATCTGAATAAACCATTAAAGCATGACTGAGTTCACTGGGGAATTTTAACATGGATGATACCAAGGAATTTTTTAAAATTAGTATGATGAGACAATAGGGGAAGTCTGAATGGGTCAGGTATTAGATGATACAAAGAAACTGTTGTTACATTTTGTAGGTGTTATAATGTATTTACCTAAGGAAAAGTCCATTTTAAAAAAAAAAAGATTTTATTTATTTATTTGACAGAAAGAGACACAACAAGAGAGGGAACACAAGCAGAAGGAGTGAGAGAGGGAGAAGAAGGCTTCCCACTGAGCAGGGAGCCCGATGTGGGGCTTGATCCCAGGACCCTGGGATCATGACCTGAGTCAAAGGCAACCACTTAACAGCTGAGCCACCCAGGCACTCCGAAAAGGTCCATTTTTTAAAAAGATGACTAAGAATGTAGAGATGACATGACATGACATCTAAGATTTGCTTTAAAATATTTCAGCAGCAATAAAAAAAAGGCACAGGTCAAGTAAACATGATAAAATCTTGACAGTTTTTGAATCTGAATGACGAGTTTAAAGAAGAAACCATATCATTTTCTCTACTTTTGGGTGTGTTTATGATCTTTCGCCATCAAAATTTCTAATGACATATTCCAAAAATAAAATACGAACCAAAGAATAATAAATTTGCAGAAGGGTTCTTTGTCAGAGATCAGTACTGGCATGAAGAAAACCTGTGTAATCTAATAAGCCAAAGTATCCTAAGTCTAGAACATGACAACTCTTGTAGCTTATTCAACAAATCTCCATGCAGAGTCTACAGTTTGCAAGGCACTGTCCTAGGTGCTACAGAGGATAAAAAGATGAGTGAGATGGTCCCTGTCTGCAAGGGACTTAAAATCTGAAAACCAACCAAGCAGATGGGTGAGTCAGGGATGGCTTCACAGAGACTCTGATATTTGAAATGTACCTTGAAAATAATACAATTAAGGCAGGGAGAGAGGGTTGAGAAACTTGGGGTGATTTCTAGACAGAGGTAAGAAAACCTAAACAAGCTTATGAGGCCCTTCTTGGTCTGCCCCCTACACTTCTCAAGCCTCATCTTCCACTCTTTTTTTCTGGCTCTCACCAAAGAATTGCAGGCAATGAATACGCAAAGCACTGAAAGAAGTTCAAGACAAGGGTGTAAAGGCAGAAAAGCAAAACCAGCAAACCAATGCTCATGTATTTGTATTAAAGATGGGTCTGATTCCTCCTCCCCACCCTCCAAAAACAATTCATTTGTCTCTCAGAAGGCCAGAAAAAGTCTAGTAGAGAGGAGAAAATGGATGTTGTACTTTTGCATGGACTAACTCCGATAGTGTTTTGACAACAAAAACAATGGGAATCTCAGAATGGGTTGGGAATGGGGTCAGAAATTTCTTCTCTAGAACAGAGGAATCTGGGGAAAATAACCTAATGGGATGGTGTAAGCCCAAAGAATCTCTTATTCTGGGGCGCCTGGGTGGCTCAGTGGGTTAAAGCCTCTGCCTTCGGCCCAGGTCATGATCTCAGGGTCCTGGGATCGAGTCCCGCATCGGGCTCTCTGCTCAGCAGGGAACCTGCTTCCTCCTCTCTCTCTCTGCCTGCCTCTGGGCCTACTTGTGATCTCTGTCTGTCAAATAAATAAATAAAATATTAAAAAAAAAAAAAAAAAGAATCTCTTATTCTCCTATTTTACTCCAATATCACAAGTGTCTTCTCCTGATGTGTCAAGCACAACATCTTGCTTACTTAAAACAACTTGTGTTCTTAATTTCTAATGGCAAACCATTAAAGCACCACATCCCTATCTTCTGGAAATCTTTTATATGTAAATCTGAGCTTGCAGACTAAGACTCTCTTTTCATTAGGGAATCTAAGGTAGATTAGTAATTGCTAGAAGTGTCTATTGTAAGAAATCATTAACAAGTTACTTACTCCACTTTAGTTCTATCTTCTTTCTTAAGGGAGAAATTCATTTGTTACTGCTATCCTGTCCATCTGTGACTGCTCTGTAGGAAGCATCACTTAAAACAGAAGTTTATAGAAATGACTCTCTCATGGAGGAAGATAATATCAGTAACTTTTCTTCACCTTGGCCAAATTTCAAGGCAGTTACTCTGGAGCGAATGGTAACAATGCATTGCAGCAAAATGGTTATGACTTAAAGCTTGCTTTAAGTGATTTGGGAAAAGGATGAATGGGTCCATTCCTTAAAATAACCAAGAGACTCCCAAATGGTCAAAGACAAAGAGACTTCTTATGTATCGCATACCCACGTATACACATAATTAGACACTCCTGGTAAGAATAAGATTTCCATTCCTCATTTGCTAACATTTGGAATTCGCGAAGCTGACAGCTATCAGTGGCCCCTGAATAACTTTTTAAAGAAGCTAACTAGTCATAAGGTTTGTATACATTTCAAGTAACAGCCTTTGGGAAACTTCTTTTTTATGCTGCCTCTCAAATGGAAATTTGAGGTTAAAATACAATTTTAAAAGAAAGTGCTCTTTGTAAAAGCAACAAAATCTAGGAGGTGGGTCAAAGGGAACCAAAGGATATGTCTGAGAAGTAATTCTTCAGCCACCCCACTACTCTGTGGTTTTCAGAAACATCCTCAAACCCTGTTCTTTTAATAATCCACATTTAGCTACTTGAAAAGCAGAGATGTCAGACTTGACGCGTAAGGAATCCTTTGGAGTGTAAATTAGCTATTCATTGTGTTGGAATTAGCCTAAGCACAGGTTAAAGCCCTGAGGCCTGCTCACTTAGGGCCCTCTAGGTGAAAGTTGCGGCTCAGGCAGATGCTTTCTTACCTGTGGAGTCATTGTGGAGGGATCTGGCTCTGGGGCAGCTTGCTGTTCAGCACTCTTGTTCTTGGCCCCACTCTCCAAAGGCTCTTGCTGGACAGCTGTCTTATTCCCAGAAGGGGCGGACGGTGGTGGTGGAGCTAGTAGCTGGGATTTAGAATGGCCCTGGGAGGGGCGGGAAGGAGATGCCTGAGAGGAAGGCAAGTAGGACTGGGAATGGCTCAAATAGGATTGCGAGGAGGAGGAAGAGGAAGAATAAGAAGGGGTGGGCGCCAGGTAGGATTGGGAAGGTGGGGACTGAGAAGGGGACGGCTGAGCGGGAGGTAGGTAGGGCTGAGACGAGGCCGGGGGGTAGTACGAGGGTGGCGGCTGAGGTGGGGGCATGTAAGACTGAGAAGGGGGCATATAAGATCCCGGCGGTACAGGGGGAGATTCAGGGGGGGAATCCAGCTCCATGGGAACCAAACCAGGAGACCCATCTCGTTGGTGGTGGAGCATCTGGTGTTTGTACTGCTGCTGCTTCTGATAGCTGAGGGCCGGCCCAGGCGGCGGGGGCATCGGTGGCGGCGGTGGCTGCCAGTCCCCGTAGCCGCCCCCCGGCATCACCGGCGGGGGCGGCAGGGGGGGCGGAGGAAGGTGATGGGGCTGGAGCACGCACTGCATTTGCTTCTGGTGCATCTGCTGCAGCTGCTGGAGCTGCGCCAGGTGCTGCTCGCGGAAGCTCATGAAGCCCGAGGAGGAGGGGGCCGCGGGAGTCGTCGAGCTCGAGTACCCGGGCCCCGGCGAGGCCTCAGGAAGCGCCACCGGCGGTGGCGGCGGCGGGACCGGCGGCGGCGGATAGTGGCTGCTCCCGCCATACCGGCCCCAATTCGGGTACATATCGGAGAAGGCGGCGCAGGGCTCGTCCCGGCGCCGTTACTCGTCGCAACCGACCTCCAGGAGCTGCGGCGGCGACGGCGACAGCCGGAACTCGCGGCGCCTACAGGCCCCGGAGCGTGTAAACGGAGCGCGCCAGTGCGCCGGCGCTACTGAGCTGGGCCCGCGACGGGGAAGGCGGGGACGGCACTGGAGCGACTACGCCTGCGCAGTAGCCACCGAGAGGAGAACAAAGGCGAGATAGAGCGACCCTTTGCTTAATGACTCTCGGTTGCCATCTTCCTTCAGGTTCGGATAATGGACGTGCGAGTAGAATATTCTCATAGAACCAAGGAACCATAGAGTCTCACCGCTGAAAGGGTTGGTAGAGATCCTATCGCTCCAAAGGTTCATTTTTGAATGAAAAAAAAAAGGGGGGGGGGTCCATTCACAATAGCAACAATCTCAACAACAACAAAAAAGACATGAAGCAAGTAGGAATAACTCTAATAAGAAATATGTAGAATTTATATGAAGAAAACTACAGAACCATACAGAATCATATCCGAGGGGAATAAATTAGACTTGAAATAATGGAGAGGCTTACCATGATCCTGAATGAAAAGGGAAAAATTGTAGAGATGTCAGTTCTTCTCAAATTAAATGAGTAGAGTTAATTCAATTCTAACAAAAAAATCCAGTTGGGAACAAAACTGTGAAGAATAGAAACATTTTGAAGACAGAATGTAAGACTACACCAATCCCTACAGGTATATGAAAGATAACGTCTGCTAAAAGTGAAGAATGGAATTTTTTAGAATAACTCAACGCATAAAAATCCATGTTGAAAAATCTCAACTAAAAGAAGAGATAGCAAAAACCAGATTCAAAGGTTGTCCCGCGAGGGTGACCTAGAAAATAATCCAATCTGTCAACATAATACTCAACTTTGGCTTGAATGAGTCACTGAAAAACAAGGCTGATACACACTGAATTCTGGGGAGAGGAAAAAAAAAAAAGTACCTAACTCATATTAAGTGTGTCAGTGTGTCAATTGTGAACCACTTAAAGATTTGACCTTCCTTCCATCTTAGCAACCCAGATCTTCACCTCTCTTAGGAGGCTGATGTGAGTAGAAATTGGGGCATCTAAGTATCTTTCAGAAGAGCTTTCATTCTCATAGGAATGTAGCTGAATTTCTCTTAATTTTTTGTTGACATATAACTTATATACATAAAGTTAAACATCATAAGTGTACAGGTTAGTGAATTTCACAAACCAATCACACTGTTGTAACTAGCACCCTGATCAAGAAACAGAACATTAGGGCCAGGTCAGATACCTGCCTGCCCTTGTGCCCCTTCTTTTCCCAAAAAGAGAAGAGAGAAAGAAAAGAGAAACAGAACATTGTCCAACTCATAAATCCCACTTACTTGGAATTTTAATATTTCTATCAAAGTTCTTTTGAAAAATATTAAAAATACATGTAACTTACTATAGTGAGAGCCTAAAGGAGAATATGAGATGACTGTCTCATTAGATGAAGAAAAAGTGTCTGACAAATTTCAACATCCAGTCACAATTTTTAAAAACTTTAGCAAACCAGAAATAAAAGGGAACATCTTAATCTTATAGAGTACTTGTTTTTAAAAACTACAGAAAACATCACACTGAATTGTGAAAAGTTGAAGTTTTCCCACTGGGATCAACAACAGATGTTCAGTACCATCACATCTGTTATGGATTGAATTGTGTCCCACCCCACCCCTCAAATGTTTAAGTCCTAATCCCCGGTACCTCAGAATGTGACTTTCTCTGGAAATAAGGTTGTTCAGATGTAATTAGTTAAGATAAGATCACATTGTAGTAGGGCCAATCCAATACAAGTAGTGTCCTTATAAAAAGGTGGTCATGTGAAGACACAGACACACAGAGACCATGCCCATGTGATGCTGAAAACCAAGATAAGAGTTATGCAGCTGCAAGCTAGAGTGGAACAAATGAAATTCTAATACATTGATGGTGGAAGTATAAATTTAGGGCAACAATTCTGAAAAACTATTTGTCAGTACTTACTAAAGCAGAACAGACCCAGAGCCTACGACCCAGGAATCCCATCACTAGGCATATAATGAAGAGAAATGCATGTATATGGTATACAGAAGGTATGTACAAGAATGTTCATAGCAGCACTATTTGTAATGGTTGAAAACTAGAAAACAACGCAAAGGTGCACCTCCACTAGAATGTATAATGAAATTGTGGTACATTTATACAAAGTACATTTATAAATGTACATTTATACATTTATACAAGAACAATGAAAATGAACAAACTATAACCACATACAACTCAGGTGAATCTCACAAACATAATGTTGAACAAAAGAAGCTAGGCAAAAAAAAAAATAGTATGTACTATATGTTTTCACATATGTAATTCAAAATCAAACATAATTGATATGCAACATTAGAATTCAGGATAGAAGTTACCCTTGGGGTGAAGGGATAGTGATTTAAAGGGGTGCATAAAAGGCAGCTGCTGGTAATGTTCTGCTTCTTGATCTGATAATGTTAAAAGTGAGATTAGTGGTTGCCTTTGGGGAGAGAGAAAGGGTAGTGGTTAGAAGGGGATACAAGTAGGGTTTCTGAAATGCTAACAATGTTCTATTTCTTGAACCAAACAGTAATTCCACAAACATTTGCTTTGTTAAAACTCACTGAACTGTATGTTTATCCTTTGCGCTTTCCACTTTGTGTGGTGTACTTCACAATTTTTTAAAAGCTAAAAAAAAAGTGGGAAGGAGGAAAGTCATAGAGAAAGATGAGATTAGATGGAAGGAAGCAGAAGGTTTCTCTTTGTCTTTTTCTTTTCCACCTGGCATTGGTAGGTTCTAGCTGTCCTGTCCTCTATTCCACCCAACAACCATGGTTTTTTCAGCACCTACTTGGGAGACAGCACCTATGTTTAAACAGGCTCTTCCACATTCCCCTTATTATTTCAAGATAAAGATCCAACTGGGAATGGTTTTAGATGCTATAGGAAATCCTGTCCCCTACATTCTTACTCTCAGGGAACTAACATATAGTTGGCCACTCAAAACTTCTAGCCTGCACAGTTTTCAAAAATCCACAGCCATCTTTAGGATACAGAACCCCTATCCATGACAGAAAATTCTTGAAAAGAAGATCTCAAAACATCTTAGGGACAGCGACTTCACATTATATGACCAATCCCGGGCCAAGTTTTTGGAGATGAATTTTATTAATCTAGTTTGAAAAAAGTAACAACAAAAATATAAAGTGCTCCTTCAAAATGAGCTAAGGTTTGAATTAAAGCACAAATCATGCAGAAGGTTTTGTGTGGGAGACTCCAGAGGGGGTTAGCTCTTAATTGTCAGTGCTGTCAAAGTCAACTTGCATGAGTCTTCTCTGGTCTAGGTTTATAACCCAGCTGTACTTCTTTCCTGTTATGTTTCATTCTTGCTGTTGCTAGGGGGACTTGGGTGAGGGCTGGGTGAGGTGGCATTTGATTGGTTAATGGCCTGAGGTCATATTCTGATTGGCTGATGGCTTACATACCATCTTGAGGAATATAAATCTCTGTTAGCTCTTGCAGCTCATATTGCTCTAAGCAACAGGATCTAGAGGCAGATTGTCTACTATTGGACCTCTGCATCCTTAGGCAGGCAGTTAACCAGGATTTTAGATGGATAATGTCTAAACTTACGAGTAAACTGGTCACACATAACCTTGGCCATGTTAGTGCTTCTTCTCCTCCCTATTACACTCTCCTCCTCTATGGTTCTCATTTTGTCTTAAAGAAACCTAGAGGTGTTTATATGTAATCCCAGTTAACATGTAGCAAGTCCTTCCAACCATTTCCAATGGGTCACAGTTTAGAAAAGCCTGGAACTTAAGGATGGTTGTATCCATTACAGTTTTTTTGATGTTATCCATAGCAACAGCTGAAATTTTTTTTTAATGTGTTGAAAAGATACTGTGGGAAAAACAAAATAGACAAGAAGGTCATTTAACTAGATCTAGAAGTAGTACAAAGCCGAGGCAGGAGCTATTCTATCATCAAAATTCTGAATGCTGTAAGAAACAAAGTTCGACTCTTTTTTTTCCTTTAACCTTTAGCCTCTTGGTGCCCTTGCAGATATATGGGCTGGTAAGAGAAAGGATCTAGAAGAAAGAGTCTCCACTGTTCCCCTTATCTTCTATAGCAAAAGAGCTGGATACTCTGATCTAAATCCTGCAGACAACTGTGGAAAATGCAACACTGGGGAAATTGCATACAACTGGGGAAAATGTAACGTTCAAAACCAAAACAAAACAAAAAAGTCTAGGTGCTGTTAGGAAGGAAAAGTGGATGTGGATAAGCAACAACAAACATCCACTACCCTGGGCCACTGTTGTCAGGCTAATATGCGTAAGGACAGGAGCATAAAAAGGAGTTTAGCAGTATGGATCAAATGCAAAAAGAACATCACCAGAAAGATCTTGAGAGAGAACAAACACAAGCCCTCTGAGCAAGGGTGAAATTGGGAATGACTTTAAACTGAATAACTAATGTATTAATTAAGATGCAGTCTAAGCTGCTATAACAATGAAACACTATAGTGGCTGAAACAAAAGTTCATTTTTTCACTCATTAAACAGTTCAGAGGTAATCATCCCGAAGTTATCCTCTTCAATATAAAGTTTCCATTTCTGGGTTCAAAGTGGCTACTCTGGCTCCCGCCATCAAATCTGCACCTAGCCTGCAAGCAAGTAGATGGGTTAGGGAACCACACCTTTTAAAAAGCATACCTTTTTGGCATCACAATTCCAGACTTCAAGTTCTATTATGAAGTTGTCATCATCAAGATAGTATGGTTCAGGCACAAAAACAGACAAATACATCAGTGGAACAGAAGAGGGAGCCCAGAAATAGACCCTCAACTCTATGGTCAGCTAATCTTTGATGAAGCAGGAAAGAACGTCCAATGGAAAAAAGACAGCCTCTTCAGCAAATGGTGTTGGAAAAATTGGACAGCCACATGCAGAAAAATGAAACTGGACCATTTCCTTACACCACACACAAAAATAGACTCCAAATGGATGAAATATCTCAATGTGAGAAAGGAATCCATCAAAATCCTTGAGGAGATCACAGCTGCAGCAACTTCTTCCTAGAAACATCACCAAAGGCAAGGGAAACAAGGGCAAAAATGAACTATTGGGACTTCATCAAGATCAAAAGCTTTTGCACAGCAAAGGAAACAGTCAACAAAACCAAAAGACAACTGACAGAATGGGAGAAGATATTTGCAAACGACATTATCAGATAAAGGGCTAGTATCTGAAATCTATAAAGAACTTACCAAACTCAACACCCAAAGAACAAATAATCCAATCAAGAAATGGACAGAGGGGGCGCCTGGGTGGCTCAGGTGGTTAAGCGACTGCCTTTGGCTCAGGTCATAGTCCCAGAGTGCTGGGATCGAGCCCCGCATTGCGCTCCCTGATCAGTGGGGAGCCTGCTTCTCCCTCTGCCTCTGCTGCTCTGCCTGCTTGTGTCTCTTGCTCTCTCGTCAAATAAATAAATAAAATCTTAAAAAAAATTAAAAAAAAAGAAATGGACAGAGGACATGAACAGACATTTCTGCAAAGAAGACATCCAGATGGCCAACAGACATGAAAAAGTGCTCATATCACTTGGCATCAGGGAAATACAAATCAAAACCACAATGAGATACCACCTCACACCAGTCAGAATGGCTAAAATTAACAAGTCAGGAAATGACAGATGCTGGTGAGGATGCAGAGAAAGGGGAACCCTCCTACACTGTTGGTGGGAATGCAAGCTGCTGCGGCCACTCTGGAAAACAGCATGAAGGTTCCTCAAAAAGTTGAAAATAGAGCTACCCTAAGACCCAGCAATCGCACCACTGGGTATTTACCCTAAAGATACAAACGTAGTGACCCGAAGGGGCACGTGCACCCAAATGTTTATAGCAGTGATGTCCACAATAGCCAAACTATGGAAAGAACCTAGATGTCCATCAACAGATGAATGGATACAGAAGAGGTGGTATATATATACAATAGAATACTATGCAGCCATCAGAAGAAATGAAATCTTGCCATTTGGGATGACATGGATGGAACTAGAGGGTATTAAGCTGAGCGAAATAAGTCAATCAGAGAAAGACAATTATCATATGATCTCCCTGATATGAGGAAATTGAGAGGCAAAGTGGAGGGTTTGGGGGCTAGGGAAGGAAAAAATAAAACAAGATGGGATCGGGAGGGCGGGAGGGAGACAAAGCATGAGAGACTCTTAATCTCACAAAACAAATGGAGGGTTGCCGGGGCTAGAGTGGGTAGGGAGAGAGTGCTTGGGTTATGGACACTGGGGAAGATAAGTGCAATGCTGAGTGCCGTGAAGGGTGTAAACCTGGTGATTCACAGATCCCTACGCCTGGGGCAAATAATATATTATATGTTAATTTAAAATTTTTTTAAAAAATATACCTTTTAAAGTAAGGACCCAGAAGAGATACATGTCACTTTCAGTGACATTCTATTGGCTACACCTTAGTTGGTTGGCCTTCCCCAGCCTCAGGAAGGCTTTGAAATAAAGTTTCCACCTGGGCAACACAGATAAAACTCATGAGATATATTATTAAGGGAAGACAAAAGAGTATCCAGGGACAACTGGCAGTATCTGCATTCAAGTATTGAACTTGACAAGACCAAGTTCTAATGAGGCTGTGGAGCAATGGAAACTTACATATGCTGTTGATGGGAGTACAAAGGTGTACAGAAAGTGTAATTTGACAATATCTATCATCACTGAAGATATAAAGTGCCTTATGACACAATTTCATTTTTAAGTATATATTGGGGACTAGAGATACTTTTATACATATGTACAAGGAGGCATGTAAGACAATGCAGCCCTGTTGGTAACAGCAAAAATTGGAAACTCCAATGACCATCTAGAGGAGAATGGATAAACAAAATGTTTAATATTCACACAATGAAATATCATGCAGCAATTACGGTGAATGAATGACAGCTCCACCTATTACCATGGATGAGTCTTAGAAACATAACAACAACAAAAAGACTATATATATTAGGAATATGCCCCAAAGAACTGAAAGCAGAGACTTGATGGGATATTTGTAGACCCATGTTCATAGAAGCATTATTCACAACAGCCAAAAGGTGGAAACAACCCAAGTGTCCTTTGACAGATGAATGGAAAAACCAATGTGGTTTATGCATACGGTGGAATATTATTCAGTCTTAAAAGAAGGACATTCTGATACACAACAACATAGATGAATCTTGAACATTATGCTAAGTGAAATAAGCCAGAAAAGGACATATACTGTATGGTTCTACTTAAATAAGGTACCTAGAGTACTAAAATTCAAGGAGACAAAAATAGAATCATGATTGATAGGAGCTGGGGGAAGAGAGGAGTGGGGAGTTGTTGTTTAATGGGGACATAGTTTTAGTTTGGGATAATGGTGATGCAACATGGAGGCTTAAGTGGGTAGAAGAATAAATGAAACAAGATGGGATTGGGAGGGAGACAAACCATAAGTGACTCTTAATCTCACAAAACAAACTGAGGGTTGCTGGGGGGAGGGGGTTTGGGAGAAGGGGGTGGGATTATGGACATTGGGGAGGGTATGTGATTTGGTGAGTGCTGTGAAGTGTGTAAACCTGGTGATTCACAGACCTGTACCCCTGGGGATAAAATATATGTTTATAAAAAATAAAAAATTAAAAAAAAAAATAAAAAATAAAAAGAATCTAAGACAATTTTTGCAGACTATCCCTCAATTTGGGGTTTGATAGTTTCTTCATAATATGATTCAGGTGAAAAAAATCTTAATTTGGGGGACAAAAATATTACATGGGTACTGTATTCTTCTATATATCATACATTATGCCAGTTAAAACCCTTAATAGAAATATCCAGCTTGATCATTTGGTATAGGCAGTGACTGCCAAATTTCTCTATTGCAAAGGTGAATATAACTAATCTGTGTGGTGATACTTTCAGGTTCTGGAACTATCTTGTTCCCCACAGTCTTCCACCCATTGGTGGAAGCATCCACTGATGATTCCTGCCTGAAACAGTATTACAATGGTGATTATAAAACAATGATTTTATATTCCAATCATTCCTTCTACACTTAATAGTTGTCATATTCCTATATATGAAAGCTCTCCTATCCCATTTTATTTGCTTATTCTTAGTATCTTATGGACTCATGGATTCTTTATTTAAAATCAGTATTGGGGGTAGGGGTGCCTCGGTGGCTCAGTGGGTTAGAGCCTCTGCCTTTTTTGTTAAATTTATTTTTTATTTATTTTCAGCATAACAGTATTCATTATTTTTGTCCCACACCCAGTGCTCCATGCAATCCGTGCCATCTATAATACCCACCACCTGGTTCCCCCAATCTCCCACCCCCCGCCCCTTCAGAACCCTGATTGTTTTTCAGAGTCCATAGTCTCTCATGGTTCACCTCCCCTTCCAATTTCCCCCAACTCCCTTCTCCTCTCTATCTCCCCATGTCCTCCATGCTATTTGTTATGCTCCACAAATAAGTGCAACCATATGATAATTGACTCTCTCTGCTTGACTTATTTCACTCAGCATAATCTTTTCCAGTCCCGTCCATGTTGCTACAAAAGTTGGGTATTCATCCTTTCTGATGGAAGCATAATACTCCATAGTGTATGCCTTTGGCTCAGGTCGTGATCCCAGGGTTCTGGGGTTGAGCCCCACATCAGGCTCTCTGCTCAGTGGGGAGCCTGCTTCCCACCCCCCCCCCACCTACCTCTCCGTCTGCTTGTGATCTCTTGTCTGTCAAATAAATAAATAAGTAAAATCTTTTAAAAAATCAGTATGGGGACACCTGAGTGGCTCAGTTCATTAATTATCTGCCTTTGGCTCAGGTCATGATTCCGGGGTCCTGGGATTGAGTCCCACATTGGGCTTTCTGCTCAGCGGGGACCCTGCTTCTCCCTCTGCCTGCCACTCCCCCTGCTTGTGCTCTCATTCTCTCTCTTTCTGACAAATAAATAAATAAAATCTTTAAAAATAAATAGAAAATAAAAATCAGTAATGTATCAACATGTCATAGACCTTAAATTTACACACTGTATGTCAAATATAGTTTAAAAATCAATGTGATAATCCATTCCTGTCATTATTAATTTTGATGATTAAACGGTCTCAAATTTGGCCAGAAGGAGCCTTTCCAAGCTGGCTCATATTTCTTTTCACAAGTCCCCATCCGTTTTTGAGCACTTCTTTGCATTTCTCTATAATTAAAAAATGTCCTTTTATGGAGAAAGACCAACACACTGACATCTGAGGCTCCTGAACTTCACTCTTCCTTTGGACACACGGAATGTACATACAAATTTGCCTCCAAGAGAAATTCAGAAACTGGCTGAGAGACTAGCATACATCAGGCAAATGAGAAATACTCACCCCAAAAAAGGTAGGAAGGACTAAGCCATGCTGTCATCGCGAAGCTCATTCTCAGCATAGCATCAAATACTTGGGAGGGAGCCCCCAACTCCCAGCTTCTTCCTGAGGACTGAAGGGTTTGCACTACGCATCTAGTGCCCCAACTTTTAAGGGCTCCCACACCAGGGATGGGTCCCCAAAACACTGAGATCTGAAACCCAACAGGGCTTAAGTCCACAGGCCTATCACAAACAAAGCAGCAGTTCTTAAAGAGAATGGGACTTCCTTTGATAGTTAAACTTTCATTTCTCACTGTGTATTTCTTTGATCTTATATCTATTTAATTGTATTAAAAACCACATCACATTAAATTTACCATCTTTTATCATTTTTAGGTGTACATCTCGTGTTAAGTATATTTACATTGTTGTGCAATAGATCTCTAACTTTTTCATTTTGCAGGACAAACTCTATCCCCTAAACACTAATGTCCCCTACCCACCTCTCTTCTGCACTTGGCAACCATGTTTCTACTCTCTGTCTTGATTTTAGCTTAATTTAGACACTTCATGAGTGGAATTGTATAGTATTTGTCCTTTTGTGACTGGCTTTTTTGCTTAGAATAATGTTTGATATTTATCCATGTTGCAGAATATAACAGGATTTCCACGGCGCTTGGGTGGCTCAATGGTTAAGCCTCTGCCTTCGGCTCAGGTCATGATCTCAGGGTTCTGAGATCAAGCCCTGCATCAGGCTCTCTGCTCAGAAGGGAGCCTGCTCCCCACTCTCTCTCTGCCTACTTGTGATCTCTCTCTCTGTCAAATAAATTAATTAAATTAAATAAAAAAGACAGCGCTTAAAAAAAAAAGGAATGTAACAGGATTTCCTTCTTTTTAAAATCTGCGTAATAGTCCATTGTGTGTATATAACACATTTTCTTACTTTTTAAACATTTAAAAAATTTTTCATTTTTTATAAACATACATTTTTATCCTCAGGGGTACAGGTCTGTGAATCACCAGGTTTACACACTTCACAGCACTCACCATAGCACATACCCTCCCCAATGTCCATAACCCCACCCCCTTTCTCCCGACCCCCACCTCCCCCCAGCAACCTCAGTTTGTTTTGTGAGATTAAGAGTCACTTATGGTTTGTCTTATACCACATTTTCTTTATCCATTCATCCATCAGTGGATATCTGGGTTGCTTCCACCTCTCGCTTATTGTGAATAATGCTGTAATGGACATGGGTGTGCAAGTATCTCTTTGAGATCTTGCTTTGAATTCTATTGGATATATACACAGACGTGGGAGTGCCAGATCACATGACAATTCTATTTTTCAATTTTTTGAGTAACCACTATACTGTTTTCCATAGAGGCTATCCCATTTTACATTCCCACCAATAGGGATACTAATTGGTATCCATTTAATCAGATACCAATTGCACCCTTGCCAGCACTTATTTTCTGTTCTTTTGATAGTAGCCATCCTCATGGATGTGAGGTGGTAGCTCACCGCGGTTTTAATTTGCATCTCGCTTATCATTAGTGATGTTGAACATCTTTTCTCTTGCTTGTTCGTTCTTCAGATAATAGTCTATTC
Source organism: Mustela nigripes (assembly GCF_022355385.1). Lineage (NCBI taxonomy): Eukaryota > Metazoa > Chordata > Mammalia > Carnivora > Mustelidae > Mustela > Mustela nigripes. The sequence goes on from NC_081569.1 coordinate 130,522,053, forward strand.
AGATCTTTTTGCTCATTTTTAAATTAGGTTATTTGGTTTTTTGTTGTTGAGTTGTACAACTTCCTTGCAATTCCAGATTTTAATCCCTTGTCAGATGTATGATTTCTAAATATTTTCTCCCATTCCAAGGTTTGCCTGTTTACTCTGTTGATCGTTTCCTTTGAAAGAAGGAATTGTTTAAATTTGATGTGGTTCCATTTGTCTCTTTTGGGTTTTGTTGCCTGCGCTTTTGATGTCATATCCAAGAAATCATTGCTGAATCCAATGTCCTCAACTCCCCCCTCCCCCCATGTTCTTTTAGTTTTAGCTCTTATATTTCGGTCTTTGATCCACTTTGAGTTAATTTTTAAAAATTAATTATTTTATGATGTAGTAGTCATTTTTCCTTCTTTTGCATGTGGATATCCACTTTTTCCCAGTACCATCGGTTGAAGAGACTTTCCTTTCCCAATTGTGTAGTCTTAGCACCCTTGTCACAAATCATTTGGCATTATATACCAAGTGTTTATTTTGGGGCCTTTTATTGTGTTCCATTGGCCTATATCTCTGTTTTTATGTCAGTAGGATACTGTCCTAATTGAGATTTGGTTATAGTTTGTTTTGAAACCAGGAATTGTGAGGTCTCCAACTTTGTTCCTCTCTCTCTCTCTCTTTTTTTGTGTGTTCTTCTTTTTCAAGATTGTTTTGGCTATTTGCGATCCCTTGGAATTCTATATGAGTTTTAGCATTTTTTCCCTATTTCTGCAAACAAATGTCATTGGGATTTTGATAAAAATTGCACTGAATCTGTAGATCGCTTTGGGTAATATGAACATTTTCATTATACTGATTCTTCCAATCCAAGAACACAGGATGTCTTTTCATTTCTTTGTATCTTTTCTGATTCTTTTAGTAACATTTTGTAATTTCAGTGTACAAATCTTTCCCCTCCTTAGTTACATTTATTCCTAAATATTTTATTCTTTTTGATGCTATAGTATATTGGATTTTCTTAATTTTTTTAATTGATCATTGTTAGTATACTGAGGTGCACCTAATTTTTCCATGTTGATTTTGTGTCCTCAAACTTTGCTGAAAGCATTTTAGTTCTAACAGTTTTAAAAGTGGTTTCTTTGGTACACCTGAAACTAGTATTATACTGCATGTTAGCCAGAATGAAAATAAAAACTTATAAAAAATGGTTTCTTGGGGCACCTGGGTGGCTCAGTGGGTTAAGCCTCTGCCTTCACCTCAGGTCATGGTCTGAGGGTCCTGGGTTCGAGCCCTGCATCAGGCTCTCTGCTCAGCAGGCAGCCTGCTTCCCTCTCTCTCTCTGCCTGCCTCTGCCTACTTGTGATCTCTCTCCCTCTGTCAAATAAATAAATAAATAAATAAATATTTTTTAAAAAAATGGTTTCTTTAGGATTTTCTACAGATAAGATCACATCATCTGTGAAGAGAGAGAACTTTACTTCATTTCCTATTTGGACGCCTTTTATTTTTCTCGTCTAATTTTCTGACCCAGACTTTTTAACATGTGCTTTATTAGTTGATACAGGCTAAGTTATGCTACAGTAATAAAAACAAACAAAAAGCCAACCCAAATCTCATAGCTTAAAATAACAAATGCTTATTTATCATTCATTCTACTATTCCCATCATTAGGCTGGGATGCAGGCAAAGCAAGTTTCCACCCTCGTTTTTATGACTGTCAGGAAAAAAAACAAAGGGGCCAAAGCTAATCATACAACAACTTTGAAAGTGTCCACCTAGGAATGAGTATGTCATCTTCACTTGCGCTGCCACATCTAACTTCAAAGGTGGTGGGGAAGAGGAGTCCTATCCTGGGTCCCTAAAACAGAGTTGGAAATGTTTGCTGAACAGCACAAACCAATGCTACACTCCACCCTTTAAGTTATCAAATGTTGAGCTCGCTTCCTTACTTTCCTTACCAGAGGCCAACCCCCTCCCCCGACAGAGACATCCTCAAAATCTTGTTCAGTCATGACATCATGCTCAAAGTCCAAGATATCCAGGTAAAGCACATGTATATGTAGTAGACCATTATGTACTCTATGTAGTAATATCATTATCAGCAGGTGTAGCTTTTTTTGATCTAAAGATCAATGCACCAAGAGGGCAAATTATCTGCCCTCATAACCAAACACACAGTTGTTGGAACAGGAACAGGACAATTGCCATGAACACTCTCATTCAGAAAAAGAAAGAAAAAAAGAGCACATAGAAATACTGATTTCTAGCAATTCTGTCTACAAGATAAGCCACGCAAGGTCATCTCAGTTTCGGGACAAGGAATTCATTAAAAAAAGCTAAAAATAAAAGGATTACCAAAGGAATATAAGACAAATGCACTACAAAAAAAGAAAGAGAAAGCAGAGATTCTATTCTCAGTATCAGAAAAAATAGAATTCAGGCCCAAATGCATTAAATGAGACAAAATGGATACATTATAATGCTAAAGGTTACAATCCACAAGAAATATATCAGCTATGAGAACCTATGCACAAAACAACATAGTAGCAAATTTCATCAAGAGTGGAAACTTTAAAAAGTACAAGGAGAAATAAACAAAACATACCAATATTAGGAAACTCTAATACATTCCTCTCAGCTTGAGACAGATAAAAGAGTCAAAATAAGAAGACAGAAGATCTAAACATCAAGTAGATCTTATGGATAAATAGCAAAACTTTTACCCTGATAATATCCTGATAATGGAGACTATACCTCCTTTCCAAGTGTACATGGAATGTTCATGAAATTGACATTATGCCACTAAAAAACCCTCTACATTTTCCATATTGCATATTCAAGCAGAGTATTTTTTGCATGTCTTTTTCCATCTTTTAATTTACTTAATTATAATCTATGCACAGCAAAACACACTCATTTTGTGTACATGTCAATGTATTTTGACAAATCAATATATCCAAGTAACCATCACAACAAGAGAAATATAGAACACTTCCATAGGGGTGCCTGGGTGGCATCTGCCTTTGGCTCAGGTCATGATCCCAGGGATCAAGCCCCGCATCAGGCTCCCCGCTTGGTGGGAAGCCTCCTTCTCCCTCTCCCACTCCCCCTGCCTTGTTCCCTCTCTCACTGTGTCTATGTCAAATAAATAAACAAAATTCTTTAAAGAAAAGGAGAGAGAACACTTCCATAACCCCCCAAATTCCTTTGTATCTGTATACAGCCAACCTGCCATCCCCACCTCAGGCAATTAATGATTTACCATCACTACAGATTAGTCTTTTCTAGAATCTCATATAAATGGAATCATATAGTATATATTCTTTTGTGTCTGGCCTCTTTTGCTCAACTTGATTATTTTAACCTTCGCCTATGTTGCTGTATCAGCTCATTCCTTTTATGGCTAAATAGTACTCCTTTCTGTGAATGCACCACAGTTTCTCCATCTACATCACAGATACTTGGGTTGCTTCCAGTTTTTATCTTTATGAATAAAGATAACATAAACACTGGTGTACAAGTCTTTGTGTGAATATTGTTTTCATTTGGTTAGATTTCCGAGGAAGTAGAATTACTAGGTTGTGCAGTTAAGTGTAATTTCCTATCATTTCCAACTGTTCTGTGTCATTCTGTTTTAGGCATGTTTTATAATATCACACAGCCGTAAGATTTAAAAAATTTCCAACCTGTGCGGCTGTATTTTTTTTTTAGGGTTTTATTTATTTATTTATTTTTTAGGGTTTTATTTATTTGAAAGAGGGAGAGAGGGAGAGAGAGAAAGAGAGGGGAAAAAAAAGAGAACATACAAGCAGGGGGAGGGGCAGAGGCAGAGGGAGAAGCCGACTCTCCACTTCACATCCCATCGGATGTGGGATTCGATCCCAGAACTCTGGGATCATGACCTGAGCCAAAGGCAGATGCTTAACCGACTAAACCACCCAGTCACCCTGTGCACTTGTCCTTAAGTAAGAAAACTTATATAGTCACATTCATCATAACTACTGTGCATTTGAAACTTTCTCTACCACCTTACTTTATGTTTTCTATTTACCAGTATTTCTTCTTCCCTCCCCTCTTCTGTATTTTTTTCTTCTTCCTTTTTTCGATTTACAGATAGCAAAATATGCAAATCTCCAGTGATGCAGTTCATTGGGTTTTGACAAAATCTGTTTTGGTTTTTTTTTGAGGTTTTTTTTTTTTTTTTTAATGATTGAGTTCCCTTTTCCATTTTTCCTCTGTTGGTTGAGGGGACATATATCCTACATTAGTTAAGGTTAAGTTTGACAATGCAATCAAAGTAAAATCTAGGTTGGTTTTTCCAATGTATTGGCAGATATGATCAAAGCTTACATTAGCTAACAGATCTCCAGTAAAAGCGCTGGTTAAGACTATTTGGCTTGAGTTTGATCTCCCAGGTTTGAAGTAATCGCAGTGGCAAAGGATATAAGAATATTCTGACTTGGGGCACCAAGTGGGCTAAAGCCTCTGCCTTCGGCGCAGGTCATGATCCTAGAGTCCTGGGATCGGGCCCCGCAGGAAGCCTGCTTCCTCCTTTCTCTCTCTCTGCCTGCCTCTCTGCCTACTTGTGATCTCCGTCTGTCAAATAAATAAATAAAATCTTAAAAAAAACCCAAAACCTAAAAAAAAAAAAAAAAAATAATAAATGAATATTCTGACTGGTCTAACCAGGAAGATGAAACATCCATAATACGTGCTGGGGTAGCAGTGAGCCACAATCCAATCCTATAACAATGGATTTCTCTAAGAGTAATACTGTTAGCAGAGAAGGGAGACTAGGAAAAGAATTATTTTCAGAACTTTTTCTATCCATGTATGTATATTACCATATTAAGTTACATAATTTTGTGGTTTAAAAAAAATTGAAACAGGTATCACACCACACCTAATTGTTCTAAGAGTTGCTTCTTTTTCTTAACATTAGGTCAAGTAAGCAATGTAGCTCTTATTAATTGTGATAAAATACACATAAAATTTACCATTTTAGCCATTTTTAAGTGTATATAGTTCAATATAGTTAAGTACATTTACAATGTTGTACAACCAGTCTCCACAATTCTTTTTGTCTTGGAAAACTGAAGCTCCATCCCCATTAAAATCCCCACTTCCCACTCCCTCCAGCTCTGGGACCCACCTTTCTACCTTGTCTCTATGAATTCAGTTACCCTAGGTACTTCATGTAAGTGGAATCAGTATTTATCTTTTTTTTAAAGATTTTATTTATTTATGCTCTTTTATTATCTTTTATTTATTTATGCTTTATTTATGCTCTGCTCCCTGCTGAGCAGAGAGCCTAATGTGGGGCTCGATCCTAGGACACTGGGATCACGACTTGAACCGAAGGCAGAGAGGTTTAACCCACTGAGCCACCGAGGCACCCCTATTGTTTGATGACTTTTTTCACTTAGCATAACGTCCTCAAGAGTCATCCATGTTGGAGGATGTGTCAGAATTTTCTTCCTTCTTAAGGTTGCATAATATTCCATTGTACGTATATACCACATTTTGGTTATTTATCTGTTAATGGACGTTATTCATTCCTCTGTAAATGGACACTTGGATTGCTTCCACCTCTTGGCTACTGTTAGAAGTGCTGCTGTGAACATAGATGCGCAAATATCTCTTTAAAATTCCGAGTTGATTCTTTTGTACATACTCAGGAGTGGAACTGCCGGATCATATGGTAATTCTATTTTTAATTCTTCCAGGAACCGCCATACTGTTTCCTCCAGTGACTGTACCATTTCATATTTCCTACAGTGTACAAAAGTTCCAATTTCTCCTCATCCATGTATATATACTCATTATTTATTTATTCTAAATAGTAGCCATCTGAATAGGTATGCAGTGATACCTCACTGTGATTCTGATTTGCACTTCCTTCCCTAATGATTAGGGCCGTTAAGCATCTTTTATGTGCTTACTGGCCATCTGTATATTTTGTTCTGGAGAACCGTCTATTCAAGTCTTTTGCCCATTTTTAAATCTACTTCATTCTTTTCAAATGCTCATGACATTCCACAGTGTAGCTGACCCTTGAACAAAATTGGTTTGAACTGCATGGGTCCACTAATACGTGGATTTTTTTTTTAAAGATTTTATTTATTTATTTGACAGAGATCACAAGTAGGCAGAGAGGCAGGCAGAGAGAGAGAAGAGGAAGCAGGCTCCCTGCAGAGCAGAGAGCCCGATGTGGGGCTCGATCCCAGGACCCTGGAATCATGACCTGAGCCGAAGGCAGAGGCTTTAACCCACTGAGCCACCCAGGTGCCCCTATACGTGGATTTTTTAAGAATACAGTATTAGAAACATATTTGCTCTTCCTTATGATTTTCTTAACCTTTTCTTTTCTCTCACTTTTGTCATTGTAAGAATACAGTGTATAATACATATAACATGCAAAATATGCAATAACTGTTAATGCTACCACTAAGGCTTCCAGTCATGAGTAGGCTATCAGTAGTTAAATTTTGGGGGAGTCAAAAGTTATACTCGGATTTTCAACTGTATGGGGACTCAGCCCCCCAACCCTTGCTTTGTTCAAGGGTTAACTGTAGAGATGTAACATAGTTAAGATTCTTTTGATGGAACTTTACATTCTTCTCAGTTTTTCTCTATTATAAACAGTGGTGCGGTAAGATGCTTCTAGATGCTTCTTTGTATCCACGTGTGAATGTTTCTTTATAATATGCATTTATATCGCATTTATGCACTTATTATCTTATACTTATACTACATAAATATACTTATACTATAAAATGCATTTATATTGCATTTATGCACTTATTATCACATTAACCATGTATATTAAAGAAAACCACCTGTATACCTATAAGTGACCCCAAAATATAACTGGGTTCCTTGGATATCTGTAATTTTTATTTTAAGGGTTCCTGCCAAACTGCTACCTAAAACAGTTATATCCATCTGTACTCTTCTCACCACTGTGTGACTACTCATTTCTTCACAACCTTGTTAAATATATTGGAAGATCTTTTGGTCAGCCACTTGTCTTAATTTGGGAGGGCTGCCTTCCACAGAAATATATAGTTTTAACATAGTCACACCTACTAATCCTTTTTTTTTTTTTATGGCTTTTAAATTCTCCATCTTACTTGAGAATTCTATACAAAGATTATAGGCATTTTTTGTGCTTTTCCTAAGACTTCCACAGCTTAAAAAAAAAAGTTTAGACCTTTGACCCACTTGAAATGTATTCTCATGAAGGATATAAAGTAGGAATACAAGAACTTTTCTCAAATGGATAGCCCACTAGCCATTATGATACTATAATAATCACCGGCATTTACTGAGCAATACCTAAATTGTCATGTACTATTTGATTTCATTCCATCTTATCAGACTTGTTTTGAGGATTAGACAACACATTTTATTTTATTTTTTCTTAGACCACACATTTTAAAGAGGTAGCAAGGAAGGCACCAAATGGTTATACTGTGCCCAATTCATACAGATAGTAAGTGGTGGAATCAGAAGTCTAACCCCACTAAGAATTACTCCACACTATTTGGCATTTCAATAAAATGTCCTTGTTCCAGATTTGAAATACCACCTTGATAATATACCAACTTGTCATAAATATATCAGTTTATGGACTTTCAATTCTACTTCAATGTTTTATTTCTCTATTCTTACACTACCTTGTGAACATTTAAAATATCTAATCTGATCTTATTATTCACCTTACTTAAAATTTTAATAAGTTCCTGTTGACTTCACAATCAAGTCCAAACCCTTTACCATGTCATATAAGGTCCCCTCCCAGTTACCTCCCTCCCCTGGAGTCTCAGATGCAGGATCGATCTCTTTTCCCCATGTTCTAGTTAGAAAAACCGTATGATAGTGTCTGCACAGGCCAAGCAATCATTCCATGGAACATCCAAGTCTCCGTACTTTTGTTCATATGTTTCTTATGCCTCATTTCTTTGTTCATATGCTGGGTGAGCACTTATTCACTTTTAAAGATTAACTCAAATATAACTACCTCTAGCCTTACCTCCCTCCCCATTCCAACCAAGTAGAAAGAAATCATTCTTTTCTCATATACGGGTCTATCCGCTCATACCTTTAACTTGGTGCCATTATATGACTATATTTATTCACATACATGTTTCTCTTTCCTCTATTATAATACGAAAGTTTTCAGGGAAGGACCATATCTTATTAAGTACCAAAGATAACCGTAATAAATATATGTTGAGTAAATCGATATAAAACAACCACCACCAAATTATATGAGCAATCATCTGATTTATAAGAAAATGCAACAATATTTAAAATGATACAAAATATCAATTTCAAAACAATACCAAAAAGTGAGTGTATTTAATTATACTAAGCTCATAACAGGAAAAGGGTAAGAAGAATAATTCATGCTATAGCATGTTGCTAATATGAACCAGCAATAGAAAGAGTTGGTAAAGGAAGGCAGAGAACTCTAACTTTTAAGAATTAGAACCGAGGGGCTCCATAATCATCTGGCATCCGCTCAATGTTGTACCTAATCAGGACAAAAAATTAACACTGGTAAGAAAGATGGGTCCAGAACCCACCTAAAAACCCATCCTTTACTGACTGCAACACTTTCACCTCCCCACTGTGAATCCTTTCTGTCAGTGGGTACATTTTAAAGGGATAACGTAGTGAGTGATTTTTAGCAAAAAGCTGACTTAATTATATTATCTTTATTCTTCAAAATCGAAAGTTAACAAGTAAAGGAGCCAGGCGCTAAGTCCAGGTAAGCCCAGCTCCTCCCAGCCCATATTCTTCCCACAATACTGTGTTCTTCCCAGGTTGAAAAGCGAGACAGTAAGAGACTGAGCACTAACATGGAAACATCCAAGCAAGATAAAGACCAGTTTTTATTTTTTAATAAGCTTTTAATTTCCCAAATGAGGTGCTGATCACATATACTAGGCTTTCAAAAAAAAAAAAAAGGTATTTCTGGCCAAAAAGATTAGTGTAATTCAAATTACTGCTTTGTATTTAAAGCTACACATCTCCATTTCTTCTGGTAATCTTATTGTAGCAATAGGAATGTCTGCCTCATCCCCAAATCCTAGTTTTATCTTTTGCCCTTGTTCTTATTACTTTGTCTCACTTTTTCAAATGTAACTATGTATGCATTTGATACAACAATTGCTTTCAGATCTTCCTATAACCTGACCTCATTTTTAATTGATATCAGCTATCTATTAAATTGATATCAGCTGTCTATACTTTTAATCGCTTCCCCCAAGCGACAGTTCTCACCTATGGTTAGAAATGTACATGATGGGAACTCCAGGAATCTTCCGGATCCTTCGTTTAAGGTCTCGGTCAACTGTGGCCACAATGTAACACTTGTGCTGTAAAAGACGCCAATGAGTGTTCACACATTGAGTCTACTTGACACTGAATAATGGTATACTGGCTAATCTAGAGAATTACTCATTTTCACAGTAAATAGCAAAGGAAAGGTTAAACAATTTGTTGAGTACCTACTATGATCAAGGAGCTCATATTTACAAAACATTTAACAAGTTGCCCAGGGGAAATGTAGTTCTAAGACTCTTGAGGGGGAGAAGGTAGAGAAACTATTTAAAGCAGCAAATTGTTTTTTGTCTCATAAGTGGAAGGTACTTTCATATTTAGGGCAGGCAATTTCTTGATTTGGAGTAATACCCCAAAAGACTCAATGCAAAGGCTGAGTAAATGTCTTAGATCGGAGGGCCCAGCTTTTGCCTTTCCTGCAATCTCTGAGCGTGGGCCTACTCTGAGACCTCCTAGTGGTGGAGGTAGGCCACTTCCTCAGCCAGGACATCATCAGAATGGAACTCTAGGACAAGTCTGAGCCTAGCAGTTGTGAAAGCATTTAGCTGCCAGCTGTATTAGATTTTACTTCCATCATACCCCAATCTCCCAATCAATTCTGAAAAGAGTTGTAGCCTGGTGACAGCTGTGCTGTGGGAAGTTAAGGTAAATGCTGTCTCCACCCATGGGATGGGGTGGCTAAAGGGATGGCAGTGTGGTCACCAGGTGAAGACGGTTATCCCCAGGGGAGGAGGGTCTAGAAAGGGCAACCAATAGCAGAAGTTCTTGTCCTGCTTGACAAGGAGGCCAGAGAAGAAGAATCAAAAACCTAGTTACTCCAGGGTACTTGTAAGACAGCATCCTGGGACACTCAGATGTAACTGAGAAACACTCTTGCTTAGGCATGGTGGAAAGAAACAAAATTCCTGCATGGGGAATAACAGAAATGGATGATTTCTGACTCAGGGAGGTGAAACCTGATATTATATGTACACTCACTCAGAGTATTTTATAGGGATGAGTTGTGGAATAAAGAATCAGTAAGGGCCCCAAATCACATACAAATAAATGCAGGTGCTGAGGCTTGAAACCTGTGTCTCCTCCCCAAGCCTGTGATTTTCCCATTACAGTTACAGTATACATTTCCAATCCACTTCCTCAAGTTAGTGAGGACACCTACGCTTCCTGTGAAGCACAAAGTGAACATTTAAAAACTGGTGATACCTGAGTTACTCTCTGCACTAAGCAGTCATCTGCATAGGTTCCTTTGTGCGTGCATGGTAATCGTTCAAATCTTGGATCCTTGGCAATCCTAAAGGGTTACAAAAGTGGATTAACAATGACAGCCAACCAGGTAACTTTCTGACTCTTGATCTGTAAAATAAGAGTGACTTGGTTTATGTGGGGACTCTAAGACACCCCTTGCCTCCCGCACCCTATCTTCTGATTGGAAAGACAACTGAGGGAGAGGCTGCTGTGCCTTAGGTCATGTAATCTTCAGAGAACTCTGAATTAATTATGTTTCCATTTTACAAATGAGGAAGCAGATGCAGAGAGATTAATTAATTTGTTCAAAGTACACAGGTGGAAAAAGCTGGGATTCAAAACCAAATAATTCTAACCTAGCCATTTCACTTTCAGAAGCTGTCTTACACAAATCTGCAAGAGTATAGGCACAAGGACCCACTACAGAATACTTTATAATAGTGGAAAACTGCAGATCATCTGATTATCCATCAGCAACATAAAAAAAGTTAAATACATTCTGATGCCCCACCCTGTTTAAGAAAAATGAGGTAGGGCTGTCTGTACCAACACAGAAGGCTTGTTGAATAAACTCAAAAAAATTCAAACCGTTGCATAAAGAAAGTCATTGAACAATATACATCTATGATTCAATTAAGAAAATACAAATTTCTGGGGCTCCTGGGTGGCTCAGTGGGTTGAGCCTCTGCCTTTGGCTCAGGTCATGACTTCAGGATCCTGGGATGGAGCCCCGCATCACACTGGGATGTCTGCTCAGCAGGGAGACTGCTCCCCCCGGCCCCCGGCCCTGACCCCCTCCCCTCTCTGCCTACTTGTGATCGCTCTGTCAAATAAATAATTTTTTTAAAAAAAGAAAATACAAATTTCTTTCCTTGTCTTTATCTACACTTGCATTTGCTTAGAAAAAAGGTCTAAAAAAGAATACACTAACGCTTCTCAGTTGTCACCATTAGGGTGGAAGAATGGACAAAGTGTGAATATGCAGGGGGACTTTAACTTTTTATCATATGTACATGTTTAACAAATCAAACATGTTATTTTCATGCAATTTTGAAAAAATAAAAACCCCAAGTCTGTGATTCCCAGAACCATGTTCTTCCTACTATGTAATGATGAGTCACAAACTGAATAAAACTACAAGGCAGCACATAGGTACCAAGTGCAAGAAAAATGCTCCACATTGCAGTAGTTCAGAGCTAAGTCACTGTGAATTTGGTACACTTAAAAAAAAAATTACATGGATGTTAAATAAAATAAAGATGGAAGAATATTCCATGGGCAGGCACATTCGAAACAGGGCACCAACCATCTATAAATTGGGTCATTGGTGTTCAGGGAAGAGCAAGCACCTCTTCCTGGTCGGGAGAGAGTGTCTGTGCAGAGGAGAGTGAAACAGGGCTGGGAAGACAAAACCTTCTGCAATGATACTGCCAAACTGCTCTCCAAAGTGACTGTCCACTTTACATCCGTATCTGTCAAATATGAGAATTCCCACTGGTCCCCAGTCTCAACTATCCACGGCATTGTTAAGTAGACTTTTCAATTCTTGCCAATCGGCTGCATATGAAATGATATCTCCTTGTGAATTTAAGGATTTTGTCTTTTTCTCATAGATTTGTAGTTTTTTATATATTTTGAAACTAAGCACTTTGTTGATTATATGCATTACTAGTATCTTCTCACTATCTGTGACTTAACTGTTTTGCTTTGTTTGTGCTACCTTTTGTTATAAAGTAGTATTCAACTTCTCTTTTTTTTTAAGATTTTATTTATTTATTTGACGGAGAGTGTGAGAGACCACAAGCAGAGGGAGGGGCAGAGAGAGAGGGAGAAGCAGCCTCCCTGCAAATAAGCAGAGAGCCCGAGGCAGGGCTCGATTCCAGGACCCTAAGACCTGAGCCCAAGGCAGACGCTTAACAGACTGAGCCACCCAGGTGCCCCAGTATTCAACAGCAATATAATCAGATCAGTTAGTTTTCTATTATGGCTTGGACTCCTTCAGAAAGCCCTGCCCACTCCAAAATCATGAAAATATTCTCTGTATTTTCTATAAAAGTCTAGATACTTAATCTACCTGGAAATGATTTTTGTGAAAGAGGGAAATCCAATTTTGTTTCTTTCCATAGTGACTATACATATACATATATATATATATATATATATATATATATTTAAAGATTTTATTTATTTGACAGAGAGAGAGATCACAAGTAGGCAGAGAGGCAGGCAGACAGAGAGGGAGAAGCAGGTTCCCTGCTGAGCAGAGAGCCCGATGCAGGGCTCAATCCCAGGTCCCCGAGACCATGACATGAGCTGAAGGCAGAGGCCTAACCCACTGAGCCACCCAGGTGCCCCTATATATATATATATATACTTTTTTTCCATTTTATTTTATTTTATTTCTTTTCAGTGTTCTAGCATTCACTGTTTATGTACCACACTCAGTGCTCCATGCAATACGTGCCCTCCACAATATCCACACCAGGCTCACCCAACCCCCCACCCCTCTCCATTCCAAAAGATAATATTTTAATAATTTATCACTTTCCCTTTCAGCTAAACAGTGCTACCATTCTTATATACTGGGTTTCCATTTTTATTTTTTTCCATTTTTCTTTGCCTTAAAAAAAAAAAACTAGCTTTATTACATATAAATGAAATATAATAAAATTCACTAACACATGCAAAATTTGATGCGTTTTGACAAATTCAGATATCCATGTCACCTATCTCCACAATTGAGATATAAAACATCTCTGTCACTACAAAAGGTTCCCTGTGTCCCTTTGCAGTTAATCCACTTTTCCCACGCTCAGCTTCAGCTAACTACAGTATTCTATTAGCACAGTTTTGTCTTTTCTGGAATTTCATGTAAACGGAATCACACTTCTAGAAGGTTGGAAATGTTCTATTTCATGACTATGAGGGTGGTTCCATAACTGTACACATTTGCCCAACCCATCAAATTATATCATTAAACTTGGTGAATTTTATAGCATATAATGTACACCTTTAAAAGGTGACACACACAGAGACACACAAATTCACTGGTACATCTTGGACCTTGATTGAATGTTTTACCCATGCATGATTTTGTAATATTATTCACTGATCATTTGGAAAATGCCAACTCATTGAATTATACAAATTTTCCAAAGTATTAACACATTTCATTACAAAATTACCAAAAAAAAAAAATCATACTCAGTATCTTCATTGTCTCAACAGAAAGGTCTTTTAGTATTGGGAATGTGATAAGCTTGTGATTTTTCAAAACTCTAATTTTCACTTCAAAACTTGAATTTTATCATTGGCAGCTAATACAGTGAAGATTTTCCCTGAAGTAACAGATGTACTGCATTAATTTTTGAGAAACTATCTATCTGCAAATTTAGTCTGAAAAATCAGTGTTTGTCAGTTACTCTTCGCATAAAAATGACATTCCATGAAAAGGTAGCTGGTCTGGCTCACAACTCAAACAAGCACACAAATGCTTTTCACTGAGGCAACAACCTTCACTCTTGGGATGTGGCAGAAGTGTTTTAGGTGTATTTTACACTTCATCACAAGGAAAACCGATGTCTACTCTAAGGTTGAGATTTAACAAAGTCAACAAATTTTACTACTTCATCAAGGATATTCTTAAGGGACTCTGAGATTTTTTTGTTGTTTTTGTTTTAAATATTTTATTTTTTTAAGTAATCTCTGAACCCAATTTACGGCTCAAATTTATAATCCCGAGATCAAAAGTTGTATGCTCTACCGACTGAGCCAGCCAGGCACCCCTGTGTTGTTTTTGTTGTTTTTAACTGCTAGTGAGGGGCAGTGAAGAATACAAAGTCTACCAGCATTATTTGGGTCCACTATCTTGACTGGTACTAAGGCACCAGTACTTCTGCCCTCAGTACAAATGTCAGCACAGTGAAGAGACAACGTCTTCATATTATTATGAAAATAGTTTTGTTAGGCTCCCTGCGCAAAGGTGTCTGGGACTTCTAGGGGTCCATGGACCATACTTTGGGAACCCCTAGTTTTAATTCAAGTGAACTTTCTAGAGTAAGCTCAAAACTCAAAATGTGACTCCTTTAAGTATGAGATTCTAAAAGATATCTAGATAGCTAATAAAAAGACACTTTCTAATTGAAAATCCAGAGGAACTTAAAAGGAGGCCTACAAGACCAATAGGACTAACTTCATTCAAAAAACTGCAGCTTAGGGACGCCTAGGTGGCTCAATCAGTTAAGTGTCTGACTTCGGCTCAGGTCCTGATTTGGGGCTCCTGGGATAGACCCCCACAGCGTGACCAGCTTCCTGCTCAAGGGGGAGCCTGTTTCTCTCTCTTCCTCTGCCCACGGCACCCCTGCACCCCAGCTCATGCTCTTTCTCTCTCTCAAATAAAATCTTTAAATTCTTTAACCTTCAAATGTTTGCTTTCTTTCTTTTTAAAAAATATTTTATTTATTTATTTGACACAGAGAGTGAGTGAGAGAGGGAATACAAGCTGGGGGAGTGGGAGAGAGAGAAGCAGGCCTCCCACCGAGCAGGGAGTCTGATGTGGCTCGATCCCAGGACCCTGGTATCATGACCTGAGCCGAAGGCAGATGCTTATTGACTGAGGCACCTAGGCGCCCCAAATGTTTGCTTTCTTGATCATGAATAGTTAACTAGTTTTGTATGGTTTTTATTTGAAGTAATTATCCAAGAAATCTTCAGACAGCAAACAGATGAAGGAGGATCACAAGAATCTTGTGTACACCAATCTAGACCAGCTCCTTCCTACCTTAGAGCCACTCGATACTTCTGCCCCAGTTTCTCAATTTCAGCCATTACACAGTCAGTTATACAAGGGATACCTGCCAGGAAAAAAATACATATTGATAACAGAACCTGTAAAGAAACTGGTTTTACTCTCTCTGAATTATATCCCATTCAGAGTCTTTAAAAGACCCATTAGGCTTCTGGAATGACAGCAGAATAACACACTGAAATGAACAGTAAGAACAAGAGGTGAATAAAATCCCTATTGATGAGGAAAGTAGAGAACTGAACCATCCCAGTTCCACACTACAGATTGATAAAGTGTCATGAATGTGCCTGGGGGAAAAAATTAAGCTCGATCCCTGTCATCCTTTCTACATTAAAATAAATTCTAGATGGAAAAATATTTAAATATGAGCCCAAAGAAACCAAACAATTATTCAGAAAATGTAAATTCAATTCCATAAAAATAGAAAACTTCTGTTTGACAGCGATGGAAGTCATATTAAAATAAAAATAAACTAGGAAAAGTACTTCTACACCTTCATCAAAGGGCAAATTTCTTTCATATACAAAGAACTTGTTACGTTATGTGCTTGTTATGTTATGTGCTATTTGCCAGCCACTGGGCCAAGCACTTTAGGAGGATATCTCACTTCTTATTCCGAATAATTCCTATCAGGTAGCGTTGTTATTATTATCATCCCCATTTTACAGATCAGGAACCTAAGGCACAAAGAAGTTAAGTAGAAGCAAAGGGTGAAGCCAAGACTTGAATAGAGACTGTCAGGCTATAGACTGGATTCTTTTTTTTCTTAAGAGCAATACTTAATCCTAGCACATCGCTAGTTACCTCTTTCTCCCTATGTGTTGAGATTTATTTTTTTAATTTTAATTTTCTTAACATATAATGAACTATTTGCCCCAGGGGTCCAGGTCTGTGAATCATCAGTCTTACACAATTCACAGCACTCACCATAGCACTTACCCTCCCCAATGTCCATCACCCAGCCACCCCATCCTTCCCATCCCCCCTCCCCTCCAGCAACCCTCAGTTTGTTTATAGACTGGATTTTGTTTATAGTTTGTTTATAGCATGGTTAACACCATGCTACATTTCAGTTAATATTCAGGTCATAGAGGAAGACATACAATGGTCAACAAACATAAGGGTGCTCAATCTCACTCCTAAAGAGCTATAAACTGAAACAAGATTTCATTTTCTACCTATTAGAGTGGCAAAGATTAAACAAGGAAAATACCCAATATTGAGGAAACAGGTATTCTCACTCTAAGTTAGTAAGTATAAAAATATGTATTACTATTTTAGGGCAATTTTGCAATATGTTAAAGTAAGAAAATATATGAACCCCTTGAAATTGCAATACAGTTTCCTAGAAATGTATCCTACAGAACTACTCCACCCTAACAGAGACATAATTACACTGATATCCACTACAGCCTTATTTATAGTAAGGTTAAAACTGCAAGTAATCCAAGTATCAAATAGAATATTAATTTTTAAAAATTATATAAGTACTATGAAAACTTAAAAAAAAGAATAAAATCCACTACATATACTGACACAGCAAAATGTTCAAGATATATTTTGTTCAAGGGGCACCTGGCTGGTTCAGTTGGTTGAGTGTCTGCCTTCCACTCAGGTCATGATCCCAAGGTCCTGGGTCAAGCTCTGCACTGGGTTGGGGGCGGTCCCTGTTCAGCAGGAGCCTGCCTCTCCCTATTCCTCTGCCTTCTCCTCACCACTTGAGCGTGCGCATGCTCTCTCTCTAATAAATAAATACCCCTTAAAAAATTTATTTGTTATTTGCTCAATGTAAAAGTAAGAAAAAAATGGTTGAGTTATCTAGCCATATAATGGAATGTTATTTGGTACTCTAAAGAAATGATGTATTGATACAGGCTTTAACATTTAGTCTTGAAAGCATGCTAAATGTAAGAGGACAAAATATTTTATGATCTCATTTTAAGGAAATGTCCAAAATAGGTAAATCTATAGAGACATATGGCAAGTTAGTGGTTGTCTAGGGAGGGAAAGAGGAAAGGCTTGGGGATGATGGTTAGAGGGTTCAGAGTTTCTTTCTGGGTAGTAAAATATTCTAAAATTGATTTTGAATACGCTAAAAGCCATGGAATCATACACTTTAAATGGTATGTGAATTTATGTCTCCAAGTTGCTTAAAAAGGCACAAAGACAAATTGTAATAATCTAGGATCCATTTTCATTAATAAAATAAACAAAATTAACTTATAATTTACAGAGATTTTATATTACGTTTTAGAGGGATATCTAGATGGCTCAGTTGGTAAAGCATCTGACCCTTGATTTCAGCTCAGGCCTTGATCTAAGGGCCATGAGCTCAGGTCCCACACTGGGCTCCACACTGGGTGTGGAGCCTATTAAGGAGAAAACAAAACAAAACAAAACAAAACAAAAAAAGCCTAAAAAGTAAAAATAAAAACTGTCCCTCCCCGAGGAAAGGCGTTATAGGGGGCTTTAATGTTTTTATGCTAGATTTTTTCCACAAGTACAGAAATATTTTTGAATGTGGACAAAGTTAAATTCTAAACTAAAGTACAATATCCAGAAGAAGAAACAGTTGTAAAATGGAGGTACGAAATCAGTAAGATCAAACAGTCATGGAGTCAGAGGGCAATATGCAACTTAAGAGGGTCAATTTCAGAACCACATAGCAGTAAACCAACCAAGGGCTTGCATGTGGAGCGGGAAGGTAGGCCCAGGAAGAGGACTATCAAGGAAGGGAAGGTAGCAGGGAAGAACCCTCATGGGTAGAAAAGAAAGATGATAGAAAGCTAACTATCCTCCCTTGTTGGAAATTCAGGGAGGAATGGGACCAGGAGCTGTGAAAAGGCCAAAGGGGCATCTTCAAAGGAAGAGGAAGATAAAGGTCTTCCTTCAGGTATAAAGACAAGTGGGGGAAAAAATTAAATAGCTACAGCTTAAAAACAGTCAAGGAATATCCTAGGTAACTGAATTTGTACTGTATTTGAATATTTCTTCAACCTTTCCTTTGAGGTATTATGTTATATAGAAGACTGCAGAAAGTGGTATTTTCCTTAAAAAGTTTTTATTTTATTATTACTGTTATTTTTTTTTAGAGAGGCAGAGATGGGTGGAGAGGCAGAGGAAGAGGGTGAATCTTAAGCAGGTTCCAAGTCCAGCACAGAGCCCAATACTGGGTTCGATCCCACAACCCTGAGATCATGACCTAACCCAAAATCAAGAGTCGGATGCTGAACTGACTGAGCCATCAGTCAGTTTGAGGTATCCCAATAAGTTTGTTTCTAAAAAAGGCACAGTGAGAGCATTCAGCTGTACACATTATAGCTATATTCCCAAGGTATCCATATCCAGAGAAAGCACTCCTCTCAGATGAGAGCTTTCCTAAATGGTCACCATTTAGATAACAGTGATGGACCTATAGAGTCAAGGAAACAATTTGCCTTCAAAGGGCCATGCCTGAACCTCCATCCATTTCATTTATAAGTAGGTCACGGCATTTCTAGATAAGCAGCTAGCACACTTTATTTATAGTCATAAAAAACACCATGGGAATACTAAAGTTTACCACATGTACTGTCTTCCCTCATCCAAGGCCACTCTAGTCCACTCTCACTGGAAGGTAGGGTCCCCATTTCAGGTTATTCTTTATTTTTTTTAATTAATTAATTTTTAAAAATATCTTTTCAGCGTAACAGTATAGTTTTTGCACCTCATCCAATGCTCCATGCAATACGTGCCCTCCTTAATACCCACCACCTGGCTCCCCAACCTCCCCCCCTCCCCCCCACCCCTTCAAAACCCTCAGGTTGTTTTTCTTTATTATTCCAACAAACTTAAACCAATTAAAGTATTACACATCCACAGCTTAAAAAGAAATATGGCAAAGTCTGTGTGAAAAAAATCCTTTCCCACCCCACCAATTCAGATCCTCAGAGACCACTATTTTACTTCATTAGCTGTTTTTCTCATTTAGTGGTTACCTTCATATCTTGATATAATACATTTATGCACTTTTGTATTTATTAGTTTTACGGCATTTAAAGAACTTAGATCTCTTACTCATCACATTTCTTACCACATCTTCCCAACTTGTTATTTTCAATCAATAAACAACATTTACGTTACTATCACTCTATAAATGTTCATTATATAGCATCCTTTAAAAATTAAAGCACATGCAAATTTTTTCCTTCAATTTATTCTTTATGGCAAAGTATAAGTCTAGTTTTCATTTGTACCTTTAAAAAAAGGTAAAAAAATACAAATGTAAATATATTAAAAAATATAAATGTAAATCCCTCACAAAATGCAAGAACAGATCTCACTATGAGGAAGTGATTTCCTTGTACATGGCCTAGATTTTCTTCTTTTTCTTACTCATGGTAGTGAAGGAAGATTAGTTGAGGGAGGGGACACCCAAACACAAGGGAAAGCTACTAATGGTAAACTCACATCTAGGTACAAATAACCTACTTCTGGTCCTTTGTAGTGCAAATAAATACCATACTGAATAAACTTAGGAGTCATGAAACAGCATCACTTCTAGTTCTGTGACCACAAATGGCAAAATATCTTATTTAGCTTTTCCACAAAGGAGCAGAATGGAGAATGTTTCCTCCTTGATGTAAAAGAATTCTGAAAAACTAATAAATTTTCATTTACCCAGAATTTTAAAATCCGAAATTCTAAAACAAAAAATTCCCATTCCATGTTCCAAATTGATGTCCGTAACATCAAAGCAGTCTAAGTATGTTCTGATTGTGACGTTTAATTATTTCCAGTCAAGTTTGCATTATATTTCAACTCACTGTAAATGGTCATTGCTACAGTGAGCAAATTAAATGACCAGAAATCCAAATAACTAAGACCCCACTCCCCTCTTTTCATGTATTTAGATAATTATAATTATTCTTTATAAATGATATGAAATGTAAAATTATGATACTCACACTTGGCATAAAGACAGTCCATCATTGACTGTACTAAGTCAAGTTTGGCTTTAATGGAAAAGTTGATAAAGTTGGTATCAACCAGGATGTGGTAAGGTGGGCCCAGCTGTGTGTTATATTGGAAGAATAAGCAGGAAGGATGTTGGGGGCTGAAGGAAGAAGACACAAAACACAAAGTAATGTCTACATTGATACTTTGATATCAGCAATACAAATGGAGTCTCTGCTTTAAACTGTTTGCTATAAATTAAGCTCCTTTTCCTTATTGATTGGAAATAAATTCTAATAAATCCTGTGACGATATATAAATTACCAATTTAGGGCAAAATGAGATAACAAAGAAAATATGATGATGTTTCATAAAATTAAGTGTATTTTTTAAAGAAGAATGACCTTGAAATTTTGTCCTTACTACTTTTGATGATACATTCTTTCATCAATGCTGGTGTGTTAAACAATGATAATATTTCTTTTGCAAGATCATGGCAAAGGGAAAAAAATTAGTAATTCTAGATCTAATCCCCAAGATTTTAGGGGAAATTTCACTGCTCCATTAAATCCAAAAACTTCCAACTACTAGAATGGATACACGTTCACCAATATCACTTTCATTTGCATAGTTGTGCCAGACTTTCAGATGGCTTACAGAACAGCTCAGGGAAAGCCTGGGTTTCTAAGATTTCATGGTTCTAAAATGTCAGGTTTCTAGGTTTAAAGGAAAACTTAAAATTTTTGATTACTCACACTTCTCTTTCCTTGAGTGCACTGGGATCTTTCTTTTCCTTTTTTTTAGGTTTTAATCTATCCTTTTCTTTACTAGGAAAAAAGAAAGTAAATTAAATGCAAGAGAGAAGGAAAAACTCATTGTAGTTATAATCTCATTCAACATTTAAAGTTTCTTTCTGTCTTTCTTCTTCTTCTTCTTTTTTGCTTACAAAGGAAATCCTATTTTGTCATTTCTTCATGTTAATACCTACACCCACTTTCTAAGCATACATAATTGTGTGGAACTGTGTGGGAAGTAGGCGGAAAGTAACTAATCAGTTAAACATAATGAAATTTAAAAATCTCTAACCAATAATCCATAAAACTTGTTAAACGGGGGACACCAGGGCTGCTCAGTCAGTTGAGCTTCTGTCTTCCGCTCAGGTCATGGTCTCAGGGTCCTGGGATCAAGTCCCACATCGAGGGCTCCCTGCTTAGGTGGGAGTCTGCTTCTCCCACTGCATGACACTCCCCTGCTTGTGCTCTGTCTCTCTCTGACAAATAAATAAATAAAATCTAAAAAAATTGTTAATGGGTAAATAAATGTTAGTTATACTATCATTTCTTTGTCAGAAGCTCTTCATATCAAGGGTCAAAATCCATTTCAATGCAGTGGAGAAACAGGCTAACATTTATCTTCTGAAGACTCCAGTGTTCCAATAGTAGGGAGCAAAAAGGTTCCCCTATATGTCTCTTATAAAAGACAAAAACGTAAAAACACGTACACAAAATTTAACACTTTGCTGGAATAAAACATTATCAAAGAGGCAGATTCCCTAAAAATTACCTAACACATACATACTAAAGGCTGAGAATACAATTTAGGAACTGAAGAGCATTTCTTTGTTCTAAGGTTATTAAACACAATGAAGACCAGTCTTTCTCTTCTCTCTTTCCTTTCCTTCCTTTCTAAAGTAAGCTCTAGGCTCAAGGTGGGGCTTGCACTCACCACCCTAGATCAACAGTCCTGTGATCTACTGAGTCAGCCAGGTGCCCCAAGACCACTTCTTATTTCATAACTTTGTCTATTCTTCACTGAAGCAAGGAAGCTTACAATAGGGAGTATCATTTCACTCTCCCACAGTGGTTTGGATTCTTGTAAGATTTATAAAATAGAGACATCTAGGTGTTTTCCCATTCTTTCTTTTAGAAATATTTAAGTGGCAGATGCTGGGAACACAAGGCAAACATGGTCTCTGACCTCACCGTTTTTCAACAGTCTTAACAAATTTTTTCCCCACTGGGGATTATAAGAAAGGTAATGGCAAGAACACAAAGATATTCCAACCTACCAACTTCAAGGGAGCTTAAATGTGATATGATTGATAAAATACATAAAAACGGTGGAAGAGAGCGAACACTTCAGAAATGTTCAATTCCCACCCCCTTCCCCAGTGTAATCGCTCAGCATCTAAGTGGCTGTTACACATTTGCCTACTATCCTATGCTATACAAAACCAAGAAACAAAAACTTTAAACGTAAACACAAAATAAAGACAAAACTCTTACTACTTCTGTCCTCCTAACTCTTTTATCTTCGGGAATAGATTTATTCCAGATACTCACAGCCTCTGATCTCGGAGACTAAGCATTCGCTTCATAGTCGCATACTTCCTTGCTTTCTTTTGCTTCCCCTTGAAACAGAAATTTTAGAGTTAAAAGAATTAGAAATACATAGTATCTTCTTGAGTTCTTTCTCTTGTTTTGTCCATTCCCTTCCCTTCTTCCCTCAGATACCCACCATCTCTTATTCTCTGTGCCCCAATCTGGTCCTCCGCTCCCCACTCGCTACAGCATAGCAGGCACCTTTAGGAGCCAGTTTAGAACTACAATCAGAATGAAAATAATTAAGAGCAATACAGAGGAAATTTGGCTAACGGCTGACTGGCTCGACTTCTCCCAAAACGTGGTCTAACAAAATAACTTCACCAACCCTCCCCTCACCATGTTCACGTCGTACTCTTGTTTCTTCCGGAATCACCATCGCGCGACACTTTTGCGTCATCCAAATGCTGCTTCCTGCAAAGCCTAGCCCGGAAGCGGAAGCCGCTTTGGAAAACGGAAAAGCTTGGAGCCGGTTCCCAGCCGGAGCCGAGATCCGTGCAGGGGTCTCTACAGGGAGGATCTTGGGCCAGTCTTGCTGCGGTGCTGCAGCCGCCGCCCCCGACAGCAGAGCTGGGACTCTACCGCGCTGCTCTGGTAACGTTTCTTTCCTTTCCCACTGTAGCTCGGGGCACTGCCCCAGGACCTCCCTGCACCAGAGTTCCAGAGAGGCAGGACAGGGATGGGGGAACAGACTTTAGGGTTTTCCACTAGTTTAGGGAAACACATTTTCCTCATCCCTCAGTGCTGGGGTTCAGGTCTCTAGGGTGCAGGTGGGAGGTTCTATTACCTACTCGGTTCTCCTAGCTGACATGGTGCTTCGTGCAGCTAGGTGGATGAGTCTCACGATTTTCTCAAGTAAATACTATGGTTTCATCTCGGTGCAGAGAGGGATGAATCATCGTTTGAGGGCCTTCTTTAGACCATCTCTAGGAAATTGGGACATAAGCTTTACATATGTTATTAGTTACCAAGCCAGGAAAATGGTGGGGAAATAATTGACATTTATTGGGAAGCCTTGTTGTGTCACCCTTAATGGAAAAGGGACAGTTTTTGAGAATAAGAAGGGAAAGAGAATTTCCATTTTTTTTGAGTAACTGCTGTGTACTTTGGTGGTTCTTAACCTTTCAGAGATCCAGATATCCCTTGAAGGTTTGTGGACAGCCGGAGACGATTCTTAAAAGGGGGGGGGGGCACATACAACATTTTTCATACAATTGGTAAGACAAAGAGACTCTGAAGCCCTTCTGTGGACACTTGATGTCTGTGAAGGTAAGGTTAAGAACCCTTATCTTGTATACTATACATGGCACTTGCATTATCTACTTTGACCTTCACCATAACTTAAGTGCCTGCCTTTTACATACCAGAAGCTGAGGTTTGACTTTGTTCAAGGGTTTGTTCAGGTTTGATTTGATTCCAAGGCCTGTAATCTCTTATTGCACAAAACTATCCTAGTGTTTGAAATCCAAAAAT
Organism: Mustela nigripes; assembly: GCF_022355385.1. NCBI lineage: Eukaryota > Metazoa > Chordata > Mammalia > Carnivora > Mustelidae > Mustela > Mustela nigripes. The sequence continues at coordinate 130,546,218 of NC_081569.1, forward strand.
GTTATTAGGTTTAAAAAAAAGAAAAAACTGACCATTTCATAAAACACGGTGCATCGATTAACGTAAACTTTGGAGCCTGACCAATGGAATTAAACTCCTGCTCTTCCTCTTACTAGCTGTATGGCATTGGGTGAATTGATCTATCTGTACTTCAGTTCCTTCATCCATAGAGTGGAGATAATCTTAATAGAACCTGTCTTATAGGAAGGTTATCAGGAGTAAATGAATAAGAATGTGAACTCCCTAGAACAGAGCCCACCACAGATAAAACGCTATTGAAGTGTTTTCTATTATTATTTATTGTGTGTCTTTCAACATGTGGTAGCATTAGAATTTTATGCCAATTGTATTTTAATATAGTTGCTCTATTTTGGAACTTGAATGTGTTAATAGCTCCAAGAACCTTATGAGGTTTACAGTTCTTGAAAAGCTCAATTACAGGGTGGTTTCTCATGTTGACTTGTATATAGACACACTTTTCTTCCTTCTTCTTTTTGGCTTGTAGGCATTTTGTAGGCTCTGAGTTTTTTATGTTGAAACAGTTTTATTAGTGAACCATCTACAGATAACGTATGTGCCTTCTGCTTTACCCCATTTGCCGTCACTGGAAGTTCCTAATCTTTCTGAGACAGCTTGTCTGCAAGCTGCATTCATGGCTAGAGCTGAGAGCTACCGCTTTTTGGATGCATTAGAACCTTTCAGTGATTCAGCAATAACCTTTTTAAGTAAATGTGACTAGTTGTTTATTTTAAACATTTGGTTGTTGGCCGGTATTATAGGTAGGGTCAGAGGGAAAATTGCATATAATTTAAATAGTAATTCACATTTAAATTCTGCCATTGACAGAAAGATACTGTCCTGCTAATGTTAGTACCATGAATTTTGGAATCCATGAACAATAGTAAATTAAAAAAAAAACAATTTAGAATACCTGTTCGGAGAATTATCTTGTTTATTAATACTTGAGAGGGACCTAAATTAGCATAGGAATACCGCAGGGAATAAGAACATACTTAGAAAAATGTTTTCGCCAGATTGTAATTTTATTGCAATCTGACATTCTTATAGTCTAAGATTAAAGTACTGAGATGCTCCATAGCGTGTTTTGATGGTGATGGGAGGGAGGAGATGGCATCGCTTTGTGTTGGGTAGGAGCAGAAAGTAATTGCTTTTGATTACATACTTGTGAGAAAAAGAAATACTTTTAGTCCTTCTCAGCAGTCAAGAGGGTTGTTTTGTATTTTTCTGCAGTCTTGAAGAGAAAGAATTTTTTAAGGCATTCAACCCACAGTTTTGAACACATAATTGGGCTTGGACTTCATTCCATCCACTAATTGGTCTTCCTTACCAATTTAAGTTAATAACACATTTTTTATATAAAATTATGGCTAACGAAAGATTCTTTTGAAACTCTTGTATTTCCATATTAGGAAGTTAAAGGTAGATTGACTTTTGTGGTGATCCAGGGAAGAAAACGAATTCACAGGTACTTTCTTCATTTTCAAGTTACAGTTTTTACACTTCTTTTTATGTCTCATGTGATGAGTTTTTTCCCCAACATTAGTTGGTAGTAATTATTTTTCAGTGAGTTTGACTGCCTCCTAAATATGTAAGATGGTATACAGCATGTTCTGCTCCTAAGTGTTGATACCAAGTGGCTTGTAAGGATACCTCGGAGGTATATTACTGCTGCACATTCGCTCATTCGGAAGGTGTGTATTAAGGGCCCATTTTACCCTAGGCAGTGTGCTTGTTACTCTTTAAGATCTCAGGCCTGTATTGGAGATAGACTTGTGAGCAGATCAATGATGGTAAGGTTGTTCAACAGACGAACGCAAATTGAACTCTTTGATAGGAATTACTCTACCTGTTCATCTCTACGGAAGTGGTCCCGGTTAGAGTACTGTTGTGTAATATATATTTTACGTATATTCCAACATACTATATATCATATTAGACTTAATGAGTTCAACGGATTCTAGTATATCATTTTACTTTTGAAACGACTTTAGTCATTAAATAGCTTAGTCTTAAATTTCAGTTTCTCCTTCTTTGGTTTCTTTTCCTTTGAAGTCTTCATGAATGTTTAGCCTTCACTAATAATATGCTTTTATATAATAATTTTCAAACTGTTGACGTTGCTTAATCTTGTTGTAGTTTGTGTGTATGTCCATGGGTACATGTGTGCGCACACACACACACACACACACACATGCTTGACACCTTAATAGGGTGTTCTATCACCACGATGTTTTCCTTAGGGACTCTTTTTTTTTTTTTTTAAAGATTTTATTTATTTATTTGACAGAGAGAAATCACAAGTAGATGGAGAGGCAGGCAGAGAGAGAGAGGGAAGCAGGCTCCCTGCTGAGTAGAGAGCCCGACGCGGGCCTCGATCCCAGGACCCTGAGATCATGACCTGAGCCGAAGGCAGCGGCTTAACCCACTGAGCCACCCAGGCACCCTCCTTAGGGACTCTTGAAGCCTCTTCTACAAGTTATGGCTTAATAGAGATGAGTATTCATTTAGTTATCAGAAACCAGACAGTCTTGGTAAAAGTATGTTGCATCATTTAGCCTGTATTGAAGAGTACCATATATATATTTTTTAACTGGGGGAGGGCAGAGATAGAGGGAGAGAGAATTCAAGAAGGCTCCACACCTCACGTGGACACAGGTCTTGATCTTACAACCCTGAGATCATGACCTGAGCTGAAATCAAAAGTCGGACACTTAACCGATTGAGCTACCAAAGCGCCACACCATGTGATTTTAATATGAATTTTTGTTCAATATGAATTTCTCTTACCCTGAATAGTTGAAGAATTTGCACCACATTTTTCGGAGCTTCTAGCTGCAGCATCATTTCAGTGCAGTTTGTCTTTTGGTGTTGAGATATGGGTAGTCAGCATCTGTTCCTCGTATTTTCTATTCATTATCCTTTTTGGCCAGAGATCAGGTAAAGGTAATCTAATGATATACAACATACATTTTCTGCAGGGTCCCCTTGCTCTTATCTAGAGATCCAGCTCAGATTATTTTAACCCCTCTTTTGTCCACTTGGAGAGGCTCCACTCCCAAGGATACCCCTGGTGTATGTGGTAAAACTATTAGGAAGAAAAAAACCAAAACCTCCTAGGTATAATCTCGTTTCTCATGTCTTGGTGAAGGTGGGAACTCAGCTGGGCAGTGTAAAGGATTTATAGAAAAGATTGAAAAGGAATGGAAAAAAATGTTTTAACCAAGCATTACCTCGGTTGGGTAGGGATTAGGGAGGCATGATCGGAGGAATCCTAGCGGGGGCAAAGAGAATGTAAAGAGAGGAACAAGTTGTAATTTTTAAAAAATCACATTTTATTTTGGATTTGGAGTAGCTTTAGATTTATAGAAAAGTTGCAAAGGTAGTACAGAGAGTTTCTGTATATCTTTTACCCAGTTCTTCCCCTAATGTTAACCATTAGGTTAATCGTGGTGTGTGTGTGTGTGTGTATGTGTGTGTATGTGTGTATATATGTATATGTATATAACCATGGTATGTTGTCACATCTAATAAGAAATTAACTTTGGTACAATACCATTAGCTGAACTACAACTTTATTTGGGTTTTACAAGTTTTTCCACTAAAAGCCTTTTTCTGTTCTAAGATCCAAACCAGGATACTGCCTTGTATTTAGACCATGTGCAATTTTGATAGATTGGAGTCTCCAATGAGCTTTCTCTCTGCTGTGTATAGAGTTCAGTAATCCCCTGTGACCGTTGCTGAAGAGAGGAAGTCATTGACCCTGAGAATAGACAATACTATGTAGGTAGTGTTTTGTACCTCCTTAATTCCCCAAACACTGGTAACTCAGTGAGGGAGTCGGCTTTGCTCCCAGGAAGGTGGGCTGAAGTTTCCTGAGATGCTAAGAGCTAATCCTGATTGTGGGGCCCTTCCTGGGATGCACTGACACCAGGTGCTCACTTCATAGACTTCTACTACATGGAACTGTCACCCAGTGGTTTACTTGTGTGTCTTCTATGCGAAACTGTATTCTTCTAAGGGGTCAGGATCATCTTACTCATTTTGGCTCCTCAGGGTCCAACATAAGTTGGGCATCTAATAGATTTTTAATACGCATTCAAAGAAAATCATAGACCTTGTTTGGTAACATTGATTATTAGGTCAAAAAAGGTTTTGTTTTAATACTACATAAGTGTTGAGTTTCTCCTTCAAATCGAGTCATCTCAGTTTGCCCTTTCTGTGGCTAATTGAATTTTTCTTCCTGGAATCTTAAACGAACAACTATAAAATACTCATTTAAGATTGCTGTTTTTTTCCCCTGATGTGGATAAATGATTTTCTTTAAAAATAATGGTAGAATAGATGACCGTATAGGTAGAAGTTTTGTTAGCTTTTAAGCGCATGTGTGATGATTCCAGTTTCATCCCACTGGGCTGTAGATCTGGCCGTTTGCCTGCCACTTCATGCACAGTTAATGAAATAACACCCTCCTAGACTTATTGAGGGAGACGGCTTGTCAGATTCAGGGAATTTGTTTTAAAATTTTCCTGTTATAGCCAAGATTCGGTGGCCCAGGGTCACCTAAGCATAAAAGCTGCCATGGGGTGGGAACACAGGGACCTGTCCTAATTCTGTGGATCAGGCACAACAGATTTCGTTTGGTAAATAGAAAGAAAAAAAAAAAACCACGTTAGGAGAGAGTTGTAAAGTGAAGCTGCTGTTTTCTTGACGAAGATGAAACACTGCGACTGGCATAGATGGGCCAGTTTTTTAATTTTGTTTTTCTCCAGATGTCCCAGGAAGTTACAAAATGAGCAATGATTAAGTTGACCCTTGTTTCTCTGTTCTGTGCACACTGGCTTTGAATCGCTTTTCCTCTTTACTCTGAACTGTGCGGAGAATGGCAAAGTCTATTCCAGGGGCCAGATGGACCTGAACTGCACTTTCATATGCACTCTTCATTTCAAGTCTGACAAACTCTGGTTTGTTTTATTATTTTTTAAAAAAAGATTTTATTTTTATTTATTTGTCGGAGAGAGAGAGAGAGAGAGCGCGCACAGGCAGGCAGAGTGGCAGGCAGAGTGGCAGGCAGAGGCAGAGGGAGAAGCAGGCTCCCTGCCGAGCAAGGAGTCTGATGTGGGACTCGATCCCAGGACACTGGGATCATGACCTGAACTGAAGGCAGCCGCTTAACTGACTGAGCCACCCAGGCGTCCCTCTTGTTTGTTTTAAAGAGAATGGTGCAACAGAGAGAATCCAGATTGAATTAAGAAATGGAGAATTACTTTTGTCACTGTCAGCTAAACCTTTATAAGCCTAACTTTTCTTTTAACTAGTGAATGATCAGATAATGGTTTCCTGCCTTCTCTTAGGTGAGACTGATCTTATAAAAGCTTCTTCTCAGGGCGCCTGGGTTGGTTGGGTGTCGGCCTCCTGCTTAGGTCATGATCCCAGAGTCCTGGGATGGAGCCCTACATCAGGCTCCCCGCTCAGTGGGGAGCCCACTTTTTCCTCTTCCTCCTGCTCATGTTCTCTCTCGCTCTCTCTCAAATAAATAAAATCTTTAAAAAAAATAAAATAAAAGCTTTTCTTCAAAACCAGAAGGGCAAGTAGTTTGTTGTCCTTGGCTTAACCTGCAGGTGCATGCTCTGGAACTTTGTTGTTGTTTTAAGACCCGGCATCATGGGTCCAGAGGGTTTATGTCAATTTGAGGAGAACCGAGGGACTAAAACATTGGCCCCATTTCGAAATGCCATTTATTAGGTTAAAGAGTAGGGGGAAATCTGTTAAAAGATAAAAATCTTTCCAAATTCTGTAACAGACTAACTGAAATACTTCTTAGTAATGTAGGGAGTTGAATTTGAAAGAAACAAAGCAATAGTAAAACTGAGTAATTAATGAGATAAAGGGCATGCAGGAGCCTCAAAAACTCTTGTTAAAAAATTTTGGGGGGAGAGGTGCCTGGGTGTCTCAGTGGGTTAAGCCTCTAACTTCGGCTCAGGTCAGATGCCGGGGTGCTAGGATCAAGCCCCGAATCGGGCTCTCTGCTCAGCAGGGAGCCCGCTTTCCCCTCTCTCTGCCTGCCTCTCTGCCTACTTGTGATATCTCTCTCTCTCTGAAATAAATAAATAAAATTTTAAAAAGTTTTAATTCAAGTATAGTTGACATACAACATTATCTAGAACATTATCTACGTATTAGATAAAACATCGAGATTGGGCAGTTATACACGTTATGAAATGCCTACTACGATGAGTATAGTAACTATATTTTACCACACAAAATTATTACAGTATTATTGACTATATTCCCTTTGCATATTTTCCATCTCTGCGACGGAATGTATTTTGTAACTAGAAGTCTGTACCTCTTCGTTTCCTTCACCTATTTCATCCATCCTCACAGCCCTCCCCTCCAGCAGCCATCAGCTTTTCTCCGTATTTATGAGTCTATTTCTGTTCGTTTTGTTTTATGGGTTCTATATCAAATCAAATCAAATGGTATTTGTCTTTTTCTGTCTGACTTATTTCACTTAGCATAATACCTCTACAGGTCTGTTCATGTGGCCATGAATGACAAGATTTCATTCTTTTTTATGGCTGAGTGATATTTCATTACATATATGTGTGTGTGTGTGTGTGTACACATACATACATATACATATATTTGTATGTACACACACACCATATCTTCTTTATCCACTCATCTACTGATAGACATTTGGGTTGCTTCCATGTCTTGGCTATTGTAAATAATGCCACAATAAACCTGAATGTGCATATATCTTTTTAAATTCATTTCCATTTTCTGCAGGTAAATACCCAGAAGAGAATTACTGGGTCACATGGTTTTATTTTTAATTTTTTAAAAATTTATTTTAGAAAGAGAGAGAACATGAGTGGGAGGGGCAGAGGGACAGGGAAAGAGAATCTGAAGCAGACTCCCTGCTGAGCACAGAGCCCTACATGGGACTCGATCTCATGAACCTGAACACAAGCCAAAACTGAGTCGGTTAATCAACTGTGCCACTGAGAGGCCCTTATTTTTAATTTTTTGAGGAACCTCCATACCATTTCCCCCAGTGGCTGCACCAGTTTGCATTCCCGCCAACAGTGCACAAGGATTCCCTTTTCTCCACATCCTCACCAACATTTGTTATTTCTTGTCTTTCTGATATTAGCCATTCTGACCAGTATGAGGTGCTACTGTGGTTTGGATTTGCATTTCTCTGATGATGAGTGATGTTGAGCATCTTTTCATATGTACTCTTGTTAAAAATTTTAACAAGAGATTTTCTTTTGTGAAACTTTTAAATGAAATTTCTAGAAGAAAATCTTTGTGTCCTTGAGTTACTCTGTAAAAAACACAAACTATAAAAGAAAAAAGTGATAGGTTGAATATCATCAAAGGAAAAACTTTTTTTAATTTTCATTTTTTAAAGATTTTGTTTATTTAATTGTCAGCGAGAGAGAGGGGGAGAACACAAGCAGGCAGAGCAGCAGGCAGAGGCTGAGAAAGAAGCAGGCTCCCTGCTGAGCAAAGAGCCCAATGTGGGACTTGATCCCAGAGGAACCTGGGATCATGACCTGAGCCGAAGGCAGCGGCTTAACCAGCTGAGCCTCCCAGGCGTCCACAAAGGAAAAACTTTTATTCTTTAAATAACACTGTTAAGTAAATGTTAAAAACAAACCAAAAATATTGGTCAAGCATATCTAGTAAAGGACTTGTTTGAAGAATATATAAAGAATTCTAACAACTAAGTAAGAGGACAAACAGCTTGATGTTTTTAAAAAAAAAGATATTATTTATTTATTTGACAGAGAAAGACACAGTGAGAGAGGGAACACAAGCGGGAGGAGTGTGAGAGGGAGAAGCAGGCTTCCCGCTAAGCAGGGAGCCCGATGTGGGGCTTGATCCCAGAACTGTGGGATCATGACCTGAGCCGAAGGCAGGAGCTTAATGACTAAGCCACCCAGGCGCCCCGCAAACAGCTTGATTTTAAAAATGCAAAAGATTTAGATACCAAAGATGCATCAGAAATAGCCAATAAGCACATGAAAACGTACTCTAAATTGTTAGTCCTTAGGGAAATGCAAATAAAACCACAGTGAGAGACCAGACCTTTTAGAATGGGTAAAATTTAGTAGTGCATTATTTAACTTCCATGTATTCATGCTCTTTCCAGATTTTTTCTTGTGGTCGACTTTTAGTTTTATAGCTCTCCAGTCAGAAAAGGTGCATGGTATGATTTTTTTGAATTTGTTGAGGGACTTGTTTGTTTTTTTTAAAGATTTTATTAATTTATTTTACAGAGAGCTAGCACAGGTAGTCAGAGTGGCAGGCAGAAGGAGAGGGAGAAGCATGTTCCCTGCTGAGCAGGGAGCCAGATGCGGGGTTCTGTCCCAGACTCTGGGATCATGAGCTGAAGGCAGCCACTTAGCCAACTGTGCCACCCAGGCGCCCCTGAGAGACTTGTTTTGTGATCTGTTTTGGAGAATGTTCCACGTGTTCCTTGAAAAGGATATGTGTCCTTGAAAGGACATGTATACTTGAAAGGATATGTATCCTTAAAAAGGATATGTGTTCTACTGTTTTAGGATGGACTGTTCTAAATATATCTGTTGACTCCATCTGGTCCAGTGTGGCACTCAAAGCCACTGTTCCTTATTGATTTTCTTTTGGATGATCTGTCCACTGATGTTAAGTGGGGTGTTAAAGTCCCCTACTATTATACTGTTACTGATTACGTCCTCTATGTTTGTTATTAACTACTTTAAGTATTTGGGTGCTCCCATGTTGAGTGCATACATATTTACAATTGTTACATCTGGTTGTATTGTTCTAGAATGATAACATTTAAAAGATTGACAATACCCAGTGTTGGCAACTGGAGCTCTCATACACTGTTCACTGGAAAACAGTGTCGCAGTTTCTTACAAGTCAAATATGTGCTTATGATATGATCCAGCAATCTCTCTCTTAGCTTTTTATCCAACAGAAATAAAAACACGTGTCCATGCAAGACTTACGCTTGAATGTTCATGGCAGCTTTATCATAATAGCCCCAAACTGGATAGAACCAAGTGTCCATCAACTGGTGAATGGGTAAAGAAATTATATTATAATGGATTACTACACAGCAGTAAAGAGGAATGAACTACCGCTACATGTAATGACATGTATGGGTCTAAAGTGTGTTGTGCTAAGTGGAGAAACGCAACACACAAAGGACGACGTTTTGTATATGATACCGTTTGGCATCTGTAACAGGCAAAACCAAAGTGCTAGGAAGCATATCAGTAGTTGCGCAAGGGGATCATGAGGAAACCTTGGGATGACGAAAGTTCTGTATCATGATTGTGTTTTATATCATAACCGTTTACTATTGTCAAAGCTCTAATTGTTTACTTTAAGTTAGTGACTTTTACTGTATCTAAGCTATATGTCAAAAAAGCTGATTTGGGGAAGATTTTATTTATTTATTTATTTATTTTTTGGACTGCGACTTATACGCAATTAGAAACTAGATTCAGACTAATTCAGATCTGAATTTGTTACACAGGTACTAAAGTAATTTTGAAATAATCAGATCCCTGAATTGAGTTGCAGTGAGCTTACTAGTTACCAAGTTGGGTCAAGTTTAGGCTAAGACTTTTATTATTAATGAGAACAGGTGGAAATAAGATACACATTTATTTGAAGGTGCTTGATCAGAGAATGAGAGTTCTGAATAATCAAGGAAAAAAACCTGTAGGCTGATTTTGAGCTCCCCCTCTGGCCCGAGTCTTATAACCAATTTACTCATTATAATACTGTGACCACCACCAGTTTCGAGAAATACTACCTTTTGCCTCAAGTAAACAACTTACATGGTTTTTTTCCCTCTTCTCTGTTCCTTTTCACTCTTTGCTAGCTCCTTTTTTTGGGGTAGGGGTTACATTTAAGGTTGATCCCTTCAGGGTTCTATAATTGGTCTTTTTCTTGGTCTGCTTGTTTTGCATGGCAGTCCTTTTTCATTTCCTGTCTTTTAACTGTCTTCAGTTACTGGTATCTCCATAGCTTCAGATGCTCATTTCCATTTGTCTTGTCAATATATTTACCTGGATATCTTATAGACACTTCAAACTTAGTTCTGTACTCAGATCTTTTCCCTAAACACTGGCTCTGCCTCCGTAATTCACCACCACCATTCACCCAGGCTCCCAAGCGTACAAAATCCCGATTTGTCCTTGGCTTTTGCTCTCTTTTATCTTTTTGACCTCACAGGTCACTAATCCTTCTAACTGGGAAAGGATGCATACTCTAGCTTCCCCTGCCCTCCCCCCAACATTGTGGCCACTGCCTCCCTGCTCCTTTGGACCAGCATCCTCTTGTCTCGACTCAGCTGTTGATCTTTTGTCCTCTTCAGAGTCTCTTCTAAAATTTGTGGTCCTCTTGCTCCTTTTATTTTATTTTTTTTTCTCAGAGATTTTATTTATTTATTTTTATTTATTTTTTATTTTTTAATTTTTTTTAATTTTTTTTATTTTTTATAAACATATATTTTTATCCCCAGGGGTACAGGTCTGTGAATCACCAGGTTTACACACTTCCCAGCACTCACCAAAGCACATACCCTCCCCAATGTCCATAATCCCCCCCCCTTCTCCCAAACCCCCTCCCCCCAGCAACCCTCAGTTTGTTTTGTGAGATTAAGAGTCACTTATGGTTTGTCTCCCTCCCAATCCCATCTTGTTTCATTTATTCTTTTCGTACCCACTTAAGCCCCCATGTTGCATCACAACTTCCTCATATCAGGGAGATCATATGATAGTTAAAATGTGTCATCCTCTTTCTTTCGTAGTTAAAAAAACCATCTCTTGGGTTTTTTGGTTGTGATTGCTTCAACTCTAAAATCCTTTTAAATTTCCAGGGTAAGTATTTGTTAAGCTCTCATTCTTCCTATCCCAAGGATCTTTTTTTCCTTTCTTGGGGTTCTTGACACGTCAGTGTTCCTGGTTCAGAGGGTAGGCTCTGGAATCACGCTGCCTGGCTCCTTCATTTGCTTCATTTGTCAGTTGGGTGATAGTGGATAAGTTATTTTAGCCCTCTGGGTTTCATGTGTCCCAATCCACAAAACATGGATAACAGTATAGGTTCTTATGTGGTTGCTGCAAGTTAAGTGAGATAATACAGGAAGCACTTCAAATGGTGCGGGCACCTAGCGAGCTCTCAGTAAAAGGTAGATTTGTGATATCATCATTCTTTTTTTTTTTTTTTTTTTTTTTAAAGGAAACAACATTATTTTATTTTATTTTATTTTTTTTTTAAAGTGTTCTTTTTTTTTTTTTTTTTTTAAAGATTTTTATTTATTTATTTGACAGAGAGAGATCACAAGTAGGCAGAGAGGCAGGCAGAGAGAGAGAGAGGAGGAAGCAGGCTCCCTGCTGAGCAGAGAGCCCGATGCGGGACTCGATCCCAGGACCCTGAGATCATGACCTGAGCCGAAGGCAGCGGCTTAACCCACTGAGCCACCCAGGCGCCCTGATATCATCATTCTTGAGAAAAAACCAGATAACTTGGTATTTTGGATTGTTGCTGTAGTTGTTTCCAAATAGGATTTCTTTGGAAAACCAGTTAGTCCCTCAGGTACACCCGGTGCTATCTTCCTGACTTCCTGCAGGTTGAGCTGCAGGTTTGCTGGACACAAACTACCATCATCAGCTGGCAACCGGCAGCCTGGTTTGCACATCCAAGCCGTATCTGCTGAGATGCTCCTGCCTGGTCACCTGGGGCCACTTCCAGCCTCACCCAGTCCTTTCCCTAACATGCCACGCCTTGCTCTCAAGAGCCGCTGAGTTCCTCCCTCTTTTTCCTACACCTCCATTTTATATTTGAACAACAGAAGAGAAGCAGCTTGTCCAAAATTACTCAGTAGTAAGATTCATGCTCCTGAATCCTCCACCGTAGCGTGCTGAGAATCAGTCACCCTGGTTTGGCCCCAGGTGGTCTTTCTAAATGCTTAGCTTTCATAATGCTGACCTTTTTCTTCCCTCTCCCCCGCTTTTTAAAAAAGATTTATTTATTTATTTATTTGACAGACAGATCACAAGTAGGCAGAGCAGAGGGGGGTGGGGAGGAAGCAGGCTCCCTGCTGAGCAGAGAGCCCTATGCGGGGCTCAATCCGAGGACCCTGGGGTCATGACCTGAGCCGAAGGCAGAGGCTTTAACCCACTGAGCCACCCAGGTGCCCCATCATCACTCCTTTTCTTGACTCAACTTTGGCTTGTGCTATTTTTCTCCTTCATGGGGTACTAGTCCTTTTCTTTCTGCCTTGCAAATGCTTGCTCAGTCTTAAGTAATAGCTCTGTTGTCTCTCCTGTCAGAACTTCCTCACTCTCAGGCAAAGCTACCTTTCTCCTTCCTTTGCCCTCCACATGCTGTTTATTCCTGTTCTTGTGCTACTTGCCACACTCCCACTTCGGACTGAGTTCATCAGAGTTAAGAAAAGACCCTGTCTCATTTATCCTTGCCACCTTAGCTTTTGTTCTATTTAGTACATAGTCTGGCAGACAGCAAATGCTCAAGAAATCTGACATGAATGAAGAATGAACCTTACAGAAGAACCTGAGGATGTTGGTGGATTACAGCCGGTGAATTACAGTGAATTTGCTAAAACACTGTTTCAGCAAATGATGTTAGGCAAAGAGAAAATACAGGTATCCAAGGGTTGGGGGAAGGGGACATAGCAGCAAAAAGAATTTTATTTAAAATGTGAGTATATGGGATGGGCGGCAGTGGGGTAATAGACCATAAGTTGAGTGGGGATTGTAGTGCTTTTTAAACTTCAGTTTAAGTGCCTCTGGTGGTAGAGGATGGTGAGCATGTAATCCCTTGGGGGCTGGGAGCAGAGCCCTGAGCCTCCAAGAATCCGAATATTTTAGGGGCTCCTGGGTGGCTCAGTGGATTAAAGCCTCTGCCTTCTGCTCAGGTCATGATCCCAGGGTCCTGGGATTGAGCCCCGCATCAGGCTCTCTGCTTAGCAGGGAGCCTGATTCCCCCCCTCTCTCTGCCTGTCTCTCTGCCTACTTGTGATCTCTGTCTGTCAAATAAATAAATAAAATCTTTTAAAAAAAAAAAAGAATCTGCGTATTTTGGACATACCCGTATTTTGCCTTTAGAAATGCATGCAAATTTTGCATTCTCTTGTATTGCCTGTGAGAGCTTTAAGGTGAGAATACCTTGTTCTCCCCACCCGAGTCATCCTCTAGTAAAAGGTTGCTGCAGGAACTTGTGCCATTCATCCTCAGGCTTCCAGCACATCGGCCTGCCCCCAGGCCCAAATCTGGAACGGGGTTCCAGTCTAATATGGCAGTGTTCTAGCTTACTGTGATGTGGGGGGGGGGGGGGGGGGGGGGTGGGGGGGGGGGGTTTGTGTGGGGGGGGGGGGGGGGGGGGGGGGGGGGGGGCTTGTCTACGCAGGAGTATTATGTCATGGAACCGAGGAGGGTGAGCTCATCTTTGTTCTAACAAGGCTATTCCTGGAAGGCTGCAGTCAGTTGGAGGCACCTCATTACCAGATCGCTGGGAACCAGCTGGAGAGAGTTCACAGAAGACCCACAGGAATGATTAAGAGACTGGAGGGGCTGACTGATGAGGAAAGAATATAAATGAAAACCGTATAACTTGGCTGAACCGAGATAGCAGGAATACACAACTGCAGAAATATCTCAAGAGAATAAACTCGATGGGGGAGGGGCAGTCTCTTAGGGTGGGATTTGGGGGAGAATAAACCAAGGCTGAAATTAAGCAAAGGAAAACATAATCTAAAGTGTCTGATGGTACACTTTATTTCTGGAACCTCCTTCAATCCCTCTAAACCGTGGGCCTTTTGTTAATGGAATGATTTGGTTCTTTTAACTTGATTTTCCTGGACTTGTGGTTGGTGCTTCTATATAGAGAGTCCTAAAGACTCCATCATTCAAAGGCAACATCTTTCTCTCATCTTGTCCTTCTTTGTGGGACTCTTTGGACTGTGGTTGGGTGACTATGTGCTGCCACTGCCACTTTCTTTCTCCACCAGATTTCCACAGTGAACTTTCACATCCTTTTTTTTTTTTTTTTTTGATGGCTTTTTATAATAGCATTTTAAAAGTAGATACTGAGTCACTAATAGGTATTGTAATAATTTTAGAAACCTGGATATGGGATTGGTCCCTGAGGTACTGGTTTTAGGAAATTACAGCTTTGATGAAATGCAAGCATAATTGTAGGAAACATGTACTTTGGGAAATGACTGTATAAAATTCCTACTTTGGGGTATGGGAGGCATAAAAATTTTAAACAACAGTTGAAATTAGCAAGGAGAAATATTTGCATAATGTTGCCAGTTTTATAGCTCGTTTCTTAAGAGGGGACAGGAAAACTGGAAGAAAATGATTTTATGCTTTTTTTTTAATTTATAAAAACGAGTTCATTTATACGAAACAGTTATACAAAGTAGCTCTAAGACTGAGACCTCTATGCTAGAGAGGAGTAACCTTTGTCAAGGGTCAGATAGGAAAGCTTTGTAGACCCTAAGTCCTTGTAGCTACTCGGCTTTGCTCTTGTGGTGCAAAAGCAGTCATAGACCATATGTAAACGAATGAACTTGGCTGTGTTCCTCCCTTTAAAAAAAAAAAAAAAAAAGCAGGCGACTGTCTGGATTTGGCCTGCAGGCTATGGTTTGCCAACTCCTGCTCCAGACCTTTTCTCCCGAAAGCATGATCTACAGACCAGCAGCATCAACACTTCTGTGAGCCTGTTAGAGATACAGAATATCGGGTCGCTTCTCAGAGGGGCTGCCCTAGAGCCTAGACCAAGCTTCTCAGACTTTAATATGTATAGTAATCTCTTGGGGGCACTTGTCAAAGTATAGACTGAGATAAGCTGAACAACATACTAGCTGCAGGGAGACAAAGATGAGTAAGACCCAGTCAGTGTCCTCAGAGATCCCAGAATTCATTAGGAGAGACTTCTGTATAGATAAATAATTACAATACAGACTCATAAATGCTATAATAGAGGTATTTTCAGAACAGGGGTATCACAGAGGAGCAAGTGATTGGTTCTGCGTGGCATGGGGGCAATTGTCAGAGGGGCCTGAGAATTGGACCAGGAAGGGGAACGGTGCCTGAATTGAATTTTCAGGCTTACTAGAGACACTGAATGAAGCATTGTCAGGGGCGGGCATGGTAGTTCATGGTGGGGTACGGTAAAAACGATATTAGAACTAGGAGTTATGGGCACCTGGGTGGCTCAGTTGGTTATAAGCATCTTCCGTTGGCTCAGGTCATGATTCCAGGGGCCCGGGATTGTGCCCCATACTGGGCTCTCTGCTCAGCAGGGAGTCTGCTTCTCCCTCTCTCTCTGCCCCGTGCTCGCGCTCTCTCTTTCTCTAATAAATAAAATCTTTTTAATAAATCACTATTTTAAAAAAGAACTAGGAATTACTTTATTTAATAACCAAATGGCTGATTACAGGCCTGGAGACCCACTAAGATCATAATGAATAGAAGTAAAATTTCAGTACATTCTTTTATTTTTAGCTAGTTTTTTACACTCTTTCCTTGTTAGAAACAAGGATGACTTGCCTGTTCTGTCCCCAAAAGTTATTTGTTCTCCAGAAATAGAAACTTTGACTATGTTCTTACATCAGTAAGAATTTAGAAGACACGGAAAGGTACAGGTAGGGAACAAAAACTATGTATAATTGCAAACACTAGGAGATGATGACTATTAATATTTTTATGTTTTTGTGTGTATGTACTGTAACATTTTAAAAATTGGTCTCATGCTATGTAAATAATTTCGTGCTTGCCTTTGATTTAGCATTTTATTTGTGAGAAATTTCTTTCATTATTCCTTAAAAGGTGTCATTTTTTAAGGCTGAGATAGCATTCTAATGGAGCTCCTATAGTTTATATATAACTCTTATCTTGTTTATGGATCCTTTAGGCTGGTCCCAGTTGCTAGTCAACCCAGCTTTTGGCTCATGTACTTGGCAATTCTATCACCATATTTTAAAATAAATACATATACTTGTTTATTTTTAATTATAAAAGTTTGCCAACTTGTTTGATCTTCTGGCCTTCCCTCATTCCGTTCTTCCGTTCTTACTAGCATTGTGGCTTTTCTTTCTTGGTTTCCCAGGGTAGGGAGGCCGTAGGGTAGTCATTAAAAAGCATGGATTCTGTGGGCGCCTGGGTGGCTCAGTGGGTTAAAGCCTCTGCCTTCGGCTGGGGTCATGGTCTCAGGGTCTTGGGATCGAGCCCCGCATCGGGCTCTCTGCTCAGCAGGAAGCCTGCTTCCCCCTCTCTCTCTGCCTGCCTCTCTGCCTACTTGTGATCTCTGTCTGTTGAATAAATAAATAAAATCTTAAAAAGAAAAGTAAAAAGCCTGGATTTTGGGTCCAGATTGTCTGGATTTGACTCACCTCTACTACTTACCTTGTATTCTCTTGAGAAAGTATCTCTATTTCCTCATCTGCAAAATAGGGATAATTTTATCTGTGTCCTGGGGTTGTGAGTTAATATATATAAAGCACTGACCATAGTTCCCATCATGGGGAAAGAGATTCTGGTTTTTGTGGTTTTTTTTTTGTTTTTTTTGTTTGTTTGTTTGTTTTTAGCGATGAGTGGTCTCTCCTCATTTGTTTTATGGTGGCTGTTTGTGTATGCTTTGCCAATACGCCCTTCTGCTACATTTAGTTTATGAATGTCTTTGAGTTACACACTAACTTTACTAGACTCTACTTCATGACTTTATCTCGAGAATTCAGACTTTTTTCCCCCACTCAGTAAATGTGACTTTAAAAAATGAAATCAATGTTGTTTCATCATGTCTTGGAAACGCAGACATGGGTGCAAAGGGAGCAGCGTACATGGGCAGATGGGTTAGGTTTTAAAGCTTTTTGGTGGTTTTCTCTTTCCAACGGAGCATTACCTTGATTGCTTCTGTGGCATAATAAGGCCCTTTGTAATGTGGCCTCACCTATCCTGTGGTCTCATTTCTCGTCACCCTATTCCCAGACCCTGTGCTCCAGCCCCATTAAACTGGAACTGGGCATGTGGTAGTGATGAGGCTCACCTTTTATTTATTCTTTTTTAAAGATTTTATTTATGTCTTTGAGTGGAAGAGAGTGCGTGCACGTGTGTGCACTCAAGCAGGGGGAGGGGCAGAAGGAGGGAGAATTAGACTCCCCAGGGAGCAGGGAGCTGGACATGGGGCTTGACACTGGGCTCAATGCGGTGCTGGATCCCTGGACCCTGGGAACATGACCTGAGCCAAAGGCAGACAGACGCTTAACCAACTGAGCCACCCAGGCATCCCAAGGCTCACTCTTTAAATCTGTGCCCTCGTTGCTTCTCTTAAAGGCTTAGAATCAGCCAAAGTGCTGGAGCTTCCTTTCGGGGAGTGACACAGTTAAGGCAGTGAGGTTGCCACTTGCCTTTTTTGGTGGCATTTTAGTTGGGAAAGCTCGGTCCAGGTTTACCAGGCCTTGTTTATTTTTCGGGCCCCAGAGTTTTCTCTTCCTGCCCTATCTATCTCCTCTTTGTTGTTTTCTGGGCATTCTCTTTCAGAAATAAACAGCTCTTCCACTGACCCTTTTTTTCTCTGTTGATAGGATCTGAGGACGAGAGAACAGATGCATCCTTTGGTAGTCGACCGTACCCTGCCCTAGAGAGAAGTCCAGGATAATAACTTTTGGGGCTCTATTTCTCCACCCTGGAATTCATCCAGTTCGTTCCAGAAATACTGACCCTCAGCTTCTGTGACACATCCTCAATGAATGTCTGATGGACAGACGCTTTCCGTTGACCTTGCAGCAATTTTCTTTCCCGTGGAGTTTGGAGGACAAGGTGAATGTGCCAAAAGTTGCCTGCTTCGGTGCATAGGAGTGTTCCACTTGGTTCTCAGAACATGGGCCCTCGTTTAAAGGTAAGACCATAGACTAGTTCAGATTCACTTGTTATTAGGATACAGAACATGAACTCAGTGACCAGTTCCTAAGCCTCTCCAACACAAGGGATAGCTGTTGAAGTCGCAGTTAGAATGGATCCCCCCTTCCTTCCACCTCTAGGGCCCCTCTGAGGATGAAGAAATCAATTCTCTGTTTCTGGGAAATGACTTTTTCACAACTGATCTTAATGTCTGGGTTATAATTTATTTAATTTACAAGTTAATTTAAATTATGAACTAATTACAAATCTTTAGACTCCTTAGAAAAGCAGAGAGTTTTAGAATATGTATGTTGGTCAACTTTCTAACATTCCCTTGAGACCGGCACTTTCAAGTGTTCTCCCTACCCCGCCTTTTGTAGGTAATGTGAGCCAAAGCACTGTAGTGTTAAGCAACTTGCCCGGGATCTTTTAGTAAGCAAGTGATATTTCTGCACTAGATAATTGGTACTGCATTCCATTTTCCTTTATCATGCTTTATTTTTATTTCAAAAGATTTCAAAAAGGGTCATAAGCATTTATCTTTCTAATTTTAACCTCCTGGTGGGACTCTTTGCAGTAAGATTAAGTAATGTTTTTCATACTTTTACCTGTTTTTTTCATCTTTCCTCTTCCCAAATACTTCACTATCACTATGACTCCATTCTTTGTCATGATTTAGTGTTGTATGAGAGTTAGAATGTTGGGTTTCAGAGTTAGGCACAGAGTTAGGCTTGAGTCTCAGCTCTGTCACTTAGCCAGCCAGGAGGTGTTCAGCAAGTTAACTTTCCAAGCCTAGCTTTTGTGTGTGTGTTTTTTAATCTGTAAAATGAGAATAGTGGTGTTTATTTTACCATGTTGTTAGGGAAACAATTACTTAGGTTAACATATATAAGCACTTAGCACTTCCCCTATGGTAAGTGGCTCAATAAGGGTAGGGAGTGAGTATTACTTTACTACTACTGCCATTCTGCTAGCTTAGCAAATCACAGTTTGCTCAATTGTATTAGAGCAAGTCACTAGGGGCACCTGGGTGGCTCAGTGGGTTAAGCCTCTGCCTTCAGCTCAGGTCAGGGTCTCAGGGTCCTGGGATCGAGCCCCGCATTGGGCTCTCTGCTCGGTGGGGAGCCTGCTTACTTCTTCTCTCCCCACCCTCCCGCCTGCTGCTCTGCCTGCTTGTGATCTCTCTCTGTCAAATAAATAAATAAAATCTTTAAAAAAAAAAAAGAATGCGGGTTCCAGGGCGCCTAGGTGGCTCAGTGGGTTAAAGCCTCTACCTTCGACTTGGGTCATGATCTCAGGGTCCTGGGATGGAGCCGTACATGCCTCTCTGCTCAGCAGGGAGCCTGCTTCCCCCTCTCTCTCTGCCTGCCTCTCTGTCTACTTGTGATCCCTCTCTCTGTCAAATAAATGAATAAAATCTTAAAAAAAAAAAAAAAGAGCAAGTCACTAAAGAGATGAACTTGAAAACAGAATACTCATATAGCTAAATGATGTGAATTAGTATGGCAGAGGCTTACCGTACTGCTTCTTTGTGCTTGAATGAGACTCGGGAAGAGTTCTAGAATAATTTTATGAAGAAGAAGTGAGCAGCAGAAAGTGGAGGGTGCTATAGAAACTGTTATAGAAAAATAAATGCTCAAGATAAGGAAGAGAGAACTATAAAATCAGATACCACACCATGCATGAGAACCAGTGTCTCTGGTTATAGGCATTTGGTACAGACTTACAGAACTGTAATAAACTGGTAACTTGTGGTCTGAAGAGTTCATGACCCCTGGCTCAAGTGAATGTACTGCCATTTAGAGAAGTATTTAAAAACTGTATCAGAAAACAGGTCCCATCTAGAAAATTCCCGATCCTTAGGCATTCTGGATGAAGGAAGGAACAGACATTGGACTCTTATCTGTTCAGATACTTCAGATTTATTACAATGACTATATGCAGTTATGTTGGGTGCTGTGGGGAATTTTGAAGACTAGTCTTTGCCTAATGTTATTTACCCCTCTGAAATGGAAAATAAAACAAATGTGAAACTAATGAAAGAGAACAAGTTTTATAAGATAAATAATAAAGTTATGTGGGAATTCAGAAGGGGATGGAATTTCTAAATTGAGGCCCAGGGAAGAATTCAGGGAGAGGAGACGGGATTTTCCATAGACTTTCCGGATCGGAGATTTCCCATGGATGGAGATGTGAGTGGGGAGTGGGTAGTCTAGGCAGAGAAAGTGACTTTTTTTTTTTTTAAAGATTTTATTTATTTATTTGACAGAGAGAAATAACAAGTAGATGGAGAGGCAGGCAGAGAGAGAGAGAGAGGGAAGCAGGCTCCCTGCTGAGCAGAGAGCCCGATGTGGGGCTCGATCCCAGGACCCTGAGATCATGACCTGAGCCGAAGGCAGCGAAGGTGGCTTAACCCACTGAGCCACCCAGGCGCCCCGAGAAAGTGACTTTTTACAAAGCATAGAGATGGGACATTTCGGAACTTAGATGTGAAGGTGGAAAGGACTTGAATTGGGTAGATCGTAGGATGAACACAGGGTACTGTGGGAGACGAGGTGAAGAAAACCACTGTGGGTGGGGATGGGAGCAGAGACAACAGAGAGAGCCATGCCGGGGTCGGGAAGAGGACGCAAAATGCTAACAGAATGGAAGTGAAATCTGGCATAAAAGTGATCTGAGTGACAAAGATCAGAAGGTTTGTGACAACATTCAAGAGGAACAAGACAGGAGGAAAACAAAAAAGGAAGACAAGTTCAAAATGTGACCAGTGTAGAGATGGTTAGATACTGTTGGGGAGGTTTTTGAGAGCTACTCTAGAGAACTGGGATACTTTGTAAAGGTCCGGTCAGGGGTTAGTAATCGACAGAGCTAACTCCCTGGCCACAAGGACGTTTCCAGGAGAAGAGATGAGAGTTGTTCAGGAAAAAGTAGCAATAGGTATGCTGAGTTTTAATAATAAAGGGAATTGGAGTAGAAATGTAAACTTGACCTACTGGAAGAAGTCTGGGTGTTCTAGATCAGTGGTGACAGTTTGGCTGAGAAGTAAGTGAATGGGGAACAAATGGACAAAGACTCAGCAAGGTCAAGCTCGTTACTCCACCTTCAGGAGGATTAGGACTGTCCCCCCGGCACCTGGCACGTTAGGTAGGTCCCCAGTATTTGTCGGGCAAATTATTTTAGGATGAATTTGAACTCTCCATCATAAAAATTTTTAGTCATAAAATTAGAATAGTATGAAGAACTCCCATGTAGGCAGAAACTTAAAATGCAGTAAGGGAAGCCATGCCTTTTGTAATTCTGATCCATTTCCCATTGAAGAAAGTGTGGGCCAGTAGAGAGGTTCCCAGAGTCTCCTACTGGCTCCGACACAAAGGGGTAGTGGTGCTGCTACCTTTACTGATAATAAGTGTCATAATAACTCACACTGACAGTTCATTGAGTGCCAGGCACTATTCTAGGCTGTTGACATGTGTTAACTCATTTCATCCTCACAGACACCCCTGCGAGGTACCTGCACATGGGCCCCATTTGACAGACAAGTAAACTGGCTGTCCCCAGAGAGATGAAATAACCTATCCATGGTCACACTGAGCGGCAGAGAATGGGTTTGAACCCAGGGAGTCCATGCCCTCATGCTCTGTATTGTCCTCTTTGCTATAACTGATTTTAGAGTCCCGGTGGTTGTGGGGCATTAGATTAAAGGAGACGGCGCCACAGAAACGACTAAACCTCAACTCTTTTTATTATAGCAAGGAGAATTCTGAAGCTGGACAGGTCACGTACTTGCAGCGTCGGAACTGGTCTGCAGGCCTTTGACTTACAGCTTGTCCACTGCCTCTCCCAGAAAAGGTCATAGTTGTCAGAGATAGGGCATTGGAATTTTCCCGGCCCTCATGAAATGTGCCATAAATCTGGCACCGCCTCCTGTTCTTCCAGGGAGTAAGAGACTTGTGACCCCAAGACCTGTAACATCAGCCACATGCACCTTATTTTCTGCCGAGTGTTAGAACTTTGCTAAGGACCAGATTGCCATGTCCAGAATGGGATTGGATAATGTTCAACTGAGGGAGTACTTCAGGCAGTTAAACTGCCAGCGTGGGTTCTACCAAGTCATCTAGGAAGTCATCTGCATCCTGGAAAGTGCAGACAGATGCTTTTTTAGAAATGAGAGCAGCTTTCAGCATAAGGTCCCAGCAGGCGAGATACTTTTTTGGGAAGGAGACTCAGTATTTGTGATCCCAAATTTGGGGTCTCTATATTGTCCCTTTATAATAGATCTGGGAGCGGCTTATATTGAGTGTGCTAATGTTTCCTCTGTGAATTTCTTTTCTAGAAGGACTTAGATGCCAGTCTAAATAGGGATGTCTATGAAACGTGTCATGGCCATTGTCAAATTAACCAACTGTCTGGATTCCATTAGGTATATTGTTGCTATCAGAGGAATTAAAGGCCATTTTCTGTCTCCCTCTTAAATTTTTCCAGTACAGTTAGATATAAAAGTATATCTTATTTAAGAAAACAAAACAAAACCCCAAAACTTGTTTTGGTCCCTCCCAGCCCTGAGCCTAGAAATTTTCAGCTGTCTTGTCTCTAAGTAATATTCTAGTGCTGATAAAAGGTGCTGGGTTGAGCTAATGTTGATAACCTTTATATACATTGACTTGAAAAACATGAATTCACTGCACTGTAGAATGGAGGGCTTTTATGGCCAACGCTAAGGTCAGAACTCAGTGATAAAATACCATTGTCATTGTACGTTGCATTTTTCCTCGGTAATACCTTGGTGGTTCAAACAAGTAATGATGATTGAAGTCTTATTCTGGACACAAGGTTAATAACAGTGAAAATTTCCCCTCAAACTCTGGCCCCTGTTTGAGTTGTTCTGACCTTGCCAGGTATCGCTTAGGAAAAATACAGTCTCATCCTTTTATTTCTGTCCTTGGCCTTTCTGCTGCTTCCACAGGATCTGTTAATCTGAGTGGTAACAGCAGAAATGCCTTCTCTTACATTCCCAATGCTTATAATTGGGATGACCTGTGGTTCACTTTAATTATGTAATGCCAACATGATGATGATAATACTTGCTTTTAAAAAATCTACATTTGTTATAACTATTTCCACTCAGATGAATTACTTCCAGAAGGCAAATAGAAGGGGAAAGTGATTCCATTACCCTCTTTGCTTGTGTTAATTAGCACTACTTTGCATGGAGGAGGGAAACTGTCTTGGGGCCCTGGATTTAAGAAGATGAAAGTCATGTTATTGCATTTTGTAATTAGCACTAAAGCAAGTGGCTGTTTGTGGTATTCCTAGGGTGGTCATAGATTGGAAGTCTTTAGAAGGAGGGATGCAGTCACTGTTTTGCTGCAATTAGTCATAGGGCACCTGTCAGGCTAGAGAGAGGGAGAGGACTGGGAGAGTAAGGCTCGAGCGAGTCAACTCAAGCCATATGTTCTTTGTCTCTCGCTGAGAGATGGCTGTAAGGAGGAGCTGGAGAAAAAAACTAAACAGGTTTTCTTTTGCAGCTGCAGCTGTGATCCTCGGCTGTCTGTCGGCATTGAAGGGACCTGATGTTTTACGTTATTGGTATGTTATGGAAAGAGCTCTCTCTTATCTTTTTGTTAGGGTTGCTACATCCGTTTTGCCTCCCTGTCTATCCCCTTTCCTCTTGAAAATAGAAATAATTCTCCTCGTGCCAGAATGTACCTTCCTAGAGCTGGCAGTGGAATTCATTCATTTGGGAAATATTTATTGAGTAATTCTGGCCCGTGCCAGATGCTGTTTCCGGTCGAGTCAAAGTCGAATAAGGCAAAAATCTGCCTTCAAGAAGTTCGTAATGTGAATGGGGAGATGGTCAAGGGGGAGAAGAGCTATAATAAGTAAATGTGCAGGAGTTTGAGGGAGCCCAGAAGAGGGAACCCCTAATGCAGATGAGGATCGGGGAGGGGTTTTGTCAAGTGGACTAGAGAGGGGGAGACTTTGAAATGGAGGGAATAGAATTCACACCCTTTCTAGGACTCTTGTGAGGGCCTAGCCCATGCACGAAGGTGGGGGGTGGGCATTGTATGTATCCCACAGTATAGAGCCAGGGTTGGCAGACTTCTTCCGTAAAAGGCCAAGGAGTAAGTATTTTGGCTTCCCAGGCCAGACAGACTCTATCTCAACTACTGAATTCTGTCAGTTTAAGGCAAAAGCAGCCTAGACAAAATGTAAGTCAGTAGATGGACCAGTGTTCTAATAGAACTTTATTTACAAAAATAGGCAGTGGATGGGATTTGGCCCATAATTTCCAACCCCTGGTATAGAAGTTCCTCTCTTTGGGGCACCAGGGTGCCTCCGTCACTTAAGCATCTGACTCTTGGTTTCGACTCAGGGTCAGAGGATCAAGCCCTGGGTTGGGCTCTGCGCTCAGTACGGGGTCTGCTTGAGATTCTCTCTCCCTTTCCCTCGCCCCTCCCCCTGCTTGCACACACTCTCTAAATAGATAGATAGACAGATCGATAGATGATAGAGAGATATCCTAGAAGTTCTTGTCTTCACCCTCAGAGGTAGTGACCCAGTACAGTGTTTCTTTGGAAGTCTTGTTCTCTCAGCCTGACTTCTTCTAATTTTTGAGAGGTGACTGGCCTTTTCTACAGTGAGGAGCTATAATGTGTAACTGACAGGTGGTATGTGTGTTCTCTCTTTCACACAGGTGGAATCACAGTGTCTGTGGTTGCATTCTTCTTCACAATTAAGTTCCTCTTTGAGCTTGCCGCACGCGTAGTCAGCTTCCTCCAGAATGAGGACCGTGAGCGCAGAGGGGACCGGACTATTTATGACTACGTGCGGGGAAATTACCTGGATCCCCGGTCTTGCAAAGTCTCCTGGGATTGGAAGGACCCCTATGAGGTGGGCCACAGCATGGCCTTCCGAGTGCATGTAAGGGAATGTTTCTGTCTCCATACCCATCGGGTTTTCTGAATCACTTGCTTTCCAGAGCCCCATTCAGTCTGTTGGTAGTGCTGGCCTGGAATGTTAACATGTTTCCTTGTTTTTCAGCCATTCCCAGGGACTTAGTAGTTGTTTCTATCTGGAAGGGTCATGAATTTCTCAATCATTTTGGTTTAGTAGGTACCAACTTTGAAGATGTATAAAGTTTAATGTTACTTTTTCAAAAGAAGAAAAATGTCACCAGAAAGAATAGGTGTTACAGATTGGGGGTTGGCAGACTATGGCCTGAGGGGCCAAATCAGGCCCACCTCTTGTGTCTGTAAATATGGTTTTATTAGAACATAGCCACACCCATCTCTCTTCCTGTATTGCCTGTGGCTGCTTTTATACTTGAGTAGTTAACCACAGCTGAGTTGAGTGGCTGTGTGTGACCCACAAAGCCAAAATATCTACCCTCTGGCCCTTTATAGAAAAGTTTGCCTGCCTGCTCCACCCCCCCACCAGCCCTGCCTGGTGCTTTAGTCACTCAGTGCCCGTGGTACCCACTGACTTACCTTCACTTCTGGGTGGTCCACAGTGATTAATATAATATAGTATAATATAATATAATATAATATAATATAATATAATATAAGGGGCCGGGTGTAAGAGGGGGCAGCATTTGTGGTTCAGAAATGTCAAGCTAAAATGGATTCAGCAGTGTATTTTATCCCTGTCTCCTGAACAAGTTAAGAATTTGTTCCTGATTTAATGTTTTCTCTGAGGTGTGCTGTTTCTCTCTGCGTCTGTGAGCAGGACTGTAGGAACAGTGGGTGCTGGGATTTGCCAGCTGCCTCCTCCCTGCCCACACTCTCTCAAATCAGGTGGGGAACAGTTGTCTCCACCTGCTCACTAATCGGCGCCCCCTCGTCTCCCCACCACAGTTATTCTACAAGAACGGACAGCCTTTCCCGGCACATCGGCCTGTGGGACTGAGAGTTCACATCTCTCATGTCGAGCTGGCCGTGGAAATTCCAGTCACCCAGGAAGTCCTGCAGGAGCCCAGTTCCAACGTGGTCAAGGTGGCCTTCACTGTGCGCAGGGCGGGGCGTTACGAGATCTCGGTGAAGCTTGGTGGATTAAACGTGGCCTACAGTCCCTACTATAAAATTTTTCAGCCTGGTATGTTCTCTCTTTCCTCCCTTTCTCCATCCCTTCCTTCCTGTATTTTTCTTTCTCGCTTTTTAAAAATACACCTTTATTAAGATTTAGTTCACAGGCCATATCACCCTTCCAATTGAAATATACAGTTAAATGGTTTTTAAAGTTCTGAGTTGGGCGCCTGGGTGGCTCAGTGGATTAAAGCCTCTGCCTTCGTCTCAGGTCATGATCCCAGGGTGCTGGGGTCGAGCCCCGCATCGGGCTCTCTGCTCGGCAAGGAACCTGCTTCCTCCTCTCTCTCTGCCTGCCTCTCTGCCTACTTGTGATCTCTGTCTGTCAAATAAATAAATAAAATCTTTAAAAATAATAATAAAATAAAATTCTGAGTTGTGCCACTGGCACTTGGGTCACTTTTAGAGCATTTTCATCAGCCCCAAAAGAAATCTGGTACCCGTTAACAGTCACTCCCCGTTTCCCCCAAACTTCGCCATCTCTAAGCGACCATTTATCCATTCTAGATGTGCCTACTCCAGACATTTTGTATAAGTGTAGTCATAAAATATATGACCTTCTGTGACTGCCACTTTGACTTAGCATAATGCTTTGAAGGTTTATTCAGTGCTATAGCATGAATCAGCATTTCCTTCCTTTTTATTGCTAAAAGACATTTTGTTGTGTGGATAGACCACCTTTTATTTATCCATTCACCAGCTGACGGACGTTTGGGTTGTTTTCACTTCTGGCTGCTGTGACTACTTCTGCTGTGAGCATTTGTGCCCAAGTTCTCGTGTGGACATATGGTTTTCTTTCTCTAGGAGTAGAATTGCTGGATCATCAGCCTAGTAAATTCTTAAGGGGTAAGGGTGCCAGAATAGACAAAAGGTAAATTCTTCTGATTTTTGAAATCCTTTCAAGTAAAAAGCCCTTGACCGGAACTCTGCCCTTACTGCCCATATGTGTTTTCCTTCTCATGGCAGAGTGCCTGAGCTGCTGATATATAAGAATTGAGACCTCTATCTTTTTTCCCCCACTCGTATCCTTTATGCCAGATCATAGATGCTCACCAACTTTGAAGCCTAAAGGTGCAATCTCTGACTTCTGACCCCGTCATAGATCATAGATGCTCACTGACTTTGAAGCCTAAAGGTGCAGTCTCTGACTTCTGACCCCGTAGCTGATGTGGTCAGGGTGTTGACCATCCTGTGTGCTCTGTGTGCCCTACCTTGGCTTCATTTAGGGGGTGTCATTAAGTACTGGCCAGCTTGGTATCCACAGAAACGAGAGGCCTTTGGGAGCATTTTGGAGTGAAATGACAAGAAGAGGAACCTTAAGAAGATTTGTGGGTCTTTGCTTGACTGGTCCTTAGTTTTCTTTCTCTTATAACAGTGGAAGGCTGTGGACAAGGTGGCTCCCAAGCCACGCCCCTCCATGCAGCCCCTCCTTTCCCTCAGTGACTCGCTCACAGACTTCTTTCCGCAGGAATTAGCCTCACCCCACCTCCTTGCCACCAGTGGAGAACAGTTCATATCCTCACAGTATGTCTCAGGCTTTTATTTTTAAATTAAATTTAAATTCTTCACTTTGAGATAATTGTAGATTCTCCAGCAGTTTAAAAAAATAACACAGAGGGAGCTGGTATACCCTTGACCCAGTTTCCCCCAGTGGTTGTGAGATCTTGCAAAACTAAAGTACAGTGTCACAGGCAGGCTATTGACATTGAGGCAATCACGGTAGGAAGCATTTCCATCACCACAAGGATCCTTATGCTGCCCCTTTATACACATTTTCCCTCCCCCACCTACCTACTTCTTAACCCGTGGCAGCCCACGATTCTCTTCTCCCTTTCTATAATTTTGTCATTTTAAAAATGTTACATAAATGGAATTATATTGGGTGCCTGGGTGGGTCAGTTTTTTAGGTGTCTGCCTTTGGCTTGGTTTGTGATCCCAGGGTCCCGAGACCTGTGTCGGGCTCCCTGCTCAGCAGGGAGCCTGCTTCTCCCTCTTTTTCTGCAGCCCCCCACCCTGCTTGTGTGTTCTCGCTCTCTCTCAAATAAATAAAATCTTTAATAAATGGAATTATATTTCACTTGGCCTAATTCCCTGGAGATTCAGCCAAGTTGTTGAGTGTACCAGTAGTTGGTTCCTTTTTATTTTTGAGTAGTATTCCATAATGTGAATGTACCCTGGCTTGTTTAACCATCACAGTTGAAGGACATCTGGGTTGTTTTCAGATTGGAGCTGTTGTGAATAAATCTATGAGAATTCATGCACAGGTTTCTGTGTGAATATATGTTGTCAGTCATTTCTTTGGTGTAAATGCCCAGCAGCATAATGGCTGGGTCATATGGTAGTTAAACACTTAGTATTTTTTTTTAAGGGTTTTCTTTATTTATTTGTCAGAGAGGGAGCACAAGCAGGGGCAGCTTCAGGCAGAGGAAGAAGCAGGCTCCCTGCTGAGCAAGGAGCCAGGTGTGGACCCAGGACCCTGGTTTCAAGATCTGAGCCAGAGGCAGATGCTTAACTGACAGAGTCACCCAGCGCCCCTGTTCTTTCAATCTTTAGCTTTTCTTTTTATCCCTTTCACAAAGCAAAAGTTAATTCTTTTTTTTAATTTTTTTTTTTTTTTTTTTTTTTTATTTGACAGAGATCACAGGTAGGCAGAGAGGCAGGCAGAGAGAGAGGAAGGAAAGCAGGCTCCTTGCTGAGCAGAGAGCCCGATGCGAGGTTCGATCCTGGGATCATGACCTGAGCCGAAAGCAGAGGCTTTAACCCACTGAGCCACCCAGGCACCCCGCAAAAGTTAATTCTGATGAAGACAGTTTATTAATTTTTTCTTCTAAGGATCATGCTTAGGTATCTGAGAACTCTTTGACTAGTTCTAAATCTCAAAGATTTCCTCCTGTTGGTTTTTTTTTTTTTTCCTTGAAGTTTTACGTTTCCTATTTAAGGCTTTGATCCATTTTTAGTTCATTTTTGTATAGTGTCAAGGTTTTTTTCTTCTTTTTTTTCTTACAGATGTCTAGTTATTCCAGCACCATTTGTTGAAAAGATCATCTTTCCCCTATTACATTGTCCTTTTTTTGTGCTTTTGTTAAAGATTGGTTAGGCAGGGGCCCCTGGGTGGTTCAGTCATTAAGCATCTACCTTCAGCTCAGGTCATGATCCCAGGGTCCTGGGATTAAGCCCCGCATCGGGCTCCCTGCTCAGCGGGAAGTGTGCTTCAACCTTTCCCACTCCCCCTGCCTGTGTTCCCTCTCTCTCTATCTCTCTCTGTGTGTCAAATAAATAAAATCTTAAAAAAAAAAAAAAAAAAAAAAAAGATTGGTTAGGCATATTTGCAGGGGTCTATTTCTGGGTCCTCTGTTCTATTCCATTGATCTCTGGGTCCCTCCATCAATACTACAGAATCTGGATTACTATGGCTATACAGTAAATCCTGAAATTGGGTAAACTTTTTCAGGATTGTTTTTGGCTACTGCAGAATCTTTCTCTTTCCATACAAAAGAGAACACTATTTTCTATATCTACCAACACTCTCCCTGAGATTTCCACAAGAATGGTGTTAAACCTGCATATTATTTGGGGAGGATTGACATCATTACAATGCTGAATCTTCCAGTTCAAAAACATGGTAACCTCTGACTTTATTCAGACCTCTTCATTTCTTTCATTCACATTTTGTAGTTTTCAACATAGGAGTCTTGTACTTTTGTCCTTGGATTTGCACCCAAGTATTTCAGGGGTTTTTGTTTGTTTGTTTGTTTCTTTGTTTTGTGGTTTTTTTTTTAAGCACTTATTTCTGAGGCCTGCCTCACTTGTAGGTTCCCAGTGGGACTGTGGGCACTATGGAACTCTCAGTTTTATTTCCTCTGAGTCCTTTTCTCATTTTGTGTAGCACCGCAGTGGTTGGAAATTTGTGAAAATGAGTCCCCCAGTTCATTTGAGTGTGTTTCTTTTTCTGTCTTTTTCTTGACCTCTTAATGGTGGTGTTTATCCCTAGGAATTAGGTGGGGCCCAGCTCTCTGGGACTCACTGATTGAAAAGATCTTTGTGGTCAGAAAAGTCCCCCTCTAAGGATTAGATTCCGTTGTCTGTTCCAGGAATGGTGGTTCCTTCCAAGACCAAAATAGTGTGCCATTTTTCTACTCTGGTGTTGACCTGCGGACAGCCACACACCCTTCAAATAGTGCCCCGAGATGAGTACGACAACCCTACCAACAATTCCGCATCCTTGAGGGACGAGCACAATTACAGTGTGTCCATTCATGAGGTAAGCAGCTTCCCTTCCTCCTCTTTCTCCTTCCCTGCCATTCTCACTCTTTCTCATTCACTTGCTCTCGTCTCCGCCCTGACTTCTGTGCTCTCCTTCCGTCATCTGACAATGCCCATCTCATGATAATTAAGAGACCTTAGATCGGCTCGCAGACAGGAAAGTTCTTTGTCAAGAGTAAATTGCCGTGCAGTAGGGAAAATTCTCAATGTTCAGTGATGCTCTGTTTCCCTCCTCCAGCTCGGTCCTCAAGAAGAAGAGAGCACTGGTGTCTCCTTTGAGAAGTCAGTGACCTCCAACAGGCAGACCTGCCAGGTGTTCTTGCGACTTACCCTGCATTCTCGCGGCTGCTTCCATGCCTGCATTTCATACCAAAATCAGCCAATCAACAATGGTGAATTTGACATTATTGTCCTGAGTGGTGAGTTGAAAGAAAAGCTGTGATTTAGCCCCGTTCCCAGACCACTTGTTCTTTGTGCGTCTGCATTCTCCTGCCCAGCCTCACACACATTTGCTATTTGAGCCGAACTTGGCTCAGAGTCCTATGGACTAAAGGTCTAGTGATAGGTCATTTCTTTTCTCCCCCGTGTCCTACTTTAAAACCTTATTCCTTGTTATACTTCAGAGAATGAGAAGAATATTGTTGAACGCAATGTGTCCACCTCCGGAGTGAGCATTTACTTTGAGGCTTATCTTTATAATGCTACCAACTGTACCGGCACACCCTGGCACCTTCCGCCCATGCACACGAGCTCCTCCCAGCGCCGGCCTTCCACAGCCGTGGAGGAGGAGGAGGAGGACTCACCCTCTGAGTGCCAGACCCCCGAGAAGGTGAAGAAACCGAAGAAGGTGTACTGCTATGTGTCACCAAAGGTTGGCCCTCCCGTTCTTTTTTTTTTTTAGAGTTTATTTATTTGAGAGAGAGCATGAGAGAGAAGGCACAAGAGGGAGGCAGAAGGAGAAGGAGAGGCAGGCTCCCCACTGAACAGGGAGCCTGACGCAGGGCTGGATCCCAGGACCCTGGGATCATGACCCCAGCCGAAGGCAGATACCTAACTGACTGAGCCACCCAGGCAGCCCTGGACCTCCTGTTCTTGTCTCAAAACCCTCCTCCCTGAACCTGCATGTAACTGGCCATTGATTAAAAAAAAAAAACAAAAAAAACCACGAAGCGTTAGTGTGAGAATTAGGGTGAGATCCTTGACTTGTAGGGTTTCTGGGACACTAAGAGAGGCTACTTAAGGTTGAGCAGAAGATTGTGCCCCCCCCCTTTTTTTTTTAAGATTTTATTTATTTATTTTAGAGAGGGAGCGAGAGACGTGAGAGGCAGAAGGAGAAGCAGCTCCCCACTGAGCAGAGAGCCCGATGTGGGGCTTGATCCCAGGACGCTGGGATCATGACCTGAGCTGACTGAGCCCCCCCCCAGCACCCCTGTGCCCCCTCTTTTGTTGCACCTGTTTGGCTTGGACTAGGTAGAAACTCTGTCCAGAGATTCTGTGTACCTTGGTGCTTTAGAGCACCAGGCGCATTCTTCCCTTTGCTTGCTCCTGGGAAGATTTTTCAAGGCATGGCTCTTAGAATTTTAAAGAAAGCAGCTTTTGACCATTAAAAATTTTTCACTGGTAAAAAAAGTTACTGTTGGCCCCTTATGCTGTTTTGAAACAGCTTGATCTTTCATTCTGTGCTTTGTGAAACCACAGTAAATGCATGTTACTATCAGGCAACAAGATCAGAATAGAGAAATTTTGGCAGAGGCACGGAGGTGAGCTTCCCAAGGCCCCTGAGCTAAGAGGCACTTTGTGTTAGGAATTTTCTTTTTAACATTTGTATTTTGCTTAGTCATTCAGATCTCAGAAAAAAGAGCTCTTGAAACATCCTGTGACAGCTCTTTCCTCTCATAACCAAAACAAGAGTTCTGATTTTGTTCTACTTCAAGTTTTTCTATGTGTCCTTTATCATTTAAAAATCTAGCCCTACTCTGGACTAGGGGAATGGGAATGAGGGCCAGGGTGAGGTACAGATGAAGCGAGATTGACCATTGACCGTGAAGCGACAGCTGTTAAGGCTGATGATGGGTTCGTTGTACCATTTTCTCTCCTTCAGTATGTGTTGGAAATTTTCTTCATGAAGAGTTGGGTTTTTTTTAAATCAAGAAAAAGTCTGATCTGTACATTTAGAGAACAGTTTTTTTTTTAGATTAAAGTTAAAGCTCTCTTTTTCTTTTTTTATAACAGTATAAAGAGACCCTTTATGAAGTTTTTTGTTTTAAAATCACACCACCACCTTCACACGCTCCCCTGTTCCCCACCTGCTCCCCATCCCCGGCAGATCCTTGGTTCCATTCTAGTAGGGTGAAGCAGTGGGTATAGGCCACTGGTATCCCCCGTCCATTGAGGAGATCTGAGTAGCACCCAGCTGAACACAGGGAGATTTTGATCATTTCTAGGTGAAAATGATCAAAGGGAAACCCTGATCTCAGACATTTGGACATGGTAGTAAAACTTGAGTATTGAGATTAAGAAGTGTATCTGTATGAAATTGCCTTGTCAGAGTAACATATTTGATTTGCCTATTTTTTTTGAAGATTTTATTTATTTATTTGACAGAGATCACAAGTAGGCAGAGAGGCAGGCAGAGAGAGAGGGAGAAGCAGGCTCCCCACTGAGCAGAGAGCCCGATGTGGGGCTCGATCTGGGGACCCTGGGATCATGACCTGAGCTGAGGGCAGAGGCTTAACCCACTGAGCTACCCAGGCGCCCCTGATTTGCCTATTTTAAGATAGAATTGATGTTACTGATTTGGTGTTAGTACTAAAAAATTATCCTCTTCGTCCGTAGAGGGAAAAGATTATGAGGAATGGAGGTAGGGACTCTGATTTTTTAATTACAATACCCAAATAGACCATTTCTAGTTCTCTTTCACTTCCTTTTCTGTATTTTTGTCCTCCAGCAATTTTCAGTGAAGGAGTTCTACCTGAAAATCATTCCCTGGCGCCTTTATACCTTCCGAGTGTGCCCAGGAACAAAAGTAAGTTGAACCTTACATCTGCTTCATGCTGCGTAGACTTCAACCTTGGAATGTTTCTGCCTTTTCTTTTTTCCTAGAAGGGCTTTTGGTGTTTCTTGAAGTTCTTATCATGCACACAGGATTCATTGCTAAATAAAGAAAGGGTTGTTTTCTCCTCACAACCTGGCATGAAGAATATAGAAGTTCTAGAAGGGCACATGCCTACAGAAATAGGAATTAGTAGCAAGTCAGAATTCTTCAACAGTTATCTTTTGCCACTGAGACTAAGTTAATGGAGATGGTGCTGGCAGTTCTGGCCCAGGCTTGGTTTCCCAGTGTGCTGAAGTTAACTCTTTCAGAATGAGCATTCTCATATATTAAAAAAATTTGTTTTAACTTCTCTGAGCTTTTGGAATCTGAAGGTGAGTTGCTTTTCCTCCAGCCAGTCTGTCCAACCTCATCAGGTAGTCATTTGTATCTTATATATATCTTTTTTTAAAAGATTTTATTTATTTGAAAGAGAGAGCATGGGAGAGAGAAAGAGAAAGAAAGAGAGTACGAGCAAGGGGAGGGGCAGAAGGAGAAGCAGGCTCCCCACTGAGGAGGGAACCCAACATGGGGCTCGATCCCAGGATCCTGGGATCATGACCTGAGCCAAGACAGACATTTAACTGACTGAGCCACTCAGGTGCCCCTTTATCTTACATATCTTTACTACCTTCATCCTCCTTCGGTTTTACGTTAGGAGAGCTGTCCTGTTGCCTATGATCCTCACTAACTCCACTAACTGGAGTTAGTGACTCTACTAGTAGTAACTGTAGTAACGAGTAACTAACTAGTAGTAACTAGTAGTAACCAGTAACTCTGTAACCGAAATAATTTTAAGTATTTCGGATCATAGAGTACTTGACATGAAAAACAAGGTGATATACTCCTAGGAAATACTGGCTTAGAGGAGACATACTTAATTTGTTTATGGGTTGGTACCAAAGGTTAGGGATATGGAAAGTTTTTGCTGGATTTGAGGGTTTTATAGGTTAATGCCTTCTTTTTTTCTTTTTTTCCTTCATTAGTTTTCGTACCTTGGCCCCGACCCTGTTCATAAGCTGCTCACACTGGTGGTAGATGATGGCATTCAACCACCTGTGGAGCTCAGCTGTAAGGAGAGGAACATTCTAGCAGCCACTTTCATCCGCTCCCTCCATAAGAATATAGGTAAGATTGGACAGGGGTTCTGACAGGAAAGGCAGGAGCCCCAGCCACCTGGGTGTCTGAAGATGTGGGGCGGACTGCACAGATGTCTTGTAATGAGGCTGTCATCATGATGGATCTTTTCGCTCCTCAGGAGGCTCTGAGACCTTTCAGGACAAGGTGAACTTCTTCCAGCGAGAGCTTCGGCAGGTACATATGAAAAGACCACATTCCAAAGTCACCCTGAAGGTCAGCAGACACACCTTGCTGGAATCGGTGGGTAAAGTTTCATTTCCACTGTCAGTGGTCAGGGTTTTGCAACTAGAAATCTCTCCGGTGTTGGGTTATATCCCCCAGGTCATCTTTTATGAACCCCAAATTTCTCTTTAAACGTATCTATTAAAGACTGCTCTTCTCTGTGTCTGATTATACTAAGTTTGGGGTGGGTTTGTTCAAGACATATTACCGAGGAGAGAGACTAGTTGACACATTGGCTTTACAGTCTGTACTAAACTAGTTCCTGCACCGTCTCTTGGAACCTCTCTGTGGGGAAGGGAGAAGCAGTTGTCACAGAGGAGCATTCTTGTTCTTGCATCCCTGGAAGAGAAGAGCTCTTGCTGGGTTAATAGGAAATGATTTCTGTTGTCACCCTGGTCTGATGGAAAAGGAACACCTGATGTCTGTCTGTCTCCACTGCACAGACACTGGCTTGGTTCTTGCATTCCTCAAGAATGAGAAGGCTTGGTCCCTGTCCAGAAAGTGTTTGTGATGTTTGGCTCTGGTAGGTGTGACTGGAAACCCCTTTTCTCAGCCACATTCTCTGTGTGGCATGGCTCCCTGTCTGAACGCAGCCCTGTGAATAGAGAGTTCCAGTGGACGCTGCACTTGACTGAAAACCAGGGCTCCTTGGTTCTCTTGCTGACAGCTTACTTTGACTCCTTTTATTTCTTTATGTAAGAGTTTTTTCATTAATAAAATGAACATTAAAAAAAAAACCCACTTCAACAACAAAGCAATGGTGTATAGATGAATTAAATTGTTTTTTGAAATCTTAAATTTCTTCTGGAGATATGTGTATTTAAAATATGAATTGATATGATTAAAGTTTATGAATACTGCGTCTCCTCCAAGTACTAATGGTTTAAAGGGACAGTGGCAATGTTCTGGTGTTTTTGTCTTTCACATCCAAGAGATGCCTGCCAGTCTTTTGACACTTCCCTTCCCTTCCCTGCTTTTCAGTCTCTGAAAGCCACTCGGAATTTCTCCATCTCAGATTGGAGCAAGAACTTTGAAGTGGTTTTTCAAGATGAAGAAGGTCAGTTTTAAAAGTTCGTGTTGATTTTCTTTAACTCTCTTCCCCACCTCTCCCCTCCTCCTCACCCATTCTCCACAAATCACAAAAATACCCTCCCCTACCCGCACCCCTGCCCCTGCCCCAGCTTATTTTTCCCAAGGAAAAAGAAGTCATGAATTGAAACAGAAAAGTTGGTGTTTTTAGGTATTTGGAGCTTGTAGAGCACAGACACATGGACTGGGACGGCAAGCTCTAAGAGTCTGTACTGGAAGGGAAAGTAACCTTTGTAGAAGAGAAATGTCCATTTTCTGGGACCTGTGTTCTCCTGTGTTTCCATACTGGGGGGGGGGCATTAACCTAGTGAGTAGAATATCTTGAATCCTGTAATCCTACAGAAAGGGGTGGGATTTTTTTTTAAAAGATTAAAAAAAGGCTCCTTAGTTTAGGTGGCTTGGACTGGGGAGACACGATGTAGTGGAACAGAAGGAAAGTGGAGAGTGTCAAGCGATGAATGAATGAACACAAGCAGTAAGAATTGGTAGGTCAGAGTCGCCTTTTTTTTTTTTTTTCTTTAAGATTGATTTATTTAGAGAGAGAGCATGCGTGTGCCAGCCGGGGGAAGGACAGAAAGGAGGGAGAGAGAGAGAGAACGTCCCAAGCAGACTCCCTGCTGAGCTCAGAGCCCAGTTCAAAGCTCGATCTCATGACCCTGAGATCATGACCTGAACTGAAATGAAGAGTTGGACGCTTAACCAACTGAGGCCACCCAAGTACCCCCATGTTTTATTTTTATTATACTTTTCAGCTCTGGACTGGGGAGGGCCTCGCCGGGAATGGTTTGAACTAATCTGCAAAGCACTGTTCGATACCACCAATCAGCTCTTCACCAGATTCAGTGACAACAACCAAGCATTAGTGAGTCCGTGACTTCCCCTGTGGGTGGGCGGAAGATGTTAGTTGTATTGTACTGGAAACTCTCAGAAGGATTTGAGGTCATGAAACTGTCCTGGGAATTTGGAAACCTGTGTCTTGTTCTAAGTGAATCCAAATTAGATCGGCTCCCTCCTCATTACCTTTTATTATTTCTTCTGTAAAATAAGAGAAAATGCGGATGGGTGAGTATTTGGCTAAAACATAGTGCGATGCCTATCTTCTTAGAATGATTAGGCCACTTTCTCAGACCATACCTCAAGCCATTGAATTCCGTACTAGATCTTTGACTAGGTAGAGGTAGCCGGAGTGGAGAAATAGACTTCGTTTGAAATAAGTTCTGGTTTAGGGGGAAGGCATCACATCATTCGCTGGCTAACTTCCATACTCAGCCAGGGACCGCAAGCTTAATGTAAGATTTTACCCCTTACTCGAAGTCCTTCTGTGCCCTCCATCTTCTAGGCACTCTAAATTACTCATGGTAGCTACCAACTAGCTAATGCCATTTAGATGATTCTTTGATTCTAACACTGAAATTCCTGCTCCCTTGTGAAAAGAGTTGGTGAACTAAGCTTGAAGAAAAATGGCCCAGAGCCTTTTAATCTCTTCCTTTGACAGGTCCACCCCAACCCTAATCGCCCTGCTCATCTACGCTTGAAGATGTATGAGTTTGCAGGGCGGCTGGTAGGCAAGTGTCTCTATGAGTCCTCTCTAGGCGGAGCCTATAAGCAACTGGTCCGAGCTCGCTTCACCCGCTCTTTTTTGGCCCAAATCATAGGACTACGTATGCATTATAAGGTAAAGTCTTAGTATGCATGTTTTGTTTTGTTTTTTTAACCAAGGCCTCTGGCTGTTAATTCTGGAATCCCTCCACTCTGAGCTCATTATTCTTAAGGTTGAAGGGGTAAGTGTTTCTAAACAGTTGCAGATTTCATTTCTGGGAAAGAGTAGTTATGT
Organism: Mustela nigripes; assembly: GCF_022355385.1. Classification (NCBI taxonomy): domain Eukaryota; kingdom Metazoa; phylum Chordata; class Mammalia; order Carnivora; family Mustelidae; genus Mustela; species Mustela nigripes. Next base: position 130,583,901 of record NC_081569.1, read on the forward strand.
TCTGTTCTGTCTTTCTGTCTTCTCAGTATTTTGAAACAGATGACCCAGAATTCTACAAATCTAAGGTTTGCTTCATCCTCAACAATGACATGAGTGAGATGGAGCTGGTCTTTGCAGAAGAGAAATATAACAAATCAGGCCAATTGGAGAAGGTGAGAAAGAGAACCAGAGCCCGTGGGTCCCATGGTTCCCAGTCTCCTCTAGAGCAGGCTACCTACTGGAGCTTTCTACAGTGATGGAAATGTTGTCCCTCTGTGTTGCCTTTGAACACCCAAAATGTGCCTGGTTATTTACCAAGTAACTGAAGTTTTCACGTGAGGCTAGTGACAACCATATCAGGACATTGCATCCCACACGTGATGATCTTGGCCTGTATGATGGCACAAAAGACACACCATTTCTACTTTCCAGTATAAAAAGAACTGAGTGAAAATCAGGTGTCACTGCACAAGCAGCTTTGGAGGGGACGGAACTTTGTTTTTCTCAACTTCAATGGTCGTGATATAGTTAACTCCTATTTTAACACTGTGCTTATATATTTTTTGGCTTTTTTACTAGAAAATTACTGGCTGAAAACATTTCTATTTTAATTTAATTTAAACATTTTTTTTAAATTAAAAAAATTTGGGGAGGCCCAAAACATGTCTGATGCAAATTTGGTTCTGTTTCTGTTTTGGGGTTATATAGTATCAGATGATTATGATGACTGTAAAGTTACAGTATTATTACCACTGAAAGTAAAGTAGCAACGACTAAAAAATTGTGAGCACTGATACTATTGGTACTGATAATCACATGGCCTCTGGGAACACATTGGGAAGATGAAAGGAACAGTGATTCCCATCTTAGAATTTCTGAAATCTTTTTTTATAAAGATTTTATTTATTTATTTGAGAGAGAAAGAATGAGAGAGAGTGAGCATGAGAGGGGGAAGGTCAGGGGAGAAGCAGACTCCCTGCTGAGCAGGCAGCCCAGTGCAGGACTCGATCCCAGGACTCCAGAATCAAGACCCGAGCTGAAGGAGATGCTTAACCAACTGAGCCACCCAGGCGCCCAGAGTTCCTGAAATCTAAAAAGACTTCTTCACTACTTACCTGGCCTTATTTATTCTCAGATAAGTTGGTGCAGGGGTCTAAGAGACAAGGTCACAAGGGGCTTAATTCTGGATCATTAGAGCTGTTAGAATGTTGCTGACAAGGAACCATGACATCTTCTGTTGCATCACCACAATTTGACCTGGTCAGAGAAGACTCATTCCAATACCCTGGTAGCCAGTGGACTAGGCCACAGTGGTAAGATGCTGAAGCTTAGTGTCTGTATAAAACCAGATGTGTTGAGAGGGGGAATGTGCTTCAGAAACTCATGAGTGAGGCTGGGTTCACAGGACGTACCGGGCGGGTGTCATCGGATCGTCTCCCATCCACAGCTCCCCCCTCCCTCTGTCCTTTCCTTTTCTTTCAGGTTGTAGAACTCATGACAGGTGGAGCTCAAACCCCAGTCACAAATGCAAATAAAATCTTCTATTTAAATTTATTGGCCCAATATCGACTGGCCAGTCAAGTGAAAGAGGAGGTAGAACACTTCCTAAAAGGTGAGAGCCCGTCTACTCTTGGCCTTGAGGAAAAAACCCTGTATCCGTGGTATGGGTATGGCTTTAACTCGGCCACTTTGTTTCAGGCCTGAATGAGTTGGTCCCTGAAAACCTTTTGGCTATATTTGATGAAAATGAGCTTGAGGTAAGTGGTTCCAATTACAGGACCTCCCCCACCCCCAACCCATTCTTGACAAGGTATGTGAGTGTGCCCGAAGGAACCAGCTCGTTACACCTCCTGTTGTGAGATGCGGTGGGAAGTCCTTCGTGCAGGAGTTGGTTTCTCTTTTGTCACTCTTCCATGCATTGCTCCTTTCTCCAGCTTCCAGAACATTAGAATGTGAGCATTAGAAACCAAATAACTAATTATTTTTGAAGAGTAATAATTAATAGTCATTTATTCATCCAGTATTACTGATACTCATTGAAGAGTAAAGAACATTGGTATTGTGTACAGTCCATGTAAATCCTGTGACATTTAAAGTTGATTTAGGGGAATAATAGAATTTATTTTTTCGGGGTCTATTTATCAAGTATCTCTTATAAGACAGGGACGTTTGAAGCACCAGGGAGCCAGTAATGAATAGGTCAGAGTCCCTGCCCTCATAGAGCTTTGTTCCAGGGAAGGAGACAAACCAAAAGATGTGATATATTTCAAAGTTTCAGGCTACGACACTATACTGTCAATATATTCTTATCGCAGATCCTGTAACAACTACAAAATGGACCTAGGATGGTGAATACCATTCTATGATTATCAAAATAGAAGTTGTGGGCAAAAAATAAAATCAGGAAGTCATTGATCTGTTGCGCACAAATGGTACGAGGCAAGTTATTGGTTCCGACTTGCCACAGCCTTTATGAGAAGTGTGCTTTGCAGACTGGTTCCTCTAAGGAGATTCTTCCTCAAAGAAAATAAAACAGAACAGTCATTTCAGATGGTCTTATACAGTGTTTATTCTTATTAACGGAACAAGCCTCAAGAACAAGAATCAAAGTCCTGTGTGATTTTCTTCACATGTGTACCTTCAGACATGAAATTCAAGCAAAATGAATGTTCCATCTCTTACTCAGCCTCACGTTTCCACTAGACCTGTCACCTAGTGCTGGTGTTTTCCGGGCTGAGGAACAGCTACTGGTGTATTTTGGTTTATTATGAAGCATAACCTTCGTGACGATTTGTTAAAGTGAGGAAGAAGGATGGACACGGTCTCTTAGAATTGTTCCATACCCCACACCCCACTCTTACTCATTAGCTTATGGTTCTTTTTGAAGGAGCCAAAGCTCCTCAGGCTTAAATTTGGACTTTTCTTGTCTCTTGGTGAGGACATATCATTCTTTAGAGCTGTTGAACGAGCATTCGCAGTTGGCTATGTCACATTCTGGATCCAGAACCAAATTAGGACATCAGCAAGAGGTTCAGGCCTCTGATAGCATTCATTTCTCATTTTTTGGTGTACTTTTTAATTCATCTGATCAAGTAGAGGCAGGGCTGAAGGGAAGTTGGTGAAAGTTCAAGCCACAAAAGAAGGATGGATGCTGGGAAACAGGAAGGGCCATCTGACAAATTCAGAAATGGAGCTGGGGATTTTCATCAAAGGGGAGGGGCCTGCCTTTTTTTCCTGGTATTCCCAGGCCGTGTATAGAGCAGACTCAGTAAATACTTGGTTCTCTTTCTGTCTTTTGTTTCAGTTCAAAATAATCTACAGCAGTAGTTCTTTTGTTTGGGTTTTTTTTTTTTTTTTTTTTTGAAGAATTATTTATTTATTTTAGAGAAAAAGTGTGCATGGGCAAGGGGACGGGGCGGTGGGGGAGAGAGAGAGAGAAGCAGACTTCCCACTGAGCACAGAGCCTGACACGGGGTCTGATCCTAAGACCCTGGGGTCATGACCTGAGCCGAAATCAAGAATTGGACGCTTAACCGACTGAGCCACCCAGGCACCCAATCAAAGCAGTAGCTCTTAGTTAGAGGTACGCACTGGTAACAGGAAACTTTCTCAAAGTACACAAGTTTCTAACCCATTCCTAGAGATTTTGATTCAGTGGGTATGAGGTAAGGGCACGGGCATCTGCATGTTTTTTTTTTTTTTTGAAGCTGGGCGATTTTTACCACATTGGTTGGAACCATTGGCCTGTTACAATTGATTTTCCTAAAGCAGAGTACTGGCATTATGATCTCACTTTATGGTGCTTTTCCTGGTGTTTCCTTTATTCCATGTTTTGCATGTTAACATAAGTAGTTTTGACCTTATATTGGGTGTTTGTCCCCCGACTGTCCTAGTAACACCCAACTGTCCTCTCCAGCTGCTGATGTGTGGGACTGGGGACATCAGTGTGTCTGACTTCAAAGCCCATGCAGTGGTTGTTGGCGGCTCATGGCATTTCCGAGAAAAGGTAAGTGGGCTAAACTTCTTTTCCCTGGATTTGTGCCACTTTGCCAGGAAAAACTTTCAGAAGAAAATTGCCAAGGAGTCAGATAGGCAGACACATCATTTGGGGAGAAAATGGTCCACAAGGAAAAGACAGGTGGTTGTCCAAACAGAAGGGAGCCCTGGTCCCTAAGGGCTGCTCCAGCTGCCACAGGAGCGGTACATTAGAAAGGTGAAGAAACAGAACCAACCAGTCAGAGGCCGCCCTGCATTCCTGGAGTTGTCGACTCTCCCCGTGGCTATTTGTGTCCCCCACTTCCGGCTCTCCTCCTCGTCCCCCAGAGTCCAGTGCTAGGCTGCACACTGAGCGTGACCCCACCTTGTGCTCTCCCTGCCAGGTCATGAGGTGGTTCTGGACCGTGGTGTCCAGTCTGACCCAGGAGGAGTTGGCTCGGCTGCTACAGTTCACCACGGGCTCCTCTCAGCTGCCACCCGGAGGTTTTGCCGCCCTCTGTCCCTCGTTCCAGATTATTGCCGCTCCCACCCACAGCACGCTCCCGACTGCACACACGTGGTAGGTCCCACGCCGCCCAGGGCACCCTCTGGAGGGGGAGGCTCAGCCAGCCCTGGCCAGTGTTTCTGGCGCGTGAGTTCATCGCTTCTCCCCTTGCGCTTCCAGTTTCAACCAGCTGTGCCTCCCCACGTATGACTCGTATGAAGAGGTTCACAGGATGCTGCAGCTGGCCATCAGTGAGGGCTGCGAGGGCTTTGGCATGCTCTGACCACTCCCCGGCCACGTGCCCCCGGCCCCCGTGCTTCCTGGAGCACCTGGGTGCGCGTAACACCGTGAGAACCACCGACCCCAACACCTCTCCATCGGCCAGAAGCTGCTGCATGCTACCCGGTGTCTGGAGGACTTGCTCACCTCCCCCCAGCCCCGGGTCGCTCCCTCGCCACCCCCTCTGCATCCCCGCCCCCTCCACTTCGCCACGCCCCGGCCCCCAAGCCACTTCGGCAGGGGCCCATGGAGTCTATGCTGCTCTCTCCTGAGGAGAGGACCATGCTGCTGTCACTTCAGTTGGTTCTCAGAAGATCTCCGGACCGGGAGCTGCTTCAGGAGCCGCGGGAGATTAAACAAAGGGCTCAGCTTTCTTAGAAGGCTGGGGTCCACCTTCCTCAGGCTCCTGTGCCCATGGCCCATACCAGTCCCTCTGCGGCCCTCACTGCTTGCCCTGCGGGGACGTGAGTCCCTCCTGGGCACGGGGCGATCGCCTCTCTCACCAGAAGCCGGGAGGAGTGCAGATGGCAAGTGGCCCACGTGCACAGTCTTCACATTTTTGTCCCTCTGCACCATAGCAGGCTCAGGCCGTGGCACTGGACTACCTCTGAGGGGCGACTGATGGCACAAAAGGATCTTTTTCTGTGATGTCAAAACTGGAAAAGGAACTTTTTCCCTGAAGGCATTTCTGGAAATGATCATTAATCCATAAAGAACTCTCTAAGCTTTTTCTTGAGTTTGAGCCAGTGAGAAAAACAGACCCAAGAATGTGAAAGATAGCTGGGGCATAGCTTCCAGTGCTGAAAACGATTTTCCTTTAGGGCATGTCTAGGCCTATGGCCGGCTTGAAGACTACTGATGTTTGTCCCTGAGTTTGTTCTGTACACAGAGGTGTGGCTGGGCCTGGCCGCTTACCTCGAACTTCTGCAGCCTGCTAAGAGCTAGGGATTCTTTAGCTTTCTATGGAAGAAAATTTTTGTAACAAGGGTTTGGGAGCAGTAAGAATAGCATGCTAACAATCCCTGGCTCTCTTTGCTTGGTATTCTCTGGCAGCACTGAAGCAAGGAAAAAGGAACCAATGGTCAAGTGCTCGGTCACAGGTCCGTGGGGTCAGGGACTGGGAACATGCAGAGAGCAGCTGTGTCCGACGACAAACACCCAGCTTCCCACTAACTTCCTTCTGTGTCTAAGTTGCCAGCAGGAGCCCTGGTGGAGGGAGGACGATCTCGTAGATTCACTGTGACATGGTGATTGACGAGAACCCGCAGCAGGCCCTTGCGAAGTCACACCGCCCTTTTTCATGACCATTTGAATGCAGACATTTTCAAGACTCAAAATCTCATCAACTTCCCAAATATCTGTTTTTAAGAAGGCTTTGCTACAAGCTACCATTCTCAACGGGGCATTCAACTCTGAGAATACTACAAGCCATCTTTACTGCCAAAACCAGCAAGCCTGCAGAGTCCAGAGGTGAGGCGGGACCTATGGCCATGCCTCGGCCTCCTGGAAGCCTGTCTGAGCCCTCCTGTTCCCAGGGATCATGAGGAACCAGCCCTCCTGAGCTGCTCCCATCACGGCCTGACCTCACTCCTTCGCAGTTGTCATTTGTCCTTCTTGGCGTGGGTGCTGACGTCACTCATTCTTCGGGTCCAGGATCCAGCATCAGGGCCTCGACATCCCAGCCAGGGCCCTCCATGCCACACAGTCACTGCTGTCCTCAGGGACCAGGACAAGGTGCTGCTGCTTGCCCCAGTGTTTTCCCATCGGATGAATACAGGCAGGTTTTGTCATCACCCTGGAAACACGATGCTGCCCCTCGAGCCTTGAGAGGGGTTTCCATCTGGGGGCACAGGGGCTGGTTCTGCTGTTTTTGGCAGTTGCCCCTCTTCTGGATTCTGCATTCTTCCCTCCAACAGCCCTCTAGAGACCGATGCTGGAGCTCGAATTGATTTTCTTGTCGAGATCTGTCATTTTCAGCTCTAGTCGTAGCACTTTTCGGAGCATCCTCGGGGCCACTGTGGCCCAGCTGCGGCAGCTCGCAGCCCCGTGGGGGTCCCCAGCCCCAGGGGCTTCACTGAACAAAAACCCTTCGGTACTGTTGTGGTTTTCTATTCTTCCAGTGTACTCTGTCTCCTAAGTCTGTTCGAAAGCATCTTTGCTCAGTTTGGCCTTTTTTCCTTTACCTTTTCTTCTAAGCCTGCTTCCGTCCCAGCCAGTTTGCGGAAAAGGTACTTGTCAGAGAGAAGGAGGAACACCTGTTACTTCTCGAGCAATTGTGAATCTCACGTTTCTTATTTTGGCCAGTTCTTTTCTTTATGCCCCGGGGGCCCAGGTACTTGGGGGGCCAGGTAAACGCCTGGCCTTGTAGCGTCTTGGAAGGAGACCAAGCAAGCACCGAGGGAACACCAAGGAGAGCATCAGCATGTTTTCTAGAGATCACGCGCTGCTACAAATCCGTCAGGCCAGGCAAAGGGGCCAGACTGCTGCATTGACAGTGTAAATATTTTGTACAATAAATAAATCAATATTGGAAAGGACTGAGGAGCAAGTGACTTCTTTAAGTGGTGGTTTAGGGCCCAGACTGGAGGCCGGGAAGGAAAAGAAAGATTTAGAAATGTTTTTGCATTTCCCCAGGTGATGCCTTCAAAAGCCACGAGCTCAGGGTAGAATCTACCTGCAGAGCCCTGGCCCACGCCGGGCTTCTCACACTTTCATCCTTCCTCATTGCTGTCCCTGATGCCAGGCGGGGCCACAGTGCGATGCCAGGCTTATGCTCAGCTCCGGAAGAAGAAAGCAGTTTGGCAAGAGCAGAGGATGTCTGCTCTCCTGAGTCTTTTCAATCTTCATTTGTTGTTTGACGTAAGAAGCTCAGCATAGAAAATTTGGAAATTAAAAAGAGGCCAAGAGAAATCATTGACCTGCTATCCAGATGTCACCACTGCTAACTGATACATGTAGGCCTCTGGTTTGCATACGATCACATTTATTTCCATACCTCTTCCTCCCAAGCAAGCTAGGCGTGGCAGACAAAATCACTGCTCCTCAGACATTTGTGGGTGACGGGTGGTACCATTTGGTACCCAAAGAATTGGTACCAATTCTCTTCCAGCTGAAGGTAAGCTTGGCAGAGAGAGAAAACCAGACCTCTGATTTGGGGCCTGGAAGGAAGAGTAGCAGGGACCCTGGCTTTGTTGGGAAAGTAGTCAATGGTGTCAGGACACATTAGTTCCCAATCTGGAAAATTAAAAAAAAAAAAAAAATACCCTTTGGAATTGTTTTTAAAATACTGATTTTTGCCCCATATCCCAGACCTGGTGAATTGGAATCTTTGAACACCACTCTTTTAAAGAGTCCATTCATTCTACTCCCACCTCCTCAAGCTCCTTGGTGATATGAGATGCCCTTAAAAAACCAAAATTCTGTCCTTCTAACTTCATATTTTTAGATTAACAGTCTTACATCTCTTATACTTGCTGCTGTTGTGACCTTGAGTGGCTGTGAACATTCATCATTGATTTCAGCCTATCATAAAGTTATTCCTTTTTTTAAAATGTTATTTGTTTATTTATTTAGAAGAGAGAGCAGAGGCAGGAGCAGAGGGAGAGGGACGGGCAGACTCCATGATGAGCATCGAGCCCGATGCAGGGCTCAGTCCCAGGACCCTGAGATCGTGACCTGAGCCGGAATCAAAAATCGGATGATGCTTTAACAGCCTGAGCCACCCCAGCACCCTCTGTCATAAAGTTATTCTTAAGACTCAAGATGGTGGTAGGATTATTCTTGAATGGACACTGTAGATACTAGAGTCAGCCTGGCATGAGTCGTTACCTCTGACCCACGGCAGATAGAGCCATCAGACTCCACCCTGCCACACTTCTCTTGTAGGGGCACAACCAAGATTCTCTTGCAGGGGGCGTGAAGCAGAGGCTTTACTTGTGCTTCACAAAGACCCTCAAGTATAACAGAACAGCTCCAGGTTTTGCGATACTTACACTTAAAAATGAATGTCCCTTTTCTTTTTATTTTGAGATGTAATGCAGATTTTTTTAAAAAAAAAAAAAAGGTCTACAGGCATGTACAACTTAATAATTATAAAGGAAACACATGTATGTGATGGTGGCATTCAAACCAAAAAATAAAACACTACAGCATTGCAAAGCAAGTCTCCCACCCCTCCAGAAGTAATTGTTATCCTGATTTCTATGGTCCTTGTTGCGTCAATTCCCTTTTGGAACAATCTGTCTTAAAACTCACAGTGGGGAAGGGAAAAATAAGAGGCCGTGTGATCTCTTGATAAGATACTTACCAAGGTTAATTTCTCTGTAGTAATTACTACACATCACAATTAGACTAAAGAGAACTTGGAGGTCATTGTTGTGCCAGGAGACTCTAGTTCTGATTTTTTTTTTTTTTAAGATTTTATTTATTTGACAGAGATCACAAGTAGGCAGAGAGGCAGGCAGAGAGAGAGGGAAGTAGGCTCCCTGCTGAGCAGAGAGCCTGATGCGGGGCTCGATCCCAGGACCCTGGGATCGTGACCTGAGCCAAAGGCAGAGGCTTAACCCACTGAGCCACCCAGGTGCCCCTCTAGTTCTGATTCTTGATGCTGAAACTGATGAGTCATATTCAAAGACAACAAAGTATTCCCCCAGCTATTCTAACTTGAATACTTTTCTTTTATACCCTGAACAGGTTTTGGGGACTGGTCTAATGTGATTGTGATTCTCTTTGGTGCCTAGCAGCAGATTCTCAAGTATCGTATTAAGTGTCCTATGGAAAAGGCGCCTGTGCGAAATTGTCTCAGAAGTTTGTGAAATGGGCTAGTATTTCTGACTTAGGGTACTGAGTCTGTGCAGCCTCTAATAGAATGCCATTCCAAAGTTACCTGAGAGCTTAGTTGTTTGGATTTGGAGTGCGCAGGGGGTGGATTTTGAAACCCACGGGGAGCTGTGATGATGTGGCTTGTGAGCGACAGAGTGGTGCCACCTAGAGCTAGCTGTACCTTGCTGTGAGTCCTCCGCCCCCCACCCCGAGTTCAGTTAGCCTGAATTCTGCTCCTATAAGAACTCATTGTGGTAGCCACAGCAGGAACCTGGCTCAGGTGTGATCTTTATAAGATGGTCCCTGAATTCCTGACGATATGTGGAGGACACAGCCTCTCCAGATGGCAGAGGAACGATAGCTGTAGGTTTTGGATACGGCATCGTAAGTAACTTTGGCAAACTTGTCCGAGTTATCAGAGCCCGCCAGCTGCAGCAGCTTCTCCAACACAAGGTAGTACATCTAGGAGCAGGGATCAAACACATCACAGAACCGTGATAGCCATCACCTTCCAAGAACATTATGGGGATCCCCTTCTAGTTTCCTTTATAGCCTTTCTTCAGGGAAACGACGGATGGTTAATGCCTCCAGGATGAAGCCTCTGGGTGCTGCCCGATTAGCAGACCAACATGGTCTGTATAATCTTCAGCGACCATGAATGCCTTTAGAGTAGGGTTAGCTGGCGAACCAGGCAGCTTTCTGAGCAAGCAAGATCTTAGGGCTTCATCTCTTAGGAATGACTCTAGGAAGAAGTAAGTCTGGGACTAGTCAAGGAGCTAGGTGAGGAGATAACATCATTGCGTTTTTGACCAGGTAGCCTGTCCTAACTTGTCTGCTATGTCTCGGACTCCAGAGCCTCTGGGCCTATGGCCTCCCCTGAAGCAGAGGCATCTGTCATTCAGCCCATTCTCAAAAGAAGATGTTGCTTGCATCAAGTGGGCAGAATGGGGCCCTCAAAGGATAAAGAGCCATGGATTGATGAGTCTGAACGTTTCTGTTTTGTTTTTAACTCCGTGGTTCAACTTTGCGCAGGATAGTCTTCTTTCGGTATTAGTTTTGTGACCTGTGAAATGATGTAATTAACTAAATAAGAAAATTGACTAATAGCTTCAAGCTCTTGGAAGGTTTTCCTCTATATAGTATGTGTGTTATCATACTGACCACAGCTTAGGGCCCTGGCAATATCCATGCCAGGAGGCAACATGGATCTAGGGGCATTGGAGGATGCTAGAGTGGGTCGCGGGTATGGAATGGTGGCTCCTGTCCCTGCTTGCCGTGTTCAAGCAGGCCAGAGAGAATGGGTATTCAAGACATCCAGCCCTTACCTCTGCGAAAAAGGCCCCAGGTCAGAAGAGACCTCCTCTCCTTCCTTCATATGACCTTCTAAAAGCCAAAAGAGGTCTTTGAGGGGACTGTATTTCAAACCTATTTTATGTGGCGTAGGCAACCCTATGATAAACAACCTAATACCCTTGACTTCCTTAGCTCATCTGGTTACCAAATCATGATAGTAGCTGCCATTTTTTTTAGTTCCACCCTTATGCTAGGAGTTTAATAAATACTATCTTTCGGGGAGCCTGGGTGGCTCAGTGGGTTAAAGCCTCTGCCTTCAGCTCGGGTCATGGTCCCAGGGTCCTGGGATCGAGCCCCGAGTCGGGCTCTCTGCTCGGCGGGGAGCCTGCTTCCTCCTCGCTCTCTCTGCCTGCCTCTCTGCCTACTTGTGATTTCTGTCTGTCAAGTGAATGAATAAAATCTTTAAAAAATAAATAAATAAATAAATAAATAAATACTATCTTTCTTACACTGACAATGACCCTGCAAGGAAGGTCTTGCTTTCTCCATTCCACAAAATCACAATAAACTCAGAGAGGATACATAACTGCGGAGTTTCCTTAGCAAGTGGCAGAGCTGTACTTGAACATGGGTCTGTTTCATGTCAAGACCCAAACTCTTTTCACATTGCTGGTTTGTCTCGGGCAGATTAGCCTAGACAAAGGAACAGGTGTGTTGGGGCACCAGAGCTCACTGACTCTGCCTTACAATTGTTTGGTGACCCTGTGTGGCCGATGAACACTTTATACCTCTGTCTTATACCTGTCAGTCACTTGAGGATATGAGATTTACAGGGGGAGAAGGTCCTACCCCAAGAAATACAGCTATTGTGGGGGGCACCTGGCTGGCTCAGTTGGTAGAGCATGGGGGACCCCAGTTTAAAAAAGAAATAAAGGAAGAAAAGGAATAAAGGAAAGAAAAATGAAGGAAGGAAGAAAAAATTAAAAAAAGGAAGGAAGGAAGAGAAAGAAAGGTAACTATTTGGTGTGACTTTAAAATCTTTTGCATCTAGAAAGTTCCACAGAATACCAACTAAGAGTTTGTGTGAAGTGACTTCCAAGTTTAAATGAACCTGCATAAAGAATACAAGAAACTCTTAAGGATATAACCGAGGGGGAGTGGAAATCCTGGAATTTTAATATCCCCACTTTGGTAGAAAAACCATAGGTCTCACGCAAATGAAATCATTAGAATGAGGTCAGACACGCCACACAATACCCTGATGCTTATCTCTGGTAACTAAGTCTGCAGGAAAAAGCTTCATTTAAATAAATCTTTTCTCTCTAAACTTTCCTTACATGAAACACAGCACCGTTTGGTAAAGGCCAAATTCCTGGTGGTTATCTCACTGAGGAAGCAGACATTTTCAAGAATGCCAGTTAAAGGGAGACCTACCCCTCACACAAGACTGATTCTGTTGGAATTATCAACACAGCATCTTCCCCAGGGTGGGGGTCCTGTACCTCTCTGGGACGAGGTCACCATTTCTACAACTGCACTTCACCTGCATTATGGATCTTGCACATGAAGGAATCTTTTGGAATCCTCACACCCTCCTACAGACCAGCAATGTTCCCTCTCTCCTCAGAACTCCCACTCAAAGAAATTGCCAGGACATTCCTCTGTTTGCCTATTAGCAGAGTCAGGGATATCAGAGTATTTGCAAGCCAACTAGAAAGCCTTTGATGGCTTTTATGTTCTGTTGAAAACAAAATGTTGTGTTATTGTGTAAGAGGAAGACTGTGTGCGTGTCATCATTTTGTGCTAGATCTCATAAGTTCTGGGTCTCATCCTGCTCCAAACTGTCATTTCATTTCCTATAAATGTATACCCCCTGACACACCACCCCCCAAAAACCAAATGCCAACATCTGACGTTTCTGTTCCATCACTGGGTTTGTGGCCTCCCTTTTCCCTTTTGTTCTTTGCACGTCCACACGTTAGCAGACTTTTCCTGTGAATCAGGCAGGCACTGTGCTATGAGCCAAGGACACGAGACAGAACGAGATCCCTGTCCCTGAGCAGCTCACCATCTTGTCTGGGGAGACAGACCTATAAAAAATCCAGTTTCCTTCATTTCCTTCCCCCAAGACTTGAACACCCAAACCCATCACCACCCATCCCCATAGTTTCTCTCATTCTTGTTTAATTGGGGTGGGGGGAGCATTTCTGTTTATGCATTTGGAGACTTTCCATACTACAGGAATAACAGCTACAGTGAAATTCATCTAGCTCCTAACACATATACAAAGGGAGGGAATTTATGTTCCTTGTTGATTTGCAGAGAAGCAAGGGCCTTTGGAAAGATGGATTCCAAACCAGGAGACCCCCATTGTCCCATAAATAGGCCATCACCTGAGCAGGTCCTAGGAAAATCTGGGAAAAGGAACTTTGCGATCTCAGGATCCAATCTCCCCTTAATCTCCTCTTCCAGACGAAGCAGACCTGAAGTGTTGACTTTGGCAGTGGGAAGACTGGCCAGTAGCCTGCAGCTCAGTGAATGAAATTAATATCTTGAGTGGATGGGGAGAGGGAGGAATCTCCAACACTAGCAGCCATCAGAAGGGTTCATACTGAGGTGGCAGAGGAAAGAAAGTAATTCCATTTCCAATGAATCCAGAGGCATGAAGAGGCAAATCAATTTCATGAACAGCCCTGAAATTGGTTGACTGAGACCATTAGGGGTGGAAACACGGAGCTTCATTCCAATTTCCCTTGATGTTAATTACACCCAGGAAATTGAAGTGCTTCCTCATCTCTTTGTGGTGTGCTGTAGCTGATGCCTAGTACCCTCTGGGGTTTGAATAAGTCCTAGCATTGATCCCCTCAAGCTTCTGAGCTGGATCACAGCTGGATGGCCCTTGGGGTCAGGCCATGGCCTTTAGGAAAACCTTCAGTCTTCTTTTCCCAGAGGGATTTCTCCTCTGATATTTTGTTCATGTCTCCTCAAATACTCAAAGCACCAGAACTAAACTTGGGTGTTCTCCTATAGATCTGGCACTTGCTCTCCTAGTCAGGGGAGACATGTTGTTGGATCCCGACAGACTCCGGAGGTGGGTGGGGAGGTCTGGCGGTGGGTGTGGGTACAGCAGGCGTGCGTGCATTCGTCTCCTTCGCAGCGGTTCTGGTTTCAACTGTTCTGACTTGGGATCCCTTGAGATCATACACCTTGAGAACTGTATTGTTTTGGCATCCAACTCATGGCTTCCAGACAGCCTCTCATACCTGGAAGCAGCGCTTTAAAACTCTTTTTCTCAGGCCATATCTGAAGTTTTGGCTCCAAAAATGCCATTGAGCTTTAGCTATACGGGGATTAAAAAAAGCACAGCTCCAGTCCTGCTTTTAGGGCGCAGGCTGGGCTCAGGGGCTTGGCGCGGTGGGAAAAAGGGGCCAAGATAGTGGTTGGCACAAGGATATGGAGAACTCTGGAAGCAGAGCCAAAGACTCTGAGGACTGAGGCCCAGGAAAGTTTGGCACGAATAAAAGCTGGGTATTTAACCAGGAACAGTCCCTCTATTTTTCTCAGCCTTGGCAGCGGGTCAGAGCAACAAGCAGTTCTAGCAAGGTCCACATCCTTCCTATTGTCTCCACCCCAACCTCACTCATCGTCCCAAACATCTGCTTCAGATTTGGGCCCTTGCCTTCTCCCCAATTCCTGTACCAAACAGTGGTGGCGAGGGTGAGGGCAAGGGGCAGGTGTGGGATGGGGCAGAAGTAGAGGTGGAAGGCTCTGGGAAAAGTCTTTTAAAGGTTTTGTTTCAGGTGCCGCTGAAGGATGAAGAGTCTGATCTATTTTTTATTTTTTAAAAGATTTTATTTATTTATTTGGCAGACAGAGATCACAAGGAGGCAAAGAGGTAGACAGAGAGAGAGGAAAGGAAGCAGGCTCCCAGCCGAGCAGAGAGCCCAACGTGGGGCTCGATCCCAGGACTCTGGGATCATGACCTGAGCCGAAGGCAAAGGCTTAACCCACTGAGCCACCCAGACACCCCTATTTTTTTTTTTAATGTACATATATGTCACCAAAATCTAACCAGTAAGTTGTTTCACTTTTTGGATAAAGGGACAGGGGAGGGAGGGAACTGGGACCAGCTGGGACGTCTTCAGGCCATCACATGCCTGCTTTTCAAAAGGCAGCTCAGAGTCACCCCGGAGGGAGTAACCAAAGTGATTAATACCCGCAATGAATAGTCGGGAAGTACTAATGAGGTAGTAAACATTCTTCTCCAGCTGAGGCTAGCCATGGCACTGAAGGTAGCAGGCAAGGAAACAAGCCAGAGACAGCAGTCATAGCATCCTCAAACTTCTCACCTTGACAAAGTCAAACTTTCTCTAGTGCTTGCCCCGAAATGCCAGTCCATTTGACTTTTTTAAAAAGATTTATTTATTTGAGAGAGAGAGAGAGAGAACGTGAGCAAGCATGGGGGAGGGGCAGAGGGAGAGAGAATCCTAAGCAGACTCTGTGCTGAGTGGGGAGCCTGACCAGGGGCTCAGCCTCAAGGACCCTGAGATCCTGACCTAATCCAAAACCAAGAGTCAGACCCTTAACCAACTGTACCACCCAGGCACCCCTGTTGGTCCATTTTCAAGTGATAGAAACTCCCCAAGGGAAAATACTGGGGAGCCTTAGGGAGTAACCTCAGAACTGTTAGAATAATAACAGCCAGCGTCTAAACCTGTTGTGCCCTCCCTGTTCAAAGAACTGCCTGTGATGACTCATTTAATCTTCACACAGATCTACAAGATAAAAACAGGTACTACTCCCACGTTCCAGATGAGGAAACTGAGGCAGAGAAGTAACTTGCTCAAGGTTGCCCACCCAGGGACGCACCTAGGTGTCAAGCTGGCCCTCACTTTATCTCCCACAAGCTTGAAGGCGGTGGAGTTTGGGGGCAGGAGAGTCAAATCCAGAGAACACTGGGAAGACAGCGGCTAGTGTGCTGCTTGTCTTCCAACCCCGAGATCGACTGTGTGGTCCTCAGACTCCGGAGCCAGGGGGAGCCATCTGGTCCCACTTCTCCATCCGGTCCCACTGTTCTGTGCCTCTTGACTTCTGCTGCCCTCCCTGGGCAGAGCTCACACTTTCCACCTGCCTCTCGGACCAGCTGGGGGAGGCTCTCTAGAGACTTGCTGGGGGCTCCAGGCCCTGGGGTGGGGGTGGGGGGGTGGTGAGAAGAGGCGTTGAAGGGCAGCTCCTGCTGGCCAAGGCCCTGTGGGCTGCCAGGAGCACCGTTAAACTTCAAAGCTGCGGGGTGGGAACCAAACCCATCGCTTGGCTGGGGATTTGGGAGCCCCAGTGACAGACCTCACCCTGGCAGGCCTCTGTCTGCAGAGAGGCCACCATATGGGGAACGACAGGCTGAAGGCCACCTGAGCTTCCCAGCACCCCCTTCATGTCCTCTTTCCATAGGACAGAAGAGTGTTCTGGTGAGAGGTGACAGGGCCCTCACCTGACTGGGCCAGAACCCTGCGGACAGTGGGTCACAGGCATGAAATGAACAAACCCAGGTCAGCCCACCTTTGAGCTTTTGCTTATGGTGGGCACTCCAGGAGGACGGCTGCCCGGCTCGGTCCCTCCCACCGCCTTGCCCGTCAGGCCCAGCTCAGATCAGAGCAGGTGAGGATTAAATAGAATTTATGAAAAAGTGAAACCTTAAAAAAATGGCTATCATATTTTTTTTTTAAGATTTGTATTTTTTAAAGATTGTATTTCTTTTTTTGACACAGAGATAGACAGCAAGAGAGGGAACACAAACACGGTAAGTGGGAGAGGGAGAAGTAGGCCTCCCATCAAGCAGGGAGCCTGATGTAGGGCTCGATCCCAGGACCCCAGGATCATGACCTGAGCCGAAGGCAGACACTTAACGACTGAGCCACCCAGGAGCCCTCATATTCTTATTAACGATGGCAAATCCATAGGCACAGCTATCTTTGGCTTTATTATAGATTTGAATTTGGAAGATCTCAGTTCCAATCCTGACCTTGGCCCGGTTGAATACTCTTGAATAAATTACTTAATGTCTCCTAACTAGAAAATACTGAGTCAAACACCCACAGCATACCCCACAGAGAGAGTGTGAAGTTCAAATATAATAGCGGTAAAAGATGTTTGCAAAATCACAGAACCTCCTATGAAATGTGGCATGGCCTTCCCACTTCCTCTGGCTCACGCGGGGCTCTGGCATTGGCAAAGCTCCTATCCCCATTGTGTCTCCCCTTTGGGCGATCTGACCCCTGCCACTGGCCTGGTTGTTGTTAAATGCCTTTGCATTCAGCAAAGGCAAGCCTGGAATTTTTTTCAAAAGAAACTTTGGTTTAAAAATGAAAAGGGGTAAACTAAGCCAAGCAAACTCAAAAGGAGAGTAATTGGGCTTACGAATATGATGTCTCCTGCTGTGAAGTCCAAGCTTGAGGAGCCTGAGCCATGACCATAAGCATCACCTGCGGTCCCTCCTTGGCTTTGCCTGTGTGGTCTTGGGGTTGAAAGGTACCAAAGAAAAGGAGAATCCAGAACAATAGTGAGCCACTGTCTCTCTCTCTCTCTCTCTCTCTCTCTCACACACACACACACAGAGGATGTGGCTAAAACCCACAGGTCTTCAAACAGGATGTGTCTGAGCCTCACAGTGAGTCCAGCCACCAGAGGTAGGCATCCTGAGAAGCTAGGAAAGTATCCACTTGGGGCTCTTCGCTTGCATGAGGACCGCTTCCAAGGTGATATATATCTATTTGTCAAGATTATATCTCTCATTATGTCTGCTAAGGTAAGAACTTTTAAACGGTAATAGTTTTACTCTCTCTGCCATGATTTCTCCTGTCACATCCTTCATGTCAGGAAGGGGGAGGTAGCTGTGGCATTAGGGGAAGTGACTAAAGGAATTTGAGTTGGGAATGCATTCAGTTGAGTCTACTGTCAGATAGTCATTTAGTTATGTCAGGAAAACATTCAGTTGGGTTAAGTGTAGTACACTTAACGCCATGTAATAGCAGCTGACATAGTTAGAAGTGGCTTTCTGGAATGTTCCCGTGGCCCACTGTGGGGATTCAGCTGATGCAGTGACAGGTACAGGGCCTGATGGTTACGACATCCAGGACGAGAAGGACTCAGGTAAGAGAAGAGAAACAAGGCTGAAATATACAAATTCAGAAGCCCATCTGAGAAAATTCTTTTACTCATCAAATGGTCAAAGTATATTGAGGTTTTCTGTCATCTGAAGGTACTAGGGGTCCCTTGTTAAGAAAAATAATACAAAATTAGGTAGAAGGAGGGTATTTATTTGAAATAAGAAAAAAGAAATCATAACAAAAATTTTAAGCTCGCAAATAGCACAAACATCACAAAGTCTAGAGAAGTCACCTGGACCAGCGTCAGGATGTTCTCCTGTCAGTGCTGTGTCTCTGCCCTGTGTGGGTCTGCCATCTCTCCTCTGATGAGATGTGGAAAGAGGAACAATAAAGGGTTAACTTCAGGATAACCATCCGGAGTTCCCAGAGAAACACAACAATGATTAAATATGAATTTTACGCCATCTTTTGGCACCCTGTATGGGACTGTGGATGGAGGACACAGACAGTCCCCAAACCACTGTCTCAGTTTCTTGGGTTGAGGACTGAGAGCTACAGGGCAGGGACTCTCCTGCCAGCTTCCAACGGCCCTGACCTTTGTGTGTTCAAATACAGGGAGCACAGATCTTCTCAGAGTTAGGATGTTCTCAGAGTTAGGAGCCTACTGTCACTGATTCCTTAGGAACTTTCGAGAACCAAGCTTGACCAGAGAGTAGCTGTGCAGGAAGTAGGGGAGGTGGGGCTAGAAAAAGAGAAGGAAACCAAACAAGGATGTGCTGTCAAGCAAAAGGCACAGGGGCACGGGACTCCACATGCAGGGAGCTTGGGAGATGGAGCTGTTCATGCCCCAACCCTGAGCTGTCCGTTAGGGGCTGCCCTTGGGGGCCGAGGGCCTAATTTCACAGGCACTTCCCTGACCTCTGTGCAGGTGGCCAAAGCAGGTTCTAACAGTAGGAGACAGCCGCTGGCACATGTCCTGAAGTGGTAGGAGACCAGAAGATTCATGGGCGGAGTCCCGATGGCACCTGCTGTACCCGCTCCCATCTGCTTTAGCTGCACAGGCCATATTGTCTCTAGTTCCCAGGCATCGATGACGTCATTGAATCCTGGACAGCTCTGGCGTCACTCCCAACGTCACGGGTGAAGCAATCGGAGCTCAGAGACAGGTGCTGTGACCGGCTCTCCCCGCCACGTGCTCTCCCGGGAGCTCCCTGACCATCACCCCCGGTCTCACCACCCTTCGCTTCCTTCATGCGCGGCGTCACCCCACGTGGTTTGCTCACGGCTTGCACGCACTGCCTCGCACAGCGTCTGCACGTAACAGGTGCTCAATGCGTAGGTTCCCAACGGAGACGTCAGCCACCGCAGGCCTGTGGAGTCCACACCTGGTGATGGAGGGCTGGGGTGATGCCCATTCAGTGCCAGCCCAGTGCGGGGGCCCACGGGGCGCCCCTGGGTGCTGGGAGGAGAAGGCAGCCGGGAGCGGAGGCTTGGAGAGTGCCCGGGAGACAGGCCCCAGCTGTATAATGACAGCATCTTCTTTCATAGCCGCGGAAGCATTTGTGAACATGCCCTCTAAACCATTCCAGTTTTCTGGGAAGGACCGAAGGCTGCTTGGGGATGGCTTTCCCGGCGTCCCTCAAGAGCCCCCCCAACCCCAGAAGTCGTGGAGCGTTCACAGTCTGTCCATGAACTTAAAGATCCCTAGTGGCCCTGTGCATGTGCCACAAATGGTCCTTAGGCCCTGCCTGGGAGCTCAGAGGGCCATGGACAGATTCATAAGCGAAAAGCAGACAACTGAATGTGGAGCCGATATCAATTGGATGAAGTATTTAGATTGTACACAAGCCAAAGAAAAAGCACATTTGCCTTTGGAGACTGAGGCCCCACAGGGGTTGAAAGGGAAGGGCTGCTCCCAGCTCTCGGGAGAGCCATGGGGGATAAAAATCACAGCCCCATGGTCCTGCCTGCCCTTCACCTGGGCCCGTGTCCTCGGGGGAGATGGTGCCCGTGGCGCTTATTGGTCTGCCTCCCCTGGGGCGTGGAAGCAGACAGAGCCGGCACACTGAAGGGGACCTCACGCCGTTGAGGGGCTGCAATGGGGCTGCTCTTGCAGGCTCTGGAGCTCCAGGCTGGTTGCCACCTGCCCTCCCCAACTCGGACTAAATACCCAGCCCTACGGGTAAGTGAGAAATTCTTGGCCTTGGCCTGCCCAGGCCTCTCTGGCTTAAAATCGCCTTCTTTCATGGAACTGGGGTGTCTGCCCTGAGCCTGTTCTTCCTGTCCCTCACCCCAGGGGCTCAAGCTGATTGAAAGATTTATCCAAGCATGGAGGGTAGGGCCAGTGGCCTTGGGAAGCAGCCAGGAAGACGGAGGGAGTGAGAGACAGAGACAGAGGACAGACATGGAGTCAGAGACCATCTGAGAGCAAGAGACAGTGGTGACATGAAGATGGAGACAGAGTGAGAAAAACAGAGAGAGACTGGGAGACAGAGAGAGAGAGAGAAGCTCAGGGAGACAGGGGAGAGGCAGGCAAACAGGCATATCCTATAGGAAGGCAAGAAGGGAATGCAGTTGGAGACAGAGACGGCCCACAGCTGAGCAGACTGTTGGGAGCTGGGGCTCCCACTGTCGGGGTTGGTCCCAGTGCGGGGAAAGGGATAAGTTCTCCAAGGTGGGCCTTAGACTCCGGAGCAGGGACTTTCCACATCCCACATCTGCTTCCCATCTGCATCCCACTCATGGCAGATTTGCATCCCCAGGCTTTCTCTCCAGAGCCACAATCCATTCAAAACAAACCTGGCTTTTCATTCGTAGCTGCAAATCTGCGCAGACATCTGCAGCTCTTCTGGGTCCTGTGGGGCCGCACAGGCACAGGCAATGCCAGTGTGGAACCAGGGATGGGGAGTGGGTGACAGAGGGCAGAGAAGGGGAGTCTTTGGGGGACTGACAGCAGCCCTTTGGCTCTAACCCAGAGAGGACTTGGAGTCCTCAGCGAAGGGGATCTCAGGAGGATCCTCGAGTCCATCGGACCTCCCAGGCCCTTCCCCAGAGGCTGTACCTGGTGTGCTAGCCATATGACCAGCTTGTCCTTCCCACATCTGGGAGAGGAATACGCCTGAACAGAGCGCTCAGCCATCAAGACTGGCCATGTCAAAGCAAGATGCACAATGTCCTTGTTTGAGTGCCGGCAGAGTCACCAGAAAAAAACCAAAAAACAAAAAACAAAACAAAAAAAAAACACAAAAAACAAAACAACAACAACAAAAAAACCCCACAATGTCCTTGACAAATGGCACTTACGTTAAAAAAAAAAAAAAAAAAAGTTTTAAAATGCTAGCAAATGAGCTCTATAAAAGGCCCAAGCTCCAGATTTTTATGTAAACAATGGGAGATCAGGTGGCATCTGTCTCTCTCCTGTCATTCTTCTGTGGCATATCTGCTCCATCCACCTGCCTGTGTCCTTTCTCTGCTCCTCTCCTCCCTGGGCCCAAGCCCCACCCCTCCAGGGCTTTTGGATCCTTCTGCCACTCCATTTCAGTTGTGTTACTTTCTCTCCTTGTTAGTCTATTGATTTATTCATTCATTCACTCATTTCACCATCCATTCAATAATTCTTTCATTCATAGAGCACCCTGTTCATAGAGCACCGTGCTAGGCTTACAGTCGAGCTGTGGACTGAATGTTGGTGTCCCCCTCAAATCCACATGTAGAAGCCCTAAACCCCAGTGTGATGGTACTTGGAGGTAGAGTTTGAGAGCAAGTTAGATTTAGAGAAGATCATGAAGGTTGGGGCCCAGGATGAGATTAGTGTCCTTATAAGAAGAGGAAGAGACAAGCACTCCCTCCAGCTCTGCCGTGTGAGAACACAGCAAAGCCGGAAGCCTCTCACCAGACACTAAATCTGCTGGCCCCCTTGATCTTGAACTTCCCAGCCTCTAGACTGTGAGACGTAAATTTCCGTTGTTTAAGCCACCCAGTCTAGGACATTTTGTTATGGTAGCCTGAGCTGAGATAGCAATCCGTCAAAGAGGCAAATCGTATACTGAGGAAAAGCTAAGACACCAGGGGTTAGAGGACAGGACAAGAAATGTTAGTGTAGTGGTGGAGTCAGTAAATTCCCTAGACTCTGGAAATGGAAATCTTCTCAAAGGAAGTAGCAGTTTGGGTTCTTCTGGTCTGCCCTTAGGACATGGCTTCTACCAGGACACGGAAGTGGGAGAACTCAGACATCCTTGAGCCAGCTGCCCAGGCCCAGATTTGAGAAAGGCCCTGGAGGGGGCGCCTGGGTGGCTCCGTCATTAAGCGTCTGCCTTCCCTCAGGTTATGATCCCAGGGTCCTGGGATGGAGCCCCACATGGGGCTCAGCGGGAAGCCTGCTTCGCCCTCTCCCACTCCCCCTGCTTGTGTTCCTACTCTCGCGTTCTCTCTCTCTCTGTCAAATAAATAAAATCTTAAAGAGAGAGAGAAAAAAATAAGACCCTGGAGACAAATTAGTTAATGAAAAGAGGGTCTTCTAGGCTGCGAGCTGCAGTGTGACTCCTTAGGTAGCATGGTGGTCTTTCTCTGGCCATCGGGGACTGGGCAGCGCCCCCTCAGTCCCGCTGGAGAGGAGGAGGCGGGACCACAACAAGCAAGACTGAGGCCTGGGGATTCAGCCAGACTTGCCTCCGAAAGAGGTGCTTGGACATGAGGGTTGAGAGGCGTGTGTGTTGGGGGTGGGGGGTGAGCCGGAGGGAGAGACTCCAGCTCTGGAGAATGGGGGAGCATGGGCTGATGGCTGTCCTTCGGAAGCAGGGGGAGTGCACCAGAGGTAGGAAGTGGGATGGGGTGCTGACGTGTGGGGGTGTGAGTGCCTGCGTGATGGTTTACCCTTGGGGTGGCGACAGGAAGCTCAATGCTCCCAGGGAGAGCAGGGGCTCCCAACAGGGTCCAGCTTCCTGCTGAGGGGTCAGCTTTCTGAGGGATTGAAGTAAGCTCGAGGCTCTCAGTGATGAGTGGTTAAGAGGGAACTTACTGGGTTGTGTAACTGAAAAGTGCAGAATAGGGCTGACTTCAGGCCCATTCTTGATTCAGGCCGCCATCAGGACTCAGTTTCCTCCACTCCCTGCTCCGCCCTGAGTGGTGATGGCTTATTCTCAGGCCATCCCCGCCCCTCCTCAGCTACTAGTTCAGAGGTTCTGACCAATAGGAGCCCCAGCACAAAACGCTCCCTGGTTCTGATTGGGTCGTGTGTCTTTGTCTGAACCAATCACTGGCGCTAGGACAGTGCAGTATCCTGATTGGCTAGGACTTAGCTCTCAGAGGAAATGAATACTTTTTCCCTGGAGGGGTGAAGGGTTGAGGTGGATGGTGAAAACAGCTGCTCCCAACCCCCACCCCGCTACCGTCTTAAATAGTACAGCAGTCTTTTCAGCCTTAGGCTCTTTTTACTTCTGGAGACCGTAAGCTCCAGGAGAACAGTGACTCTGTCTTTGGTTCCCTTTTGGAACCCGTTCACCGCAATGCATGCTACAACACTCAGTTAAGCAGAATTGCAGAATGAATTCTGCAGGTTGCGTTAATGCTGCACGTGTGAGACCCCTGGCTAATGATTGTTGAGTGTTTACGTGTATCACAGGTTGTTCTAAGCAATTTAAACATTTACACTCGTTCAGTCATTGCGCAACATCGTGGCAAGTGCTGTTACTATTACCTGTATTTCCTGATAGGGAAATTGAGGTATGGGACGTTTTAGCACTAAGGAGCAGAACTAGCGCCAGGCATCTGGTTCCAGCAAGTGTGCTCCTAGGCACCGCCTCGAGCTTCTAGATGTGGAGTCCAGGCACTGGATGTTCAGGCAGACCAATTACCCAGCTTCTAATCTCTTCTGCCTTCAGGTTAGAAGTTTCTCCAGCTCTCCTTGACCCTCATAGGGCAGTGGAACTGAGTAATTCTGGGAGTCATCGGAACATCTCCCCCTTCTTCCTTCCCGCTGGAAATGGAATTGGATCGAGCTCCTAGTTGGGGAGTCACAGAGGGGCTGAGTTTCTATGCAGGCCCCTTCCTTTTCATTTTACCATTCAGTCATTCGAAAAAATGTACTGGACCAAATGGGTCTGGAACATTTGGTGACAAATGTGGTGACAAAAAATAGGAAAGTGATTGGAAAAGGATGGGGCATGGCAAAAGGACAAGACGCCAACTTGTGGGAGCTCCCAGTGGATGGAACAATTTGAAAAACAAAACAATAATAGTAATATTGCATTATAACCCATAGAATAAAATAACCATGGGTCCCTACTGAGGTAGATAGATTTTTTTCAGAAGAATGGGGAAGAAGCTCTAAAGAAGTGGCAGCTCTTCTTTATAGAAGAATTCCAGTTAATAAATACTGAATGAGGGAAATACAAAACTACCATCAAGCAAACACAACAGCAATAATTTTTTAAATTTTTTATTTTTTATTAACATATAATGTATTATTAGCCCCAGGGGTACAGGTCTGTAAATCATCAGGCTTGCACACTTCACAGCACTCACCATAGCACATACCTTCCCCAGTGTCCATAACCCAACCACCCTCTCCTTTCCCCCCCTTTCCCCAGGCAACCCTCAGTTTGTTTTGTGAGATTAAGAGTCTCTTATGGTTTCTCTCATTCCTGAGCCCATCTTGTTTCTTTTTTTTTTTCCTTTCCTATCCCCAAGCCCCCCCGCCCAACTTTGCCTCTCAACTTCCTCATATCAGGAAGATCATATGATAATTGTCTTTCTCTGATTGACTTATTTCAACAGCAATAATTTTTGAAGGCAAGATTCGTCAATGATGGATGCTAAAATTAGCCGGGAAGAAGTCTCTGAGGAGAATCAGAATATTTGCAGAGTCTCAAAAAAAGAAAAATCCCTCTTCCACCCTGCCCCGGGTACTTACTAATTACAAAGAAAAGGATAGTGGGAAATTGACAGAAGAGAAACAGTGGTGAAATCTGGCAAATATGAGCTTAACCAAGTGATCAAGGTTAACATCACCAGGAATAAGACATGTCCACAGGAGATAACAGTACAGCATCACTTCTGTGGTATTCTTGCCAAAAATGCCTAACTTCGGTCTAGCCACAAGGCGTACTCAAGTTGACAGACTAAAACATAACCGAGGGGTACTCTTTACTAGAGTAGTCATTAGCAAGAAAGAGACAGAATGAACTGTCCTGAATCAAAAGGGACTAAGGAGACTCCATGACTAAATGCCACAGGGGACCCCAGGACTGGAAGAAGACATTAGGGGAGAAATGATGAAATGTGAAAAGGTTTAGTAACTTTACACGTGTTGAGTTGGTAATGCACTTTGGTGCTATGAGCTGTTAACATGAGAGGAAGCTGGGGAAGGATATTTGGGACCCCAGTACTCTTTCTGTGACTTTTCTTTTCTTTTCTTTTTTTTTAAGATTTTATTTATTTATTTGACAGAGGTCACAAGTAGGCAGAGGCAGGCAGAGAGAGAGGAGGAGGCAGGCTTTCTGCTGAGCCGAGAACCAGATGCAGAGCTCGATCCCAGGACCCTGGGATCACGACCTGAGCCGAAAGCAGAGTCTTAACCCACTGAGCCACCCAAGCGTCCCAATTTTTGTGACTTTTCTGTAAGCCTAAAATTATTTCAAAATAAAAAGTTAAAAAACATATACTTACTGAGCACCTACTTATTGCCAAGCAGCTGGGATACAAAACCTTACTTGTGCAAAGCTAACTTTGGCACAGATAACTCTTGCCTCCAAGTAGTGGTGCTTTTCAAACTGTAATGTGCTTTCAAAATAACTGGGGATCTTATAATACCCCCTTAGTCACAGTTTTGCTTTCTGTGGTGTCGGTTATCGAAGGCCAACCACGATCAGGTCCGAGAAGAGATGAGCTTCCTTTGTCCGTGTCGTTAGATGGTTACTAGTTGCCTAACACTGTGTGACAATTCCTGCATCATTGCCCTTACTTCACCTCATCACTAAGGCATTCTATCCTCTCCCCTCATCACACGAAGAAGCGTGAGTACGGGACAATTAGTTTGAGAGACCAGAAATCACACAACTTTTATTACAGTCTATTGTTCTATTTTATAATTAGTTACTGTTTTTCATCCTTACCGTGCCTAATTTGTAAGTTAAACTTTATCATAGGTATGTATGTATAGGGAAAAAATTGTGTTTATATAGGTTTGGTACTATCTGCCGTTTAGGTATTCACTGGGGGTCTTGGAATGTCTCTCTCGCGGATAAGGGGAGAA
The DNA here is from genome assembly GCF_022355385.1 of Mustela nigripes. Lineage (NCBI taxonomy): Eukaryota > Metazoa > Chordata > Mammalia > Carnivora > Mustelidae > Mustela > Mustela nigripes. Next base: position 130,610,107 of record NC_081569.1, read on the forward strand.
TTACTGTATTTAGCCTCCGATCCAGTATTCAGCTATGAGAGTCAACATTTGCAATGAGCTCCCAAGTGATGCTGATGCTGCTGGCCTATGGGCCACACCTGGAGCGACAGCAACTTGAAGTGTCATAGGAGAATAAGACAGGCACACCCATGGCCACAACAGGAGTCAGCAAGGGCACTCTGCGAGCAGTGAGGTCTACACACACAGGTGATGGGAGCCAGGGGCCTCTCACACAGGTGCCTGCTCCAAGAAGAATTCTCCAGGCTTTTCACTTCTCTGGACTCAGCCTGGTTCTCAAAAGAGTTGGCCATTTCTTTCCAGGCTGCTTCTGGCTGCAGGCTTGCCAGGCCAGGCCAGGCTGGAGCTAAGTGAAATTCCATCAGTGCATGTGAGAGCCAGGAATGGGTTTGCACACATGTTCCCATCCAGACCTCCATGGGCCAGCAGTGGCCCTTCTCTCCCTGGAGCTAACTTTCTGACCAGCTCCTGGGCAGTGAAGTACTTGTGTGACCCACTGGATGAAATCCCCCCTCACTCCAGCCCCAGCATTTTTATGGCTTAAGTGAAACTCAAGCTCCTCCCTAAGATTTCTGTGAATTTCTATGGATTTGTTGGCCCATGTCCATACTCGCTGGGGCAAGCCTATCACAGTCACAGCAAAATGAAACATCTTCCTAAAAGCAAACCTGTGGTCCATGTGGAGATGGAGGGGCAGGTGTGGGGTCCATCTGACTCTGGCCAACCTTATGCCCAGGGCCTCCCAGGAGAACTTCTGCCATTTTCTCTCTCCATTCTGTTGCCAGAGACCCCGTAGGTTCCTGCTCAAGCCCTAAGTCTTTGGTTGGACAGCCAAATGACACTGCCTTAGAGGGGTAGCAATTCTTGCATTCCAAGGATGGAGGACCTCCTGATGTCCCACGTGTGGGTCCCCTGAGTCTTCAGGGATCACCTTCCAGTCTAAAACCTACCTCTTGTTCGCTTTACCCATCCTGTCCTTCCTTCAAGTCAGGCCCACCCCCTCTCAGATGCTTTCCCTTCCCCTACCATACCCCAGCACACAACCCCGTAATCTTCTTGTCACACCCATCCTCAGAGACTGTGCAGTATGGAGTTTAGCTGCGCACGTTCTGGACGTGGGTCTCTAGGTTCCAACCCAAGACATGCCATTTGGGAATTGTGCGACCTTGGGCAAGTGATTGAATATTTCCAGGCCTCAGTTTCATTGTCCATAAAAGGGAAGTAATAAAAATAATTTCTACCTTCCTGAGTTGTTATGAAGATGTAAAGGGACCATGTACGCAAGCTACATAGTCTAAAACCTGGGATGTAGCAACTGCTCAGTAAATATTACTTATCAATAACTATTGGTATCAACTATGCAATTAGTAATCAATTTCATATTGTCTTATACCAAGGGAGTCAGGGCTAACTTGCTGACGTGGTCCCAGAAAGAGGTCTCTCAATGGTGGTCATTGCAACAAAAACCGGCCCAATACTGGTTATGCACCTGGCCCTGGGTTAGGGGCTCACTCACATTAGCTCTGTGCTTTAGGAACCTTCTGCCCAACGATTTAACTAATGAGATATTGTGGAAATCATATCATGTCATGAGGGTAATGTGAAATGAAGGACAAGTCCAAATTCAAGGGTTTTGACTTATCAGTTTGTTTTGATTGTTTTGGTCTGCCTCAGTGAGAGAAGATGGAAAACTGGAAGGTACAGTTCACCAAGGTTTTCCCCCCACTTTGTCCAGGAGGAAGAGCGTTCTGGTTCCTTCCCGAGCAATAGCTGAACATTTGTGAGCTGGAGCAGTAGGGCCAAGCCGAAGCCCCTCAGGTTAGGATCTGGGTGGCTCAGGCCGGCAGCTGAGAGAGGGGCACCCACCATGCTCTTCTCTTTTATGTAGGTGGTTAACAGCAAAGGTTGATTTGACCCCCTGCTCCATTCCTTACCAACAGTGTGACCTGGATAATTGCTTAACCTCTCTGAGCACCTGCTTCCTGATTTGTGAAATGAAAATAAAATGCCTGTCTTTGTGGTACCCTTGAGGATTAGACAAAACAACATATATCAAAAGCATAGTATAGTGTCTGATCCTTGGCACAACCAGTAGCTCCTCTTACTTTCCTTATCTTAGGACACAAAAACTGCTTTATAAATTCATCTCTTCCCAGATTCTTGGCTTTTTATATTTTCATTTTGTTTTATTTTCTTCTAAGTTTTCTAGATAAGCTCCTTTTGAAAAAAATCTCACCATGCCTTAGCTAAACTTGGGAACATAAGCATGACCTTCCCTAGACAGAGAGTGACGGCTACCCTCTGAGTCCAGCCACCAAGGTGGCAGCTGGAAATCAAGGGAAACTGAGGTAGGTGATGAAGGGAACCTGAGAAGTAGGCTACCTGGGATAGTGGGGAGGAGTTCATATTTTTTTCCCTTCTCAGACGGGGGTGATTAACCTTTAGTGTTCCCCAACGAATATAAGCCCCTTTGTTGCGGTACTTAATTACTCTGTGACTCGGTTTCTCTAGCTCTGCCATAGAAATAATGATGGTATCAATTTCATAGGGTCGTTAAGGGGATTAAATGAGATATTATGCTTTAGTGCTGAGAACAAAGCCAATAGTGTGTGTTCAACACATAGTAGCTTTTTATATTTTATGATGATCATGATGCTTAGCATTGCTGGGCACACAGCGAGGGCTCTGGACCCTGGATTCCCTCCCAGGAGTCAGGGCGCTCTGTCCTGACCCCTTGCAGCCTGCCCTAAGTTTGGCCCCACCTTGTTGATCCACCCAGGAGATGATGTTGAAAGTAGCTGACGCTGTCGGACTGGGGACTGAGGTTTTCTGGACCTTGTATCAGCAGTGTAAAGGGGACCAGATTACCACTATCCTTAATGAGCAAAACAGGAGCTACTTGGCTGCCAGGGGCCAACGGAGCCGAGAACACCAGCCCTTCCTCTGGAGGAGACACTGTCTGCCCAGGCTCTTGGCTGACATGTGTCGTGAGACCTGACTTCCCTCTTCCCATTTTCTTTAACACAGAGAATACCCACCCATCATCCAGATCAGCCTCTAGCTTGGAAATGCCGTATGAAACCTTGGGAAGCTCCCCAACTTGTCCAGGACCCCCATCTTGAAAATTCAAATGTCCACCCTCCTCTCTCCCTGTCTTGTTAGGGGTTACCCGTGGCTCACTAAATAAAAGCTAACGACAATCTTTACTTTCATTTTCTCATCCGGTCGTTTCTGCAGTCCTACTGTAGGTTTTATTCATCCTAGTTTTTACAGAAGGGGAAGTGGATTCTCAGAGAAGTTGCGATCTTTGCTGAAGGTCACACAGTTACAGTGGGAAGCAGCTAGGATTTGAATTCAGACCCTCTGACACCTGTTCCCTTGTTCCTCTATATTTGCTTTCCTCTGGGGAGAGGGCAGCACGGCAGGTGCCGATGCTCCCAGAGCAGCATGTCCAGATAAGGGGGAGAGGGAGAAGCGGGCAGGAAGAAGGATGTTGTGGTACAGGTTAGCCTCAGGCCAGCCTTGGCTGACAAAACCACCTTCTGGACCCCAAGAGATTTCTTTTTCCAGGGCTGCTCCTGATCTGGCCGGAGGGGACTGCCTCTGCCTCCTCCTTCATCATCAGAACCTTTCCAGCTTCCCAACCCTTTGACCTTTGCCTCTTTACAGGGCTGCAAAGGGGTCTGCAGTGCGTGTCCTGCCTGGCCCTTGCTGGGGGGGTCTTGGTCCTGCTGCTGTCTTCAGGTTTCTGCCCAGGAGCTGCAGACAGGCCAGTGAGGGTCTCAAGAGAGGCCAGACCCTAAGGTTTAGTTCAATGAGGGCCAGCTGGGTTGGGGCAGGAAAATTCCAGCCTCGGCTCAGACTCCTGCCATGCACCCCCCACCCCCTTTCCAATCACCAGCTTCATATTTCTGCTTTCTGGGCCTAAAGTTGGTGATATGTTTCAGGCTCCTCCTCCCCTGCCCCCTGCCCCTGGTAGCTCTGCTTTGAGAGTGGGCTGACTGTTCTCCTTTCCAGACTGACTTCTCGGTAGCTGCCCTTTTAGCTGGGGGCAGTCACTGTAGATGTCAGGAGGCGCCTCCATTCCCCAGGGCTTGGGAAAATACCCCACACTTGACCCTGACCTCCGGGTGGAGAGGAATGTTGAGACCGGAGCTCGAGTGGGATCCGCTATCCTGGCAGGCGGCCTTCCTGTGCCTCTTGACGAACGATGAGGAGGGGCCCTGGCTGTGCGGGGCTCTCTCAGCATAGAGGGAGACAGGGTCCCAGGGCAGGCAAGGGGCAAAATCCCATCCTCGGGGCCCATCCCCCATCCCAAACCCTGGCTGGTCCCTGAGACGGTCCCCTCCTTCTTGCAACATTGAGTTGGGCAGTGTTCTCAGAGTTTGTCCCCAGATCCTATCCGGCCAGCCTCTCCCCAGGGAGTCTGGGTGAGGTGCCCAGAGTTGACAGAGAGGGCACTGGGGGTGGGTGACTGCCAAGTCTCACTCTTCTCATCTGAAAATGGCAACTAGGGCCGGATTAGTAGTTTCCAAGCTGTGCTCTGATAAACCCTGTGGTTCCCCTGAGAAGCCTCAGTGGCCACAAGGCAAGGGAATGTGTGTGTGTGCATTTGGCAGGGAGTAAGACGTTGGTCCCTCCTCAGCTAGAGCAGCCCTTCAGTTTCCTGCTTTTGTCCTGGAGCTTTGCAAGGGTCCCAGCATTCCGGTCCCTGCATCCCATGGCCATCTTGCTCCCCTACCCGACTTGCCCCGCTTCACTATGGCAACTCTCGGCAATTTCCTCCAACATAAGTGCTTTCCTACCTCTGGGATTTTTCTCATAGTATCTTTGGCCTGGACCCCTCTTCTCTCCATCTCTTTGCTTCTTTCCTACGTATCCACCAGATCTCAGCTCACATGTCACTATTTTGGGTTTGCCTTCCCCAACACTGGCCCCCAAGTCCGTATTAGACGACCTAGTGGCATGTGAGTCTTATACCGTTCTCATGCAATTGTGACCCATCACCAATCCTTGGACCTCGTTTTTTGTTCCATGTCTGCCTGCTCTGCTAGACTGGGAGCTCCCTGGGGCAGGAACCGTGTCCATATGTCCAAGGCTGTATCCCCCCGCACAGCTCCTGGCATACAGTAGGGATCCAATAAATATTTGTTGAGTGTTGAAATACTGCATGAAGATTTTTGTGATTTTTTTAAAGAGAGTTTGAAAACCATGGGCCTCAAGGATTGGGCCTATTCAATTCTGTACTCACATCTTTAAAATGTGGACGCAGTTACTTTCACCACCAAAATATTTCTGATTCGCCTGTTGGAATCTTACCTGGAATTCTCCTAACTTCTGGGTGCTCAGAAGGGAGTAGTGTGGACAGAATGGGAGGAAAAATAAAGGAACCCTAACAAAGACAGGGTAACGGTCTCCTCTACCACTGGAGAAGCAGGCGGGGGTGGGGATGACAGGACCTTGTATTGAATCCCAGGGGTTTTGCTCATCCCAGGTCACACCTGACACACATCCATCAAGCTGTCTGTGTTGGGGGAGGGATGGGCAGCCTCTCGGGACACAGTGAGCATGACTCTCAGGCCAGCTGTTTCCTTGCCTTTGAATTAGTGGCTGACCCTGTGCTGTCCCCAGCCTGTTCCGAGCAGCCTGGGAGACTCCCAAGCATGTCTTTTGCAGGCCAGATGTGTGTCCACTGGCTGTGAATTCTTGCATGGAGAACAGGTGGGTGGTAATTACTCTAGCAGGAGCCGAGCGTGACTGGAAGCTAAGGAGACAATTCTATCGAGCTGTCAAGAACAGAAACAGGGTTCTTTCCTTGAGCTTGCTTTTATAGGGGGAGAGGGAGATGAAATTCAGGGCTGGAGTCAGAAGCTTGGCTCCCGTGGCAGATTCTGGAGTGTCCTGGCGATTCCCATACCCCACCCCACTCATCTCCCTCTGCTCTAAATTGACATGCCATGTGTAGTGAACATCTGTTGTGTGCATATGTCCACCACTCATTTCCCTTCCTCAGATAAAGGAAACTCAGTTTTCCTTTGGGGAAATCCATTGTACCCATTCCAGTGGGGCTGTCAGCCATGGACACACTCCCACCTCTCCACGCCCAAAGGGTAGGCACAGGACCCCAGGTACGCTCGTCAGACTCTCTCCTGGGGGAATCTGACTGCACTGTTGGCCGCAGAAAACAATCAGCTTGGAATCACCCAAGCCAGCCAGCCTCTGGGTTCCTGTGCCCCAGACTTCTGGAGCTGCCCTGGCTCCTGGCTTCCCAGATCTGCCTGTTGAACACCTCCTCCAACTCCCTTCACCTCCTTTATGCAAAAGATACAGGGTACTTTCTTTCTCCCCACTTAAGTTTGCTTGAGTCAGCTTCCAGAACTTGCCATGAAAGCCGGTGTGTGTCCCATAACTTTACTGGCCCTTCTTTCCCGGCCCTTGCTCCTGCTCTGGTTCTACCTGGAGACTCGTTTGTACTCTCCACGCCCTGGAAACTTTTATGTTCCCAACCCTCTTTCTCCCATCCAGGTCTACTCTCGGGGGAATGCTCTATACCCATCCTTCACACTTCAGAGTGAATGAAACATTGTTTTCACTTTCCCAAGGGTAGATGTGCTTCCAGCCCTATATCTAAGTGTTAACTGAGTGCCTATGCCTCTTGTCCCAGAAATGAGAAGTATTCATGAAGAGGTAGAAGGGATATTTGGGGGGACAGCCAGGCCTTCCCCCAAACCCTGCAATGAGCTCTGAGCCCTTCTTCCCAGCACTCATCAGCACTCATCACTTGCATGCACTGGGAATCGCCTTGTCCCAGCCTCTGTTCAGCGGCTGATTATATCTGCCCTCCACGTATTACCCCCTGATACTTGTAAAGTCTTGTCCCTACTGGAGTCACCTGCTTTGAGCTGTAAGGTCTTGAAGTGATGAAACTGAGCACCGATAGCATGCGAGACGGTGAACCAGGTGTATCTAGAATACAGATGTCATTAGTGGTTGATGTTCCCAATCCTGTCGAGCAAACAGATGCTAACTCCCAGGTCTCCTACACGAACCGGGTGCTACTGCAGAGCTGAGCCAGCTGCCCTGGGACCACAGAGAAATGAGGTCTGCAGAGAGGAGGGGCCCACCACCTAATGCACCTGGCCTCTCTTTCTTGCTTTGGGTGTAAATTAGGGTTCTTTGGTTGCAAGCAACAACAAGAACTCTAATTTGTACATAAGAAAAAAATAAAAATAAAAAAAGAGAGTGGAGTTCCCAGGGCGATTTCAGGAGCAAACAAAATAGAAATAAGAATTAAATAGGTAGGTACCCAGAAGGTATCTAGGCAGCGACAGGGCTCAGCCCCAGGAGCTCCTCAGATTATGTCTTTTTTGGAAACTGCCATTGGATGATCCAGTTCTAATTGTGTGTCTCTGCTTCAGGGTCAGGCTTGACCCTGAGAATCTGACTGGCCAGTTTGGGTCATGTGCCCCGTGGCAGGTGTTGCAACTGGCTGCCCCATTAGAATGATCTAGAAGAGAGAAGGGCAAATCCGTAAAGGAAGAGGGATGCTGTTATCAGAATAAGCAAGAGGAGGGCTGCTTGGCTGACAAATGAACAAAGTTTTCCTTAGTCAGAGGCTAGCGGGGGACCTCCTGCCTGCTGGGTCCACCTTTGACTTGGGCTGTTCCCATGACAACCACAGGCCGAGGGAAAGGCTGTACCAATGAAAATCATCGCATACAGAGCTGACTTGGTCTCGTGTTTCAGGTGGATAAACTGGGGCCCCAAGACAAGAGGTGACTTGTCCCTGGTCACTGCCTCAATTCTGGGCAGCCAGCGCTGAACAAGGAGCCCACAGGTCAGACCGGACCCACAGGCTTCTGCTTCTGGTACAACTTTTGCATACCAGAAACAGAGTAGGGCTAAGGGCCCCATGGAAACCACTGGGAGGGACCATACGAAAGGTTCATGTGGATGCTCCATAAGTATTTGTCCCACTGCCCGGGCCCCACCGATACTAGGAGGCAGAGTGGGCTCCCCCACACTCTAGCGCCACGCCTAGGGTCCAAACAGAAATGCCAAGATTGGGTTCGTGGATGCTGGATCCCTGCAGGAGCGAGCCATCTGGGGCTGTGGCCAGCTCCTGGCTCAAGTGGGACTTTGTGACTGGTTGTGGAGCTCCCACAGTGACCCTTCCTCCTGGGCCTCTGGACAGTTCACTGCAGAGAACTCCAGGCTCAGGCCGCTATTTCGGCCCTGCCCTTCCCCTGCCAGGCCTAGCCAGGTCCCTGCAGACCCAGACGGACGAACCCTGTCCCTCTTGGTGTTTACAGTCTGTGAATACTTGCGTCCATTTCTGCTGCCCCGGCAGGGTTGGGGGTAGGGAGGGGGACTCACCCATTCTGCCCGCGCTGATTAAGTCAGTCGACCTTGCAGGCTTTGCCTCTGTTCAGTCTCTCTCCTCGGGGCTGTGGCTACAGCTCATGACCCCCCTGGGGCTTTTACCCTCCACAGGGTTGGCAGAGTGCCTCTGTGGTCCCTTGGCCCTCTCTCCCCCTATGCCACCGACCCTTGGCATCTTGCTAATCCCCTTTCCCCCAGGAGGCCTCATTCCCCCAGGAGGCTGATTTGCCCTGACCTCCCAAGTCCCTTCTGGAAGTCTCAGCCTCCAGCTTGAGAATTCGGGGTGTGGAGAGGGGGATGGGTTCTGTCCCGCCCCCCCCCTCTGGCCCCGCTCAATCCTCTCCTGTCCAGCTGGCAGGGGGAGGGCCTTCCCTTTGCTGGCATTCCCATGCTGGGCTGTTTCCGGCCACTTCCAGCTCATTAGTGCAGGTACAACAGGAACCAGACCAGTCTCCCACCCACCACTGAGCTCATGGCCTGCTAGGGGTGCTCTTCCCGGGCCGCAGCCCCAGCGCCCTGGCTTTCTCACCCAGTCTGGAGTGCTTGGCACGAAGTGTGCCCCCTTCTCCCCTCTCCCACCCCCAAGGGTCCTCCCTCTCCGACTTGCCCTGGCCCTGGCTCTCTTTCTGGGTCTGGAAACTGGGAGGCCTTGTTGCTCGGGGCTCCTACAAATCGAGCCCCACCTTCCTCGGCTAGCACCGAGCCAGCGTGAAAGGCCATGGATGGGTTTGTTGGGGCGAACTGAGAGGTCATGACAGCTAAGGGCTGGAGGAGACCACCTCAAGCTAGTAGCCCCTGCCCGTCTTCTGGAAAAAACATTAAAACCATTCCAGATTGACAAGAATTTAACCAGCCTTTAAGGATCTCTGTTTTTCCCTTGCCTTTAACGGGAGCAATGTCACACAACCTTTTTTCGGGTATAAATCTCTTGCTGCCCTTTCTCCCCACGTGTACTCACCTACAAATCCTGTGTTGAACTAACATCTGAACTTCCCTTCACAGAGTCCTCAGCAAGCACGAAGAATAAATCCTCACCTCGTCTCTGCATTAAATAAATAAACATCTTAATACATATGAAGACCAGATACAATTTTCCTTTGACTCCTTTTGTCCAGGCTGAGGGGCTGAAGACCTTTCTTCTGGGGCATAATCCAAGGACCATCCCAGTCGCTTCTAAACAACCTGCCACCTTGATTGGCCGAGTTATCTGACTTATTCAGGGCCACAATGGTTGAGCCCATATAGACCTCTAGCCTAGGTGAGTGTTAAAGCACATTTGTGGGTTGTGAAAACAATGTGGATGTGGTGAGTCACACTGGCATTCCAGGAGAGAAAAAATGAGAGTGCATTGGTCGTAGCAAGGGGAACCGTGCTGTAGGGTGCTCCTCTTCTTCTTCTTCTTTTTTTTTTTTTTAGATTTTATTTCTTTATTTGACAGAGAGAGAAACATCTGTCTCCCTGCAGAGAGGCAAGCAGAGAGAGAGAGGGGGAAGCAGGCTCCCCTCTGAGCAGAGAGCCCGACGTGGGCCTCGATCCCAGGACCCTGGGATCATGACTTGAGCAGAAGGCAGAGGCTTTAACCCACTGGGCCACCCACGTGCCCCTGTAGGGTATCCTTCTTACTGTGAGCTGTGCTCACCAAGTTTGGAAGCCACTACCTCTAGCTGACCCGTGCTTCTGGTGCTGTCCCCTCCTTCCTCCTCACTTCTGCAGCTGTGTGGTTCTTGTCCAGAGACGAGAAGGACGTCTAAGTTTGATTCCGAGAGGCAGACTCAGAAGCACACACTTCGCTTGCCTTTCTCCAGCTGTTACCCACATGGATCAGTATATTCCCCGGAGCTGTGGGCCAGGCCTCCTTGTACCTCAAAGTGAACAGACTCCAAGCTCTGTGAGGGGGCTGGACACATAGAAGATGCCCGACAAGCATTTTCTGGATGAATGAATTGCCTCTTGAGTGTCTGTTTGGGTGATCAGGTGGCTCCGTAGCTTGTCAGGTGCATTTAGGAGCGAAGAAGGATTCCTTCTGGAATCCTGAATGGAATCAGAGTTTAGGTTGGAGCAATGCCAAGAGCTTCTGCCATGACCATGGCAAGTCAGCCATCCAGAAGCTTCACACAGCTTTCCAAGCCCTTGAAGGAAAAATTCGTCCAACTTCTAGATGTTGGCTTTTATATCTACACCATGAAGGCCATTTTGACAGGTAACAAAGATGGGGCATCACACAAACAATGCTCCAGTTAAGAAAGCGACATTAAATTCTTCCCATCCTCTCACATGGTGGGTCCCCAGCTCCCTTTTGCCCCTCAGAAGATGTGCGTTCACATTTGTGTTTCATTTCCTCCTCCTCTTCTTCCTACCTTGGAGACCCCCCACACGGCTACCATGAACTTCATCTTTCAATCTCTCCCTCCCATGTCTGAATTCTGGGGGGTGGTGGACAAATGTGATTTAAAAATGACCACTAATGGGGCGCCTGGGTGGCTCAGTGGCCTAAAGCCTCTGCCTTCGGCTCAGGTCATGATCCCAGGGTCCTGGGATCGAGCCCCACGTCAGGCTCTCTGCACAGTGGGGAGCCTGCTTCCCCCTCTCTCTCTGCCTGTCTCTCTGCCTACTTGTGATCTCTGTCTGTCAAATAAATAAGTAAAATCTTTAAAAACAAACAAATAAATAAATAAAAATGAGCACTAATCCTCTGGTGTCATCTCTTGCTCTTCAGCCTGTTTTCCCCTGGTCTCCCAGGATTACTCAGTTCCCTGCATTGATGTTGGTGAAACCCATTTTTGTACAGACGACTGTCCTCAGTGGCTCTGGGATGCCTAGGGTTTCAGGAGGCAGAATCGCTCTTGCTTTCTCAGTGGGCCACTCTCAGTGTCTGAGTTGAGGACCCCAAGGATGAGAGTGGAGAGGAGGCCTTGGGCAAAAGGAGGTAATCAAATCTTTAATAAACCCTGGGCCCTTCCCAAACTTGGGCCTTCCTTAGAGGTCTTCTTCCCATGCGGAAATCCTTTCTACGATGTCCATCCAGCCCGTCTTTCATTACTCAGTGATGGGATCTGTCTTGCTGTTAGCCCACTCCAAAAGTTGGATCTATTGTCAGTGGAAATCTGTGTTTTTTCTGGTACCTGATCCAGGACCGGGAACAACACTGTGAACTCTGCTGTGGCAGAGAAAACACTATTGACTTTGATGTGATGCGACATTTCAGTAACTTTGATTAGAGCCGCCAGGCATCCCTTTTTTAAATCTTCTCCTTCCCTGGATTCTGTGCCACTTCCTTCTTCCACTTTGGATCTTCTTATTATCTTTGCAGGATTATTTTCCTTCCCTCAACCTCAAAGCACTAAACCTTTAACTCAAAAAAAAAAAATTATTGAGGGATACTAATATGTACTGTAATTCACTGTTTTCAAATGAAGAATTCAATTATTTTTTAGTAAATTCTACCCAGTTGTACAACCGCCACCACCACTCAGTTTTAGAACCCTTTTATCGCCCCAATAAGATCTCTTGTGCCCACTTACTGTGAACTTCCCTCCTGCTTCTCCCATCTGGGTCCCTGGGATCTGCTTTGTCTCTATAGCTTTGCCTTTTTCGGATATTTACACAAATGGAAGCATACAGCGTATGGTGATGTGGCTGATTTTTGTCACGGAGCATAACGTTGTTGAGGTCCATCCCCATAGCGACATGTGTTGGCAGCCCACTCCTTGTCACCAATGAGTAGCCTTTCACGGTGTAGATATACCAGATTTCACCAGTTGATGGGCATTTAGTCGTTGGTAACCCTTGGTTTTTATGAATGATGCTGCGAAGTCTACGTTACTTATGTGCAAGTCTTCGTGTGGATACATTAAACTCTGAACTCTTGTCACTCCTAAGGCAGTCTCCTCCAAGTCCATGACTCTAAAGCCCACACCCACTGCCTTTTTCTCCCAGCCACACGTTTTCCAGCCTCCTTTGTTGTCAGGTGTGATCGTGTGATGGGGTTCTCATCACTGGAATGTGGACGGAATGGTACTTGCCTCTTCCAGACATTGCCTGAAAAGCCCTGTGTAATCCTCCACATTTTTTTTTTCTCTTCTATCTATTGGCTGAATGGGAGGGAGGATTGGAATCTCTGTACTGGAGCTCCATGATGGAAGGATCCTAGGAACCTGCATGACCTTGGGAATTTGAGTCTTATCTTGACATGCACAAAAATTCACATACCAGGGTGCCTGGGTGGCTCAGTGGGTTAAGCCTCTGCTTTCGGCTTAGGTCATGATCTCAGGATCCTGGGATCGAGTCCTGCATCGGGCTCTCTGCTTAGCAGGGAGCCTGCTTCCTCCTCTCTCTCTGCCTACCTCTCTGCCTACTTGTGATCTCTTTCAAATAAATAAATAAAATCTTTAAAAAAAATTCACATACCGTTTTGAGGTTGTTACTGTAGTTAACCCTCTATGCCTAATGCAAACGCAGAACAACTATATCCCTCTCTTACCCAGTAATCTTGCAAACAGATGAACGTTGCCAGACTTTTCTCCAGCATCTCAAGTACTCCTCCTCAGTTGTATTTATCTCCGTTCAGGTGACCTTCTCCTAGACATGCTGCTGAGTTGTAACAAGTCATCTAAAATGTGGCAGCAGCATTAAACAATCTGCCTAGCCTGGAGTACACTGTTACCCTTCCTACTCTAAGCCCTGGATTTTGTCCAAGATGGCACCAGGCCTTTTAGAAGTTTGTACTGTTAGTTTATTTCAAACCAGTAGTTAACCAGGATCTCCCTTTTCAACAGCCTCTGCCCCTCCCCACAACACTCTGCCCAAATAAAGTTATTTCACATGAACTGCTATCAAAGCAACTATCCCTCATCCTTTAATTATTACTTATTTTGGACCAAGATGCAAGACTTCTTCGCTTATCTCTATTAAATCTCAATTTATCTAGATCAGTTTATATCTTGCTTCTATCATCCAGTTTTTATCATTTATTCCTCCAGTCCTGTGTCATGTGAAAATTTGATAAAAATGCTTTTTCTGACTTCATCCAGATTGTGAGCAGTCTTGGGAAGGTGCCAGGCCTGGCTCACAGGCTACTGTAGATCTCAACAATCTTCACCTATCCCTCAATGCAGGAATGATGGTTTCAACATCTACACACATATTTATCTGCATTACTGTAGTCTCTGCATTTCTCCAGCCTATCCACATTGAATCTCATGTGAATTTCACTTGACTCCACATTGAAATTCATGTGAATTTCACTTGACTCCCATTCAAAACTCTGGCAAAAATCTCTCTTTCAACTCCGTTGAAAAAGGAAATGCGGTAGACTCTACTGTGGTTTTATTTTTGTAAGCGTGGCTCTGGTATTCCCTATTGTGCCTACTCCTCACTACGCTTTCCTCCTTCTCCAGGCTGAAACCTGGCCTGTCTTCCAGACCCTGCTCAGACAGCACCGTAGGTAGGACCTTCCCTGACCAACTGTCCCATACTTCCAGCCTGGAAGGCTCTGTCCTTATATTCACGTTGCATTTTGAACTCATCTCAGTCATGGCACTCACTGTGATAGGTGGTGCTGCCTTTCCTCCTATGCTGGACGCTCCTTGAGGATAGAGGCTAAGCCTTCTTCTTCTTGGCAACCCCGATGCCTGACAAAGGGATGATTAATGAATGGTGGCTGAAATACACAAGGCCCTCCCCAGCTCTCTATTTGACGTCAAGCACATATGGCTTATCTATCCATAGGGCAAAGCCAAGCTGGAGGCTGCAGAGTGGGGCTTGGAGATGTATATTATGATATTTAGGCATGACCTAACCTCAACAACATGAATTTCTGGGACTGGAGAGGAATCTGAGAGCCAGCAAGAACGAGACTGGAGGACAGAAGACTGACTTGGGCGGGGGAGGGGGGCTGAGTCTCTGGGAAAATCTGGGTCCAGAGAGAGTGGGCAATTTGGGGAACTACTTAGGGAAAGGATTGGAAAGGGTTGATGGGCCATGGCAGTAGGAGCCCAGAGACAGGGCAAACCTGCTGAGTTGGTAGCTCCATAATTTCTATGAAAGTGGAGCCATGTGGGGAACAGACTGGTTGGAAGCAGGGCTGGAGCATGGCAGGCTCATGGGCTTTATGTCCGTTGGTGTTTACTTGGGGTGGCTTTGGGGGTATTGACAGAGATTGCAAGTACGCTGCTTCCTCCCCACACAAATGACCCCCTGCTATTGACCAGAGGACATCCGTTTCAGAATTCCAGATAGTCTGTGCCCTCCAGGGTGATGGCTTTGGATGTGGGGAACAGGTTCATCTTTCTGCTCAATGTCTAGAGCGGACTAGAGCTAAGCCCCCTATGAATTGATGCCAGCCTACCCCTCCAGCCTCATTTCCCCTTCTGTAACTTCTGTTCCTATTGAAACCCTAGCCACAAGAGCTACTTGAAATTTCCCCCAGTAACCCAGGCTTCATCTCACACCCTGCCTTTGCATATGCAGCGCCTGTCCTCGGCACATTCCCCTCCCCTATGTGGTGAGCTCTCCTTTAGTCTTCAAGATTTGTGGCAAAGTCAAGACTCTGAGAAACTCTTCCTAGCCAACTGCCACCCTGCCTGGTAAGAAGTTCTTCTTCAGTGAGCCCGAGAAACTGTTAATTCCCCTACTGAAGCATTCACCATGACCTTGGCAGTGAGGATGTCCTACCCAGCCCTAGTGCCTAGCGCAGCACCTAGACACATACTAGATGCTCAAAAATGTTTGTAGAATGGGAGGGATCATGACAGGGTGAGCATTAGAAGGTAGGCAGATGCTTGGAGACATCTCTGGCAGTGAAAGAAATTCCAGGCCCCACCAAGTAGTGCCCCTAAGAATATCAGTACACATCTTGAGACCAAGGATGTGGAGTGGCAATTTTCAGCAGCTAGGCAGGGGAGGACAGTGTGTGTGTGTGTGTGTGTGTGTGTGTGTGTGTGTGTGTAGGAAAGAAAGAGAGAGACACCAGCCCCTCCATGGAGCAATGGCCCAATCAGAAGGGGGGCTGTTTTCCTTCAATCATCATGGACCCTTCTCAGTTTCTTCTTGCCAACTGGAAGAGAAGAGATGCTGACAGCTTATCTCCAATACGCCCTCCCTGGCCCCCAGCTTTGGCACTTGCTCTCACCCTATCAGAGATGTTCCCAGGCTCTGAGGCCCAGCTGCTGACATGCACAGCCACTCTGTGCTTTCCTGGCTGAGACAGCCAGATAGCTCCCAGCTTCTTGAGGGAGTTGAAAGAAAGAGTTGAGAGGTCTGGGAGGCAGGAGACCGTGGTTCAAGAGCCAAGGCTGCCAATCACCACTCATGTGACCTTGACAAGCATCTCTCCTCCTTTGGGCCTCAGTTTCCTCAACTGTATATTGAAGGAGTGGGCTGGCTGAGTTCTCCGGGAAGTCCCCTCTGGCGTTCACACTCTGGGTCCTACACTTCTTGGACCCACACCGACCGCTTGTCTGTCTGCGCCTCAAATCAAAATCTTAGTGTTGACATTGAATTTGAGTTCATCCAGTAAAAGCCCCTCCTTTTAGAGATGAGGAAACTGACATCTGAAAGAGCAAAAGGGCAGGCCCAGGGGGACACGGGGACTACATGGGGGAAGAGAACCAGCGTCTGCACTCCCTGCCTTGATCTGACCTTATCTTTTAAGCGCTGCCTTGAAGGGTGGAGCCCTTTGTGCAAAAGCTGGGCCAGAACAGGTTGATGTGGGGCAAGCGGCTCTTTGGTCTTCTTCAGGCAATCTGCTCAGGGCCACGTGCCTCTGAGACTAGAGCAGGGGCCAGGCACCCTGGACTAAACCTGGGTCCAGAGACCTGAGCCCTAGCCCTCTCTGCGTTTCTGACTAGCCGTGTGACCTCACACAAGTCATGCTACCTGTCTGGCTCTATATCTTTGGTTATATGAACCCACTTGGACTATAAGCTTTTAAGAACTGGGACTCGCTTGTTCTGTTTTAATCCCAGGGCCTGGTTGTCAAAGAAAAATCTGTTTGTTCAAATGTCTAACACAGAATCTGGTTTTCCCAGTAACCAATGATGCCTGCATTCAAGTCCGACCACAGAGGTCTTAGGCCCCTGACCACTCATGAAAGGGCTCCCTTGGGTCAGGTGCTTATCTCTGGTCCAATCCGTTCTGCCTAAAGTTTGTGTGGTTGGTAAATAGAGTTGCCCTATCTAGATGCGATGCTTAGAAAGACAACTCTTTTTTTTTTTTTCTTTTTTAACATTTTGTTTATTTATTTATTTGACAGAGAGAGAGAGAGAGATCACAAGTAGACAGAGAGACAGGCGAGAGGGTGGTGGGGGAGGGAAGCAGGCTCCCTGCTGAGCAAAGAGCCCAGTGCGGGACTCGATCCCAGGACCCTGAGATCATGACCTGAGCCAAAGGCAGAGGCTTAACCCACTGAGCCACCCAGGCGCCCTACAAAGACAGCTCTTACAATTTCTATTTTATTGGTAAGGAAATCGTGTTTCCAAAAGGCTCAGTCACTTTAACCAGGACACAAAGCTGGTAAATGACAGCATAGAGCAGAGCTCCAAAGCCCCAGGTATTTCCCACGGCTGACGACTGGCAGCTGTGGCCTACTCATGCAGGGTGGAGTGGGGTACACTGAGAGTTACAGGCCTCCAGGGGAGGGAGCTGGCTTTCTAGACTCGGGGTGGAGTGGGGCTTCTGGGAAGTCTTCTTGGAAGCAGTGGCCTCTGGGATAGGAGTTGAAGGACAGGTAGGCAGGGCGGGAAGAATATTCTAGGTGAAGGAAATGGCGTGGCCCAAAGTATTTGGGTGAGGAGACATGGGAGAGTCAACTGGGGGCGGACTTCTGAGCAAGTAGGACTGTGCTGAATACCCGCAGACACGAGGGGACATAGAAGAGACAAGCTCGTGTGCCAGGCCTAGTGAGAAGTTTGGGACTTGATTGGTGGGGCCCTGGGGAATCATTGAGGGCTGTTGAGCAGGCGAGAGGCCTGATTAGAATTCTGCTGTCAGAAAATGCCCGGGGAGTTGTTTCCAAGTCTGTGTCTTCCCCGTTTCCTCAGGCAGGGTTGGGAGGAGAGTGGCAGAGCTGAGGAGGGCGGGGGACACCACCGTCTTCAGGGGATGACCTGAGGAATGAGAAGACAGTGGGCAGTGGCCAGACCTTCATGCCTGGATGTGAGGGGCAGAGAGGAGGAGGAGGAGCCGGAGACGCCTTTCCTTCCTCCCTTGGCCATCAGCCTCCTCCGGCCTGAGGTCTGGTCTGGTGAGGCAGAGCCCAGAGCATGCCTTTGCTGTCTGTGTGAGTTCCTGAGCAGTGAGATCTTTAATTTCTGTCTGCTGAGCCCCGATGGGCGAGGGGCCAGCCTGTGTTACAACCTCCTGGAGGCCCCTGGGCCAAGACACTCAGACCAGAGTGGACGGAAACAAGGAGTGAGTCATGCAGGCAGGCTGGGGCCCCTTGGGATCTGGCTGCCCCTCCTCTCCCACTCCCCAGCCGGGTGTCTGGGCCTTGTCTTGGAAAGCTTTAAGGTCCAGGCCTGTCCCCAAGGGCTTGGGGTCCTAGAGACTAGAGTATTGGGGCCACCAGGGAAAACCTCATGGGGTGTCTCCATTCTCAGCATATGATCCAGGGGACAACGGAGTCAAGAGGTGATGGCAGAAGATGTTACCCCCTTGCTTTGTCCTGATGAAGAAAGCAAGGAAGGCTGCTTACTGGCCTCCGGGGAAAGAGCGGATTCTGGAAATCACCCTGTAGCAGCTTCTGTTCTCTGTCTCCACAACTCCTCTCCTTTGGGGTATGAGGGCTGCCACTGCATCCCAGTGGGGAACCAACATGGGAACAGGCCGGGAGACCCCGGTGATAGCCTTGTCCTCAAAGTCCAGCACAGCCATTCCAGAATCCTGGAGAGGTTGGCACAGTCCTTTGGCCCACAGGACTTTTCTCCCTGGAGATTTTGAACAGGTAATATAAGATGAGATTCCTCCCCATCCAATTCCCACCCCCCACCCCTGCCCGGTGGAGCACTCGAAGCCCCTGTGATCTTATCAGACCGAATTAAAAAGGAGGAGGCTTTCCAGGCTGCTCTCATTGTTTTCCTGCTCAGGTCTTCAGAGAGTCTGCTAGGTCTCATCCCCCAGGAATTCTAGAAGATTCCACTCAAGGCAGAGGCTGAAGGAATTTATGCAGGTAAGGAGGAAATATCCGAGCTTTAGCTAAATGCACAGAGCTTGCAGATAGATCAGCCCACTCTTGTATCAGAGACTAGAAATGAAGAGAAACAGAGTACAGCCTACTATTTTGAAGAACTGCATTTTCACATCATTGCAGGGCATCCTGGAGCAAGAGCAGTGTGCTGCAGCAGAAGCAGCAGGGGGCTGGGGGCCCTTCAGACTTTCTGGCTGACTTCTGGCTCGACTCCTAGCTGTCTGACCTTGAGCAAGAATCTTCCCCTCTGGGTTTGTGAAATGGGAATTACAACGTCTATACCACGCAGGGGCACACAGGTGTTCTATTTAGGGCACTTTCTTTTCCAAAGAGAAAAGCTGAGGGTCGAGATGAGCCTTCCTTTAGCAGTTGAAACCGATTTGATGTAGGGGAAGCTTGATTTCCTAGCTTGATTTCCTTCCTTCTCCTCCATGGGAGGGAATCAGATTCACTGAGACTCCCCGTGATGACTTTGATCTGCCCTTGTCCTGCCCTTGACCCATAATGCATACCTGGCTGGAAACAGACCTGAGGAGTGGGGATGTGCTTGGTGGGGTCTCTCTTGTGACAGGGGTCCAAGTGGCCATCAGCAACCCCCCACCACCACCACACACACCACACACAGCCAGGAATGTTTCCAGTTCCCAGGGAACTGCACCCTGTGGTACGTTTCCAGAGCGATGCTCCTCTGGAGGCTGGAGCCTGACAAACAAGGAATGAAACCTAGCGTGGCCACTTACCAACTCTGTGACGGCGGGTAAGCTGTTTTGCCTCTCTGAGCCTTCATT
Organism: Mustela nigripes; assembly: GCF_022355385.1. Lineage (NCBI taxonomy): Eukaryota > Metazoa > Chordata > Mammalia > Carnivora > Mustelidae > Mustela > Mustela nigripes. The sequence goes on from NC_081569.1 coordinate 130,629,478, forward strand.
TCATCATGTGCTAATGAAATAGGAAGGCTTCCTTCCTAAGATCACTGCGAGAAGTAAATGAGAAAATGTCTGGGAAGAGTACCACGCCTGGTGCATTTTAAGCACTCGGGAAATACCCGCTGGCAGATAGAGTAGCAGTAATTGCCGCCACCCCACCGCCCCCCGCGACACACACACACAGGTTAGCCGGGCTGGTTATCTCATTCTCCCTGAAGGTGGAGGTGGCCAGAAGAGCATCTTTGTTTCCATTTTCAGATGACAAAATAGCTGAGAGCTGAGCCCGGTGCACAGAAGGCAGAAGCATTCGCGCCCACCTGGAGAAGATGGCACCGGCCGACCAAGGCGGGGTGGGTGGCCGTGAGCTCTGAGGGAGGCCAGGCCACCACGGTGTCTGAGGTAGAAGGGTCTTGGCAGCCCCCGTGGGCCCTGAAGGCCTCATGCAGGAGCAAGCTGGAGCCTCTCGGTACGGCCCCCACCTTCTGAACTGGAGGCTGCGGTGGTGCAGCGCCGAGGTCCCAGCTCTGCCCAGGGTCTGCGTGGGGACATCTGAGCCCGAGCTGCTCCAGCCTGGAAGGCCAGGGGCCCAGTCAGCCTTCCTTCGGCTGTTCTGCCCACTGATTAACAAGGAAATGTGTTATTTGTTCTGAACAGGGGAATAAGCTCTCCTGGGGAGAGGAATTCGGGGCTGGAGGTCCAGTCACTTCCAAGGAAGAAAAATGCCTGGAATTCTGTTGGAAGTCTGGGTCTCAGCAAAGGGAACAGAAATTCATCCCTTGTGGTTGGTCCTTATTTACCAACTTAGTTTAAGTTCTGGTAGCCACGTGGCTGCGAGTATTATGCCAACAAGACATGGGAGAGTGAACAGGCTGCGCTGGGTGTCCAGCCGCTCTCCAGCCCCTTGTGTGGTGCATGTGTCCCAGCAAACCTTTCCTGCAGGAATCCTTTTTTTTTTTTTTTTAAGATTTTATTTATTTATTTGAGAGACAGAGATCACAAATAGGCAGAAAGAGGGGGAAGCAGGCTCCCTGCTAAGCAGAGAGCCCCATGTGGGACTCGATCCCAGGACCCCGGGATCATGACTTGAACTGAAGGCAGAGAGGCTTAACCCACTGAGCCACCCAGCCCATCTCCCCCACCCCCCCACCCCCCCCAGGAATCCTTTATCAGTTCCTTCCGTCTCTCTCTGCAGGGCTTTCCAGAGATGATTTCCTTCCCTGGACCCCAAGAGATGGGTGAGTTGGCTGGGCAGCATTCTCTGCCTCACTGGGGAGGAAGCTGGGATCAGGGGTGAGGACGTGACACATGGTGAGTCAGGGGTCAGGCTGGACACAGTTCGCCCCCCTTCTAGTACCAGGCAAGAAGGGTAAAGGAGGAGAGAAGGTTCTGGTAACTCCATATCACCAGGGAGTTTGACTGTGGGCTTGCAGGCAGGGAAGAGGGCATTGGGAATGTACAGTGGAGGGTCTCAGGTGGTGCCAGGAGCAGAGGGGCCGGGAAAGATACCCCTTCAGCTGTGAGGAGGGCTGCTGGGGCACAGGCCTGGGGCGAAAACAACATGTCGGATGCTGACAAGCTTGGGCTTGGGTGGCAAATGGTCTAAGCTTGCATCCTGCATCCGTTATTTACCAACAAGCCAGGAGCCATTCCCAGCCTCAGTTTCCTCCTTTGTCCGTGTAGAAATCATAATGCCTCCTTTATTTCGTTAAATGAGCCAATTTATGTAACATGCTTAGCACCGTGCTTGGACCATCGGAGGCTGCATAAGTTTTGGCAGCTATAGAAAAGAAAAACAAACAAAAAGCTCAAGTGTTTATGGGATTGGAGATTCAAAATTGCTGCAGCAACAGGTCCCAACAGTTACAAGGGAGGGAGTGATGGGCGGTAAGTGGGAGCCGGGGCAGGAGGATGGCACCAGGGTGGGGCAGAAGGAGAGTCCTCAGAGGAGATCAGCCGGGCTGCAGCCCCTGGAGAGCAGGGTGGGAATTTCCAAGGACCACTTGTACTCACGGAGGAGTGGGCGGGGCGCCTAGTGGTGAGGGAAGTGTGTCTGCATGAGGGTTTTGGCCCAGGCCAGCGGTGAGAGGCTGAATGGGCGGCAGCCTTCCAGAAGTGCAGACGGAGGAGACGGAGCAGTAATAATGACTTGGACACATGGGAGGAAAAAATAGCTCAGGGACGAAGATGACGCCAAGGTTTCTGGCCTTGGGAGGCTCCTGGGGCTCAGAGGTGAGCATTGAGGGATGAAGACAGCAGCTCCTGAAGGGATGGGGCAGGTAGTGGGAAGAGGAAGGGGGCACCCATGCTGAAGGGTAGGGTGGGTAACAGGGCAAGGGGGTGAGTGTGGAGCTGAGGTTTTCCCAAAGCCAGGAAGGTGCAGTGTCTCAGGGAGAGAACTGAACATTCTGGAAACTCACATGGCATTCATCTCAAAATACAAGGCACAAGATTCAAGGAGATCCTTCAGACCAGCCTTGGAGGCAGCAAGCACATGAACTTGGACCAGTAACTACCACCAGAAACTCAGTATTTCTTTCTTAAAGTGGGTCTAATGATACCAGCCCTTTTTACGTGATGGAGTCATGCTGCCATCCATTTACTTAGTCAACCGTGGCACACATATTTTTTGGTTGTCTGTTAGAGTCAAGCACTGTCCTAGGTTCTGGGGAAACTCTGGTGAGCCAGGCAGACAAGACATCTATTCCTTTGGAGCTATTGTCATGGCTGGGGAAGTCAGACATGATTTTATAGGTTGTTGAACAGGATTCTTCTGTGATCTTTGAATTTCTGCTGAGGCTGCAGAGAGTAGAACAATAAGGACTGAATATTCTCACATTCCAAAGAGAAGTACTAGACACCTTCCTAAAGGCAGAACTGGTTCAACCACACTTGCGCCACATCCCCGGATTCCAGTCTATACATGAAAGGGATCGAAGGAAGTTGTTGAGGTAGGGAACTGTTACATGAGTAGGCAAGGCTGAGATTCCCCCCGAGGCCACTCCTCAGCGCAAACCAAGCCCCAAAAGAACCAGTCATTGCACTTGGGGGCTTCCAAGAAGAGGAGACTAGCATGACTCCCCGTAACTCTCCCTCCCTGGATGCTGTCTGAGTTGCTGGAAGTTGCAAGCATCCCCAGTGCCCCCAAGGCACAGCAAGAAACTTCTAAGGAGAACCCAACACGAGTCTTTAGGAATTGAGGGTTCGCACAACTGAAGAGGCTTGTGTGCACTCCCTGTCTGGAGAACTCGGACTGTGGATCCTGGCTGGAGTGGCTTCTACGGCAGAGTGAGGAGCAGCTAAGTCACCAGGGGTTTGCCATGGGGGGTGGGGGGCGGCAGTCCCATGAGAAGCGGGAAATATAGGAGTCTGTAAGAGGCTGGCCATCGCAGGGTGGAGGTCCCACAGGGAGACTCCCAAGAGCCCACAGATGTGCCCGTGAAAGAACAAGCACTTGGCACCTGCCAGCCAAGGGCACCTGTCACGTAGGGTTTTGCCACTGGTCCTCTAACACGTCTCCCCTGACCCTGACATGGGGGAGCCACAGCAGAGAAGGGAGGTTAGAAAAACAGACCATGCGAGGGGCGCCTAGGTGGCTCAGTCAGTTGAGTGTCCGCCTCTTGATTTTTGGCTCAGGTCACGATCTCAGGATCATGAGATCCAGCCCGGTGCCAGGCTCTGTGCTCAGCGGGAAGTCTGCTGGAGATTCTCTCCCTCCCCCTCTGCTCTCTCTTTCTCTCTCTCTCAAATAAACAAGTAAATCTTAAAAAACAAAACCAGACCGTGTCTACTCCCCACCATAGGATCTTGGGCCAGGGGCTAGGCCCAGGGAGGGTGGGGGGTAAGGAGTATTAAATTGGATGGAAGCTTGATTAAACTGGCTGAGGTTTTGATTTGGACAGGACCAGACTTTTTAGTGCCTGAAAGTCGGTCTTAATTATGGAAGAGACTGTTCTTGTGGTGGTAGGGATGGGCAAGCCAAGGACTCCACTTGAGATGTCATTAAAGGTGGAGTAGGGAAATTCACCATACCATGGTTGAAGGCACGGAGGGGAAAGAAACATAGCTCTGTCCTCACAGCCCCTCTCCAAGTTCAGCCCATTCCCTAAGTCAGTTATACAGGTAAATAAATAAAGAAGATACTTTCAACTGGCATTAGAGCAAGGAGGGTGAAATGGTGTGATGTGGTACACAGGGGTGGGCTGCTTTAGATGGGAGGCTCGGGGATGGCCACTCCAGGAGGTGGGTGATATTTGAGTTGAGAGAGGAAACCATGAAGAGCCAATTCTGTAACACATCTTGGAGAGAAGTGTTCTGATGAGAGGACAGTGGGCATAAGTGTGGCTTGTTCAAGGGGCAGAGAGGAGGCTGCAAGAGGCGAAACAGATGAGAGAGAAGGCCACTCTGTTGGCTCGTTGAAATCAGAGGTCACAGGTCAACACCAGGTATTAGCGGTGCCCATCCTTTGGCAGCGTAGGAGGTCACTCTTCCTTTCTAGGAAACAGTAGGCAGTGGAAATGCACTGGGGACATCATGCTGGCCAGGCCCTCAGGCTTGAGGGCAGGGGGTCATGGTGTGAATGATGAGCTCATTGTTGGAGGCAGTCAGATGGGTAGCAGTCAGCCATCTTGTCTTGCACCCCAGCCCCCTCGCTGACGGTATAAGGTGTGAGCACGCACCGGGTCAATCAGAGCCTCATCGAACCCCTGCCCCCTCCTGTGGGACATTTCCGAGGGAGCCCCGGGGAACAGGCTTCTGAGCCCGAAGCAGGAGGCCATCATTTCATTCCCTTTTTGGACACACGCCGTTTCCTGGTGTGACCTTACTCAAGATCCTCGTGTCTACACGACACGTGATCCTCTGTTACAAAGATGGTATCTCTTCCAGGATCCGCCATCGCCGCCCCAGGCCTCTCTCGGACCCTGACGCAGCCGGAAAAGGAGTAAGATCTAGGAGCGCAGACGGCGGGCGGCGGCTGCAAGGTGGCGGAGGACGCAGCATGCTCCACTAGAGGGCGCGCGCCCCCCGGCGACCTTCCAAGCTCACGCACCCTGGGGCGGCGAGGGGGAGGCGAGCTCCCCGCGCTGCCCCCGCCCCACGGCCCCGCGCTCCCCAGCGCGCGCCGACCCCAGAGCGGGCGCCCCTAGTGGCCGGGGCGGGAAGCGAAGGAGTCGGGCGCGGTCCTTGGGGCCCGGCTCTGTCTTCCCAATCTTAGTACCTCTCCTGGCCTCCTTGAGACCTTCGAGGCTGCAGCCTTGGTCACGCAACCGGGAATTTGTCCCAGAGGCTAAGGGCAGGAGATAAGCCCGGGGCAGGTCAGCAGTTCGAGCTTAACCAGGATGAGAGACAGGTGACCAGGTGCCCCCGTCCCAGCGGGCACCGTCTCCCCTGCCAGCCGTCGGGTCCGCCCTGAGCTGCCCCCAGCTCCTCACGGGTTAACCCCCCTTCGCCGCCCGCTCGCTTCCCGGTGCCAAAGTGGGTGTTGCTGGAATTTCTCTCTCCCTCTCCCGTAATGAGGGGGCTGAGCTGTCCCTCCGAGGAGGGGGCATGGTGTAGATAAAAGAGACGAAAAAACAGGGGGAGGTTTCCAAAAATAAAAGCGTCCGGCTCCCCTTCAGAAGGCTGCAGAGACGGGAGAAGGCGCGAAGGTGCAGCGGCGGTACGCGCCCGGCTGGAGACCAGCGGACGCCAGACTCGGGGCGCGCAGCCCGGCGACCGCTCACACCGCCCAGCCCTCGCCCCGGGAAGGCTGACTGGGAGCCCCTAGACTGGGAGAAGCGGGCCGCCGGCCGGGGAGCAGAGCGCGACCGCCGCAAGCTCCAGGGGTCGTTCTCCCACCCCGCTCGCGGCTCTCCAATCGCCCCCGGCGCCATGAGGCCCCCGACCACCCACCGCTGCCCCGGGCGCGCCCTACTGAACCCCTGCGCGGGCTTCCTGGCCCTCACCCTGGCTCTCTTCGTGGGCATGGGCCATGCTCAGAGGGACCCGGTGGGAAGATACGAGTTGGCTGGCAGGGACGCGAACCGGCTGCGGCGCCCCGGGGGCAGTCACCCTGCAGCGACTGCAGCCAAGGTGTACAGTCTGTTCCGAGAGCAGGACGCGCCAGTCCCGGGCTTGCCGCCCACGGAGCGGGCCCAACCCGGCTGGGGGAGTCCCCGGAGGCCCGCGGACGCTCTGACTAGGAGGCCGCCCCGCGCGCAGCAGCCGCGGCGAGCCCAGCCACCTGCGCAGACCTGGAGAAGCAGTCCCTCGGGCCAGCAGCAGCCCGCAGCCCGCGCCCGGGCCGCCCCGGCTCTCCCGCGCCTGGGAACCCTCCAGCGGCCCGGGGCTGCGCCCCCAACCCCTCCTCGAGGGCGGCTTACGGGGTGAGCACTGCAGAGAAAAGCCTGGGGGTCGGGGCGGGGTGGGGAGTGCGGAGGGAGCGAGGGCGGGTCTCCATGTGTTCATTAGTGGAAGGATGTGCAGGCGAGAGGAGAGGGCCCCGGGCTCGTGCCTTTGGTTCCTCCGGGACCAAGGCGGCCTCAGGACTGCAAGGAAAAGCACCGGGGTCCCCAAGCTGAGGCTCCGAGATCTGACCCACTTTTCAAAGAGTTGAGGGCAAAGAGAAACACCACCCTCACCCTTTCGTACCAGTTCGCCGAGACCTGACGTTAGATCTTTTCCCAAGGCGCCGTGCTTTGGGCTGCCCTCCGCTAACCCGCGCCCGCAGACTCCCGCCCGCAGCGCTGCGGGGATCCGAGAGGGAGCCCCGAGGGGGCAGCGGGGTGGGCTTTCCTGTCGCCTGAGGCCCCCAAAGTGTTGAACGGGCTCAGAGCGCAGGTAGGTGGACGTCGAGGCTCCAGAGTGCCAAGGCAGATGCATCTCCGGGAAGGGGGCTGGCCGCGAATCCTGAACTTGGCTACAAGTACACGAGCTGGGACTCAGGTCGGGCTGGGCCCGCGCGAGGCTGCTCCTGGGAGGGGGCATGGGCCGGAAGCCCGCTCGCGCTGTAGCTGTGGCACAGTGGGTCCGTAGGAGAGTGGGTCTGTGTGTGCGCCTGTGCAGCTAGGTGTCAGCGCGACTCGCGCAATCTGCAGGGGGACTGTCCCCCAGCCCGGCGATTTGCTTCCCCCCACCCAGCACCCCTGCTGCCCGCTGGGGGCGCCCTTGCAGCGTCGGGAAGCTCAGATACAACCCCGTACCCAGTCCGGGATCCCCATGGCTGAAGGGCACTTGGCCTTGTCTGGGTATGCCATGTGTCTCCAGAATGGCGGGCAAAGGGAGCCCGGCGCAGTGCGCGGCTGGAGGAGGGCAGGATGGGAAAGGCTGGGAAGGGCTCTGGCAGCCCTTTATGGCCTGGGCTCAATTTACCAGTTGATTTTAGTCCCAGTGCACATCAAGGACCCCAGTACCCTCAGCTCTACCCTGGAGGACGGTGCACCTGGTGGCCTTCTGCTCCAGGTTTTCCGTGGGTGCCGAACTCTTCCTGTTTCCTCAGGAGTGCCTCCCTTCATTCAGATCTCTGCTCAGACAGGTCTGCTGGGACTACTTCTGCCCCATCCTCTCTCCCTTCACACGCTCTACCTGTCTGCATTTCTGGTCTGGTCTCCCAGCCCACACCAATGTCAATTCTACAAAAACAGAGGCTTTGTTTTGTGTATTGTTGTGTTACTAGTGCCTAGAACAGTGCCTGCATACAGTCGATACTCCTTAAGTATCCTTTAAGCAAGTGAATGAACTCCCTGCTGCCCCAGGAAGACCCCGCTTAAAGCAGGCAGAGAGCAGACCCAGGCGCTGCCAAGCTGCTTACACACAGGATCAGTCAACAGGTGTTAATGGACCACGGGCTGTGTTTCAGTTTTTTCCTTTCCTGACATGTGCAAGTGAATGCGTGCTTCCTAAGAGCAAGTGTGCAGAACCTGGGACAGGGAATGGGGGTTCAGAGACAGAGGCATTGTTCCTGCCAAGAGAGCAGCTCCATAACTTAAAATGGAGTTGGGGAGATGAACAGATGTGTACCGGCGAACGTGCTTACTAGTAATGGCAGCTTCCTATTAAGCATAAGGAAATGGGACAGTTATGGCTGAGGAGCTGGAGCCCCTTGGGCTCGATGGGCAGTATGTGGGGAAGCAAGAGGAAGCAAGTGGAGGGACTTGGGTCCCAGGCGCAGCACTGCCCAAGGATGAGGGCTTCTCGTTGTTGACACTGGCCTAGGGGCAGGACGGCAGCCTGGTGTAGCGAAGCCATTGGCGTGAGGCTGGAGGCATAGGTTGGGCAGATTGTGGAGGAGCTTACAGCATAGGCATTTAGGTGTAAGCTGGGGGAAGGTAGAATAGTGGAGGCTGGGAGTGGAAGGGTGCACTATTAGAAGTTGTAAAATGAGGCGGGGATGTGCAAAGCAGATTGTTACCACAATAAAGCTGGTATGTGTGCACAGGGGTATAAGGACAAAGGCTGGGTGCCACCCCTAGGCACCTGTCATACACAGGTACACACATCGAAATCACATGTTTGGCTCCTCCCGCAGATTCTTTTCTGCAGCTTTGGTTAAGGGTGGGTTCCTCTGGCAGTCCACGCAACCACTCCAAGTGAGCCGAGTAGAGTCTTGTCCATCTGCTTTCTCTACGCAGGCCCATTCTGGCTAATGGCTTCTGGCCAGGCGGACCTCTCTGGCAATTGCCTAGTGGGCTGCTCAGGGCCAAGGGCCAAGTGCCACCTGCTGGTGAAGCTTGGAACTGCAGCACTACTATAAGCGATTGTTCATTCATTCAACAAATATTTGAAAAGCCTCCTGTATGCCAGGGACTTTGCTGGACCATGGAGATACAGCAGAGGCGAACACAGCCAGTGTCCTCACAGAACTTGCATGTAGTGCGGATTTACTGCACACAACGAATATTTATTAAGCATGGGTCAGGCACAGTGCTGGTGTGTGGGATACGTAGTAACCACAGCCGACACAGATCCGGCACTAATGGAATTTATGGTCCACAGGGGAGTTTTAAAGCCATTGTTTCACAGTATTCAGTCTTTCTTGAACTAACCTCACAGCCTAATACTTTCATATTTTCCTTGATCTTTTCCCTCTTGTTCTATTATTTTTAAAAAAATTTATACACTTGGGGCACCTGGGTGGCTCAGTGGGTTAAGCCTCTGCCTTCGGCTCAGGTCATGATCCCAGGGTCCTGGGATCGAGCCCCACATCGGGCTTTCTGCTCTGCAGGTAGCCTGCTTCCTCCTCTCTCTCTGCCTCTCTGCCTACTTGTGATCTCTGTCAGATAAATAAAGAAAAAATCTTAAAAAAAAAAATTTATACACTTGTAAAAATAGCAGGATTTCGTATTTTATCTATTTTAAAGTATTTTATATTATGAGGTTTTGTACAAACATATAAAAAAGTATTGGAAATAATATAACTAACAATCCAGAATTCTTCAAACCTTAATATTTTGGCATATTTTGCTTTTGATTTTTTTAGTTGAAAATCCCTCCATAAAGTTGCCTCTCTCTTCCCAGAGTTAACCGCTACCCTGAATTTACTCATCATTCCAAAGCATGTTTTTACACTATGACTACAGATGCATGCCTCCATAAAATACACAATATTGCTTTGCATATTTTAAACTCAGATAAGTGATACCATACTCTGTCATCCTCTTACAATTTGCTCTCTCCCTCCTCATTAGATTTTTGAGTTTAGCCACGTTAATATAATCAGCCCACATTTATTCATTTTAACTGTGGTATAGTATGCCACTGTCTGAATATACTACAGTTTATCTACCCTCCTGTTTTTGAACATTTAGATGATTTACTTTTTTTGTTGTTTGCTATTGCAAACAGTGCTTGACTCCTTTTTATACAGAAATAAATTCATTTTTCAAGGATACTTTGTATCACTATCATAGTTGAAAATAATACCACTTGTCATAAAATAGAAGGTAATTGTAGGAAAATTGAAATAAAAAGAAAATGTTGTCAAATTCTAGTCAGACACCCCTATCTTAGGAAGCTCAACGGTGTGGTGTATTCTTCCTCTGGAAAAGGGAGACTGGCATGTGTTGGGAGAAGGTCCTGGCATGGCGACCCAACCTCAGACAGATTTTTTTTTTTGACTGATCTAATCAGGCTAGAAAGATCACTGAAAAGGGGATTGCTTTCTCACCATGTGACTCACAGTGCTGAATGCTGTGGTTGTGGAAACCTAAAACCCCATTTCCTAGCCTGGGTGTGGCTCATCCATTATTTGGGAAACAGTGGATTAAGTGAAACAAAGTAGTATTAAATGTATACCACGTGTCAGGCATTGTGTTAGACACAAAGAGGGGTAAAAAAGAATTCTTAAGATAGTCAGGATGGGGACACATAGGACCAGTAACCTGGGACTGTTGGGACTAATGATTGCAGTGGATGGGGGATGGGGAAGGCAGAGGATAGATCAGGGGAGGTTTTCACAAAGGAGGTCACATTGGCTCTGGAAGTCTTGGAGTACACAAAGAATTTCAATCTGCAAAGAGAGGAAAGGCATTCTAGGCAGAGAGCAGTTTAAGCAAAGGCATCAAAATGTGTCCCTATGGGGTGCCTTTGCAGGACAACACATTCTGTAGCCTTGGAGGGTCATAGCCTTGGTTGTGGAAGGTTATAGAGACAGGGACAGGGGAATGGGGCAGTTGGACAGCACAGGCAGGTGGGGGCCTGGCCAGCTTCATAGAGGCCAATGGAGGACAGTTAGGAGCAGCCATTAACAAAGGGCCAGTATGATCATATCTGAGGTGGGCCAGCAGCTCTTCCAGGCTGTCCAACCCAAGGGCTGGACAGTGATGCTGGCTCCCGAGCAGATGTTTGCTGAGAGGAGTCACCTGGAAGGTTGGGCTCGTATGGTCTCATGGTGGTATGTTCCACGGAGTCAGAACCATCGAGTCGGATATGTCCCAGCTAGTCAGTTTCACTTGCTCTCTCTAGCTAGCCAGAGCCCGCTGAATGGTCATCGCCCAGCTGAATGGTCATCTTCCACTTCCTGGTCCTCTGCAAAAGATTCTAATATTGGCCTTGAAAGAACTCTCCTGAATCCCTCTCGAGGGCTCTTCCAGCCCCAGCCTGGCCGCCTTTGATTACAACCAGGTTCCCGAGACCCCTGAGGGCTCTACCACTGGCAGGCGGGAGGCCAGCTGCCACCTCCTCTAGTCAGCTACAAAGCTGTCCCGAGGGCATCTGGGGTGACAGCTGGCTCAGGCGGCCTCTTTGGGCTGGGCTCCACGCCATGACCTTCCAGCCAATTGGGCCCCTCTGTCTGTGCTTTCTGGGAGCTAACGGACCCTAGTTCTTAGAAAACTCCCAGGTATGAAGTCTGTTTCCTTTTGAAGACCTCCTAAGTCTCTAAGAGGACTTGTCACCACCACAAGGGGTAGTGACTTACAGAGGTGTGGGTAGTATACACACACCTTCCTCTAGTGTGCATACACAGAAAGCCCAGCTATGAGGACCAGCCCCTTCCTCAGAACCTGGTGACTTGGGCCCTGATCGTGAGGATGCTGTCACAGAGCCAGGAAGCCTCGGAAGGCAGCGGGCCAGAGAGGCTTTGAGGTGGCTGGTGGTGGCCCAGCTTTTGGCTGGGAGGACATTCCGGGAGCTCCCTGGGAGGCAGCTCCCCACAACTTTGGGCCACAGGGCTAGAAATGGGCTTCAGCTTTTCCAAGCTACAGGAATTTATTTTGAATGTTTTGTAAGGCTTCAAAAACCACACAAGTTTTGGGGTCCACTTAAATGTCAAATAAACTCGTAAACAAGACCAGATGCTCACTCTTCGGTCTACAGGGGTCAGAGGAGTGGCCCCTTCTCTGCACGCTGATCTTCCAGCTCATTCTCTGCTGCCCACTCAGCCTGATTCAGTGAGTGCTCCGTAGACAATTTCTGGTGGTAATAGTGGGGTCCACACAGCCAGGGCCAGGCCCGGGCCCTCAGAAGCCTTCCCTGGGGCTGACCCTTTTAGAGAAGTCACCCAGGTCCAGGCATGTGGGTCTCTAGTTGGAAAGCTGGGGCTGGCAAAAGCTGCTGGTGTTACAGGGGCCTCACAACACACCTGAAAACAAAGTCTGGGTGAGTTGGGAGAGTACCCCAGCAGTTCCTACCAACCAGTGTCTCCTGTGGGGCCCATAGTGCCAGCACCAGGGAGCAAGCTGGAGAAGGGCTGTCCCCATAAAGTAAATTCCATTCGCCTGCCCAGAGTGTGCTCCCTGTGCACAGCTTAACCCAAGTCCCCAGTTTCATCCTCCTGCCGGCCCATCACATGAAGCCCCTCTTAAATAGAAATTCTCCAACCCCAGCTCCCTCTGTCTCCCCTGCCCCACGCACCAGCCTGCCCAAGTGCAAGGCTCCTCCCGTGGACATCTGTGGGCAGGTGACACACATGCGCGTTTTCCAGCTTCCCTTCGAGAGTCAGTGTTTGTGGGGCAAAGGCCCACCGTGTGTATTTTTTTGGTGAGGGGCAGAGTAGGGATGGAGCATGACTTAGAGATGAGACAACTCAGGTTCGGACCCGGCTTTGGCACTACTCATTGTCGAGCCTCGGCCGGTCACTGAACCTCTCTGAAGTTGCTTTTTTCATCACCTGCGTCATCACTGTCATTAATCGGCCCAGGGAGTGCCTTCTTTGTGTTATGTATTCTCTCTCTCTCTCTCTCTCCCTCTCTCTCTCTCATTTAATCATGACAGCAGCCCAGCCAGGCAGGTGTTAATTCCCCGCATCATACTGATGGAGGGAGTGAGGTTGCGCTAGATCACACAGAAAATGGCCATCAGGACTCAGTGTGAGATCTGCGGGATTGCAAAGTTCTTGCCCCGGGGGCCACACGGACGCCCTAGAGCAGGTCTGGCCAGCATGGCAGTGTTCCCCGTGGCCCCGCCCATAGAGGGTGGCACCGTCCCAAGGGGCTCTCGGAATAGGACCTCTCTGAGCACCCTTGTGCTGACCCACTTTTGCTGACCCCACAGGAGGAATGTCTGCGGGGGACAGTGCTGCCCGGGTTGGACGACAGCGAACAGCACCAACCACTGTATCAAACGTGAGTGCCTCTGCCCCATCCACCCTTTTCTGCCCCGCTCCCTCGAGAATGGCCAGTTCCAGGGACTTCGGAACCTGGAGCAAAGGTGTCTTCCCCGTCTGCCTCTCCAGAATGGAGGCAATGGGTGGTGGAAGAGAGAAATTTAAAAGGCCTCCAGATGAAAACGACTTTCAGACAAAATTCCCCACTCGTGTTTTCAAAGCTTCCTGCATTCTCGTGCTGCTGCCCCACTGTGTTGCTGCCCCGCTCGCCCTGGCCATGGGGGCCCTTGGGCGCACACGCACCCTTGTGATCTGCAGCACAGACCTGACCCCGGAACCTCGCTTCTAGGGGCAGCATTCACGTCGCGTGCTGTGGGAACGCCCCCCCTGCCCTGGCTCCCAGCCCTGCCAGTCCTGGCCTCCATCAGGCCTCCTGCCGGCACGAGGCTCTCAGAGGAGGCTCCAGTCCCATGTCTGGAGCAGTCTTCCTCCCTCCTGGCTGGCCCCGATGAGAGCAAAGGGAGAGTCGTTATCGTAGCTCTGTAGAAGGCAAGGAGTGAGGCAGGAAGAGCCTAGACCTCCAAGCTCAAGCCTCTGTTCAGCGTACAGAGGCTGTGCCGGCAAGAGCCAAGGCCTCCAAAGCCTCACTTGTGCCAGGTACACTTTACAGGGCCTGAGGGGCAGCGACGACCACTATCCATTGGGCAAAGAAGGAAACTGAGGCACAGGCGGGTCACTTGTTCAAGGTCATGTGGACTGGAAATGGCAGGTTTTGAACTCAGGTAACCTGACTCCAGGGTCCCTCTTCTTAATCATTAGCCCCTGCGACCAGATAGCTCATCTGACCTGCTCTTCCCAGCTCTCACTTTCCACACCTGGGAGCCGGGACGGCCGCCCCGGCTAGCTCACAGCTGACGTCGCCTCTGTGCCCACCGCTGTGTTGAGCTCCTCACATACGTTACCCTCATCGAGGCTCTCAATAACCCTGTGGAGTGGGCATTTAGTGACCATTCCCACGTACAGATGAGGAAGCAGAGTCTTGGGTTGACTGGGACCCGCGGCCAAGGAAACGCTCTTCCGAGGCCTGGAGCCTGGGCTCGTTCCAGGCAGTTTGACTTCGGAGCCTCACATTCTTCTCTGTGGGGGTTTGTTCCCTCCCAACCCCAGCTGAGAGTGGGGCTTTCTAGACTTTGGAGTCCTTACAGGTGAAATCAGGTATTGGATCTCTCTCCACACCCCAGGCTCCTCTGGAGGCCTTGTCAGCTGCCCAGGCCCTTATGGCTGGCCCAGGAGCCCCACCTGACTGCCCCCTGCCACTACCTTCTGCAAGGCCCTAAGCCTGGCTGAAAGGACTCAGTCTCACCAGAGCCCCTTCCTGCCCAGCGACAAGCCCCAGGCCCTATTCAGTGTGTGGGCTTCGCGGCTAATGGCCTGGGTCTACGACAAGGCCGGCAGTGTTCGCAGCCCTGAGACAGGCCCTCGGCTCTGATTCTGAGGCCTCCCGAGAGGGGGTGGGATGGGGATGCTTCTGTTTCTGTGGAGATGGAGAAGCTCGCTCACCCAGCTCTTGGTTCTGCTTCAAACCCGGGGCCCTGACTCTCTTCCCGCCTGATGGTGAGGCTCAGGCATGAATCCTGGGTCTCTTGAAGGGTCCCCAGGTAGAGAAACCAAAACCCCCAACTCAAAAACCAACAGCAAAGCAGATCTTTCCCCTGAAAATTCCTTCCTTTCCAGGGAGCCTGGATGAGTGAGGCTCTCTGAGGACAGGCCCTCTGTGGCTGGTGGCAGAGACGGGGAAGACACCCGTCCTTCAAACTTAAAAAGATGAAGACAGTGTGGCTCGGGTGTCTGGCTTAAGGTCACAGACTTGTCAGAGGAGGATCAGAGACTCAAAATCAGCAGCAATCCTGGGCAGAGAAGTCAGGGGTGTGGGTAGCCAGGGGTTCGTGCTCAGCGGAAGCTCTGAGATTGGGTGCTGGAGCCTGGGCACGGGTGTATTTTTAAAGCACCGCAGGCAATTCGAGCAGGGCCTGAAGGCCCACTGAGCAGAGTTGGGTCAGTCATAAGAAGATCTGCCTTGGGGGCCCTACCTCAAATCTGGATGTTCCCCATGAATCCTCTAGGATCTTATTTAAAGTGCAGAGTCTGGGGCACCTGGGTGGCTCCGTCAGTGAAGCGTCTGCCTTCAGCTCAGGTCATGATCCCAGGGTCCTGGGATTGAGTCCCGCATCAGGCTCTTTGCTGGGGTGGGGAGGGGAGGCTGCTTCTCCCTCTGTCTGCCGCTCCCCCTGCTTGTGCGCTCGAGCTCGTGCTCTCTCTCTCTCTCTCTCTCTGACAAGTAAACAAATCAAATCTTTAACAAATTAGAAAAAAAAAATAAAGTGCAGATTCTGCTTCAGCAGGTCTGGGGCTCGCTGGAGAGTCTGAGTTTCTAACAAGTTCCCGGGGGCTGCTGCCGCTGCCGCTGGTGGGTCCGGGATGACACTTTGAGAAGCATAGCCTTGGGGCACTCTGGAGGACCTGGCAGGGGTTTGGGGTGCGAGATGGGGAGCCGGGTTGGTAGGTTCTAGTGAGCTTGGCTGAGAGGGCAGCTGAGATTGAAGCTGAAGCCAGAGCTTTGGAGGGGGCGGTCCCTCCCCAGCTGCCTGAGGGCTCTGGGCCTGGGCCCTGCTCCTGCCCGCCAGTGCAGGAGGTTCTCGGTTTCCTAACTTGTTCATGATTTTCCTGTGGTAGCGTCTGCCAGACTGGAGCTTTGACACTGGAAATTCAAGGTTGGGTGAGTCTGCACATTGTCAGAAGCAACGTGTGTGTGTGTACCCTTGTGCCCCAGCTGGGGGCTGCTCGAGCATGCTGCCAAATCCTGCTCTGGTCTGGGGGTGCTCAGCCCCCCTATTTCTCTCCCGGTCCTCTCGCCCTGCTAATCCCCCAGTCATCCCCCCTGACCCTGGCATGCAGCCTGGCAGCCCTCCTGGAGGAGTTGCCAGTGGGCATCACTTTCCCACTTGAAGTTGGCTTGCCCGGGCGAGGGCTGTGTGCACATTAGCTGGGCCCTCTGCTGTTTGCTTGTTGCTATTTTGCTGCTAAAGAGCCTAACGAGAACCACGTGGGCGGTGGGGTGTTGGCTCTGTAGAATGTGGGGCTTTTGGCTCCACACCCCGTCAGCTGGCTTTCCTGCTTCCCCCCGTGGTTAGTATCTTCCTCTCCCCTCCCCACAGCTGCCCTCCCAGCTGGAGCCAAGAGTGCCAAGGCTGGGGAAGGCTCGGGGCTCTTTCCCAGCACTTTTACACGTGTGGGGCGCCTCGTTGGCCAGCAGGAGAGGGGGGCTGTGTGACCTACCCCCACTGCCAAGAATGAAGTCTCGTCCCAGAATTGTGAGGAGACTCAGTCTGTCCCCAGGTCTCTGCCAGAAATCTGTGGATCTGACCCACTACTCATCTAGTGTGCCCCCTGGGACCCGCGGCCCCCTCTTACCTCCCCTCACAGACTTCTTGGTTGCTGTGACCTATCGGTCCATCTGCCTGGCAGGCCCCTTGCTTTGTCCCTGTCTGGTCCCTGGACCTCGGGGAACCACTGCCTCTGTGGACCGCCACTGTTGGAACCCCAACTCCTCACTCTACCTCGGCAAGGTCAGAAGTGGGGCTGTCATCTTTTCCTGTGGTCATGGCATCTGCCTTCCCTTCTGTGGCCTTGCCAGCTCTGCCACGGGGTTTATGTGTTTATGGATTTGTGGAGGCCGCAGCCGGGGGCCTGCCTGAAGCCCTTCCTGAGGGGGAGCTCTGGAGAGTGTGGGCTGACTGGATCCTGTTTATAGTTAGGGCTTTTGGGAGCCTGTCCAGCCTTCCCAGACTGGCTCACCCCCGTGGCCACCCCAACACACACACACACACACCACGCTTCGGGGGCTTCTGAAGGCTCACACTGGGGAAGAAGATTTGAAGAATTCTTTGATTGCTCATCTTTTCTGGGCCTAGATGCGCAGAGGCTATTGTGGGCAGGGCAGAGGGAATCCCGCAGCTGCTGTGGTGGGGGAAGGAAGTAGGGGGTGGGGCAGGAGGAGGGGAGTTAGCCCACCATCACCACCACCAAGTGGGAAGGCTCGAGGTTAAGAGTATGTGCTTTGGATTCTGGTGCCAAGTCCAAGGAGTTGTGGATCTGAATCCCAGCTCCGTGTCTTCAAGCAAGTGACTGGCTTTCTTCTAGAGCCTCATCCAGAAAATGAGTATAATCATCAATACAGTGTTGTTTTTGAGGATTAATAATAACACTGTAGCTATTACCATGGGTTGGGTCCTATTCAAAGGACTTGTTATTGCTAATTTTTAATCCTCACAATCCTCTAAACTACATTTGATCTTTCCCATTTACGAATGAGGTTTGTCCAAGTCTCGCCTCCAGGAAGTCAGCAGAGCCTGGATGTGAGTCCAGGGAGCCTGGCTCTGGAGTCCCAGGCTCATGCTCCCGATTAATGGGCAAGTCTGTGTAGAGAGCCTGGCCCTTGGTAAGTTTAGCTGTCATCTTCATCCACGTCCAGGAGACGGTCCTGACTACCTGGGTTTACATGCAAGCCCCACCACTTAGCTATGTGGCCCCGGGCAAGATGCTCACGCTCTCTGTGTCTCAGTTTCCTCACCTGTAAAGTGTGCCTGGTGTTAGTCTCTATCTCACAGAGTTGTAAGAGACAAATGAGATAACTTGGGTTAGAGGTTTAGTTCAAGGTCTGGTATGATGTCTGTGCTCCATATGGGTTTGGTCTTGATGCTGCGGGAAGGGGCTGTGTCACATGGCCCTGGGCACGCCGCAATGGCAGGTGCTCATTGGACACAAGGGAAACAGTAAGCACGTACTCAATAATGCAGGGCCTATCCCAGGACTATGCCGAGAGGTCCCATTTTGCTGCCTCACTTCTATCAGCCCTTCCAGAAAACTCAGGAGATCCTGGAGTGGGCCTTGTCATCTGTCCCTGCCTTCTTGGTTCAGAGCCTCTGTGGGCATGGTGGCTCTTGTTCTGGTCCACATCTCAGTGCAATGAGGACCCCTTCCCCCTAATGTGGCCCCACCCATCCCGTCTCTGTAATGACTCCAGCTCACTGGGCAAAACTATGGCCGGGGGCATAAGAGCCCCAACTTTGGAGCCAGACCCGTTGGGTTCAAGCCCTTTCTCTATCACTTAATAGTGTGGTGACCTCAGGCAAGCCGCTTGGCTGCGCTCAGCCTCAGTTCCTCTACATGCGGAATGGGGATAGGAATGGCACCCATCATTGTTATAAGAAAAAAGAGAAGCCAGACATGTAAAGAAGTTAGCCCAAGGCCTCACAGTGGTAAATGCTGAGCAAATGTTAGGGATCCCGCGGCAGGGGTGGGATCTTCACCGACTGGTCAGGAATGGCCAGGAGCCAGAGTCTGGAGCCTCCGGGCTTCTGGTCTCCGGAAGAACCATCCCCTGAGACTCCGTAGTCGGCAGGCAGTGGAGGAGAGCAAGGTGAGGGGCAGCAAAGGGGGATAATCACGTGACCCCTGTGGGGACCCACCCCCAACACAACGGCTGTCGTCCTACAAGAGACCTTCATCTCTATCCCCACCATGGCAGCTCTCTCCCCACCAGGGCAGCTAGCTGCGACTCTCCTGGCCAGCAGGCGCATGCCCCCAAGGCTCTTTGCTCAAAGAAGCATTTAGGAGGTGTCCTTATCCAGGGATCCTGAAGCCAGGTGCTGTGTCCTGTGGACACCAGGGGAGTGCCTACTTGGCAAATGTTCAGTAAAGGACTGAGAAGGTACAAGCTCACGTGGGTGGCCTGGTAGTTTCCTTCCTCCATCCCCAGCCTCCTCTTCTTGCCTCCTTCGCTGACATCTCCCTTTCAACCCAACATCTACATGTTGGGCTTCTCCAAGACCCTGCAGATCTCCCAAATTTCCCATGCGAAGAGAGGGGCCATGGGAGCCAAGCCAAGCGTTAATTGTCCCTTATTATCGAGCAGTCGTAGGCACCATCCACAACAGCAATTATAGCCACACTCTGTGACAGGGACCGCACGAAGCATTTCAACCCCCTTCACCCCATGAGGGGTCATTGTGTGATTCTCTGCTGTGCCCCGCTTCCATGTCCCTGGCTGCTGCTGGTCCTCTACCCAACGACTAAACATTAGGTTTCCCACGACTGCATCCTGGGTCCTCTTCTTTCTCACCGCACTGCTTCTGAGATGATCTGATGTCTTCCCATGGATGGAAGCCTTCTCTCTGAGCTGACGACTCCCAGATTTATATATATCTTCAGCCAGACCTCTCTTCTGACCTCCAGCCTCCTTCATCGGGTGCCTACTCGGCATCAGTCTGCTCTCAATGCTCCCCAGACATCCCTAGCCTTAACTCGTCCAAAACAAGCTCATGGTTTCCTTCTCTCTGTGCCAGGTACCTTGCCTGTTATCCGACCTGTTAAAAGGCATCCCCATCTATGAGAAGGCTCTGCTGGCCTCAGACGCCTAGGGGCCATCCAGGACACCTTCCTCGCCAGGCTCTTCCTCTTCGTTTTACTTCCTACGTCTCCTAGGAGCATGTTTGCTGCTCTCTGCTTCCCCGGCTGCCTCTCCCGTTGAAGGCACCAGCGTGGGCACCTGGGTGATGGCCACAACCAGCTGCCTGCTCTCCCCACTCTCTGGTTCTCTCTCTCTCTACGCATCATATCGTGACCCATCTCTGTTCCCTCCTTCGCGCTGCCAGGCACCCAGCCTCATCTCCCAGAACCTCCTCGCCCACCCAATGCAGCCTGGGTTCCTTGAATACACTTCCCCTGGGTGCTGGGGCAGACTGCTGTTTGCTTTCCTTCCTCTCTTTATGGGGCTGGCTCCCTGTCCTGTTTCCCATTCTGTTTCAAGTTCCCCTCCTCAGAGGAGCTCCCCTGACCACTTTTTCGGGGCTTCCCCACATCAGCCTTGTGATTCTGGATCCTGACCCCCGAATCTTTCTTCCTTCGTAACCCATACCTCCATTTCGGTTCTTCTTACTTGTTTGCTTGTTCTGTGACCATCTCTCTAAGTTGGAAGCTCTATGAAGAAAAGGACAATGTCTGTCTTGCCTTCCATCCTGGGTCAAGCGTAAATGTTGAATGCGTGAGCATGTTCTAGATGACACTGTGGCTCACGGAGGTGAAAGGACTTGCCCACAGTCACACAGAATTTAAACAGAGGTCTCTTGGATCACAAGGTTGTTCTCTCCTCTGTGCTTTTGCCCCGGCCTTGGTTGAGTAGTGAGCGAGAGTGATGTCTTCCCTACCTCCTGATCTTCCCGGGGATCTGGTACTGCCACAGAAGGGCTTGGGGCTCCAAGTGAGCCACAGAACTGTCTTTCTTGCCCTAGAACTGCCTGCCTAGAAAAGGCTGGTTCCTGGGCTCCTCCCTGACAGAGGCGGCCCTGGGACCCCATCCCATCTTTCTCTAGTCTCCAGAGGCCCCCTCTGCCTCTGACACCTCCAAAGCCCTACCTCTGTCCAGACAAGCGCTCCCCCCACCCCCCGCCCTTGGGGCTATGGGGATAGCCAGGTTAACTCTTCTGCTTTCAGGCAGGAGCTGGAGACAAATCTGGGCCTCAGCCCTGGGCCAGGAGCCCTGCCCAGTGGTCTCCCCGCCCCATGCCTGCCAGAGCCGGTGGGAATTGGGACTGCTCTCTGCCCTTGGCCTCCTGCCCCCGACTGGCCCAGCATTGTGGCATTTGTTAATGCAATTAGCAGGGCGGTCCATGCTGAGGGGCTGGGGGCCAAGGGCTGACTCACACCCCCCCTTCCTCCCCTCTGGCCGCCAAACAGTAGAGGCCCGCTTGGCCTGCCAGACGGCGTCTGCAGAGAGCACACGAGGGGCCAAGAAACGGCATCTTTCTCTCATTAGAGGCTTTTATGTGAACACAACTGCTATTTTGGAGCCGGGTGCTTGGCTGGCCCCTGAGCCCCGGTGCCGTTTCCAGCCATCCCAAGCTATAGTCCCAGCACAGCTGTGGCGGGAGCAGGGCGAGTGCTTGAGGACCTGGCTTCTCCCCCAGCCTGGGGCTCAGGGCCCATCTCGGGGCCTGGAGACACGGCCCCTGGGCAAAGCCCATGTGTGGAGGACGGGTCCGGGTGGATTCTGAAGACACGTATGTGGGGACCAGACAGGGATCCCTCTGGGATCTCTGACATCAGGTCCCTTTCTGCAGAAACCAAAGGTCAAGGCAAAACTGCTGAAGGCCTAAGTGGACGCCCCACCCCTGTGAGAGGGTTCCAGGGCTAACCAAAACCTCTGGGAGGGGGCTAAGGTGGGGTGCCGAAGGCAGGGCTGAGAGAAATACTGAGGGTGAATAGGAGACTGTCTTGTCTGCAAAGGCCTCTGGGTGTGGGAGAGGACAGTCCTCAACCCGAGGGAGGGATCGTTGACTCAGTGGGTAGGGTCTTTGTGTCCCACGGACACAGATTATAGGAAAGATGGAGATTTCGTCTAGGGAGCAGCTGAGCTTCCAGTGTGGGGGTGCTGGGCCCAGAGCCTGATCTGGAGCTAAGGTTCATCTCCCAGACAAGAGGGGAAGGTGCTGGAGGTCTTAGAGGAGGCAGAGGGTTAAGAGACCCGTCTTGAAGTCAGTGCCTCATCTAATTGGTCACAGGTGAGGGAGACGGTGCCTCTGGGCAATGGGGTGGAGAGGGAACTGGCCATATCCAGAGCCTGAAAAGCAGCCCTGCCCCTGCACAACAGGGCTGGGTCCATCCCTTTAACCAGGACCTATACTGACATTGCCTTGCCCTGGGAAAAGTGTGGGGAAAGGGATGTCCAGAGGCCAACTCGCCTCTGCCGCTGGGAGATGGGAGATAGGTGGTGGTTTTTCTTAAAGCTTTGCAGGGCTGCCCAATAGAACTTTCTGTGCTGATGGAAACATTCCTTAGCTTGCTGTTCAACATGGTAGCCATGAGCCCCATGTGGCTAATGTGGCTGAGGAACTGAATTTTACATTTTATTTGATTTTAATCAGTTACGTTTTATTTTTTAAGATTTTTTAATTTATTGGACAGAGAGAGACACAGCGAGAGAGGGAACACAAGCAGGGGGAGTGGGAGAGGGAGAAGCAGGCCTCCTACCAAGCAGGGAACCCGACATGGGGCTCGATCCCAGGACCCTAGGATCATGACCTGAGCCGAAGTCCAATGCCTAATGACTGAGCCACCCAGGAGCCCCCAGTTTCATTTTGAATAGCCTCCTACAGCTTGTGGCAACAGCATAAGACTGGAGTGTATCACTAGCATTCTCTTTTATAACGTTTACAGACATGACTTCTGCAAAATGTCCTAAAATAAGACAATTAAGCACAAAGCATTTGTCCCTATTATGGACAAAAGGCAGTTAAGATCTAAACCCCCAGATGTCAGCAAAAAGAAAGCATCAGCATGTTGACATTAACCTAATAGGTAGACAGATACGTGACCAAAGCCCAAAGCCCAGATCGGCATGACTCGGCACATCCTGAGGAAGTTCCACAGAAGAGCTTATAACCCCTAAACTTAGAAACTCTGGGGGCAACCCTCTCAGGCCCCCTCCCTCTCTGGCAGATTTCTACTCTTGCTCAATAAATGTTGCTTTGCTCCCCACCAAAAAAACCCCAAAAACCAAAAAAACAAAACTATAGTGCATCAAAGAGTCTTGGAGAACACAATGTCCTTCCATAGCCACAATCTCTCTTGCGTCTCACATAACTCTTTAAGGCAGGAATTTTCAACCCCATTTTATAGATGAGATCATGGAGGCAGCAGTTCAAGGTCACATGGTAGGGATGTGCCTGAGCTGGGGTCAAACCAGATCCTTCTGACTCCCAGTGTCATGTTCTTTCTGCTACCAAGTAGCTGATCGAAGAAGCTCTGAGCTGGTGGAGGGAGCAGGCCACACGGTGAGAGCTATTTCCAGAATCTCTCCGGGGCCTGCCCCTTCTGAGTTTGGTCTCCTCCCAGAGGCAGGGGTTTGTGTGGAAAATCTGAGTAAATCTCTGCTGGACTGTTTTGGAGCTAAGTGAAGGTAGCAGGGGCACAGCCAGAAGGTGGGGTGGGATAGGGGGGTTGGAGGGAACGATGCCTTCTATTTCTTACTTTCAAAGCAATTTCGGGAGTTTTCTTTTTATTCCTCTCTCTTTTGGCATCCCGCTAACTGCCCAGAGCTGAACTCCCAAGGCTGAAACTTTCCACATGTCCAATCCTCAGTGAGGAGGAGAGTGCCAGGAGAGTGTGGAAAAGCCAGGGTTCAGGAGGAGCCCAGCTTATGAATGGCTAAGGGCTGGCATGGGCGAGTGAGCCCAGGGAGGCCAGTACAGACTTGCTTGCTGGTTGTCTGAGGATGGCGGCCTCTAGTTGGCAGGGGGCAGTGGGGGGCGGTGGGGGGGTGTGTGTGCCCTCGATGGCTAAGCATGGGCGTCAGGGCATCCTCCTCCATAACCCCTTACCAATACTCAGTCAATGAATACTCACTAAAGCTACATACCCCATCCTGGGTTTGATTTCTCAAGTATATGGCATGATCTCTGCTCTCACGGGAAAATGGGAGAGATGGCGTTCGGAGAGCAAAAGATGAAGACTTCCCTGCTGGCTGTGGCTGGGAGTTTTCTCTCTTAAAATTCTCATCGCTGCCTCTTCTGGGGGCCTCAGCATTTCCCCCTTTTGTTTTATGCAGCGGCCCCTGCCATCGGCCATTCTGACATGGATGGTTTCCTTTCTGATACTTCAGCTCTGAAATTTGCACTCATTTGACAGGAAGGTTTTGCTTCAGTCCCCTTTCAACAAGAGACCACATGACCACTAGGGCCGAAGGGTCCCAAACTTTTGGGTTGCCGGCTCCTGTAAAGTACCCCCAGACACCACAGCTACCAAACTACGGTCGGCAGCTTTTCATTCTGCCAAGCGAGGATGTTAGAAACACACACTACCATTTGCCATCTCTTTTAATTTAAAAAGCGAATACCAAAAAAGGTTAGAAAAGACACACGATGTCAAAGCAAAGGATGCTTTTTAAATGGGAAAAAAAGAGCATTACACAAAAAGTCAGGAAACGTTTTATACTCTTTATAGCAGACCAGTAAGAACTGTTGTAAGAATGGACCCTTGGACAGATGGACACCAGGAACCGCCACTTTGAGCCATCTGGGGGTGATAAATGGTTGACCCAGAAAGGTTATCTTCCCTAAGTAGGTTTTGTCCATCAACGTATTGGACTGGCTTGGAAGCCTTTTAGAGCTTTTCTTGACCATGGTATTACCTATGTATATAAATTCTATTTTTAGTAGTGTGTAATTCTATTTTGGTAGTGTGTAATTCTATTTTTATGATTTCGCCTGCTTGGGGGCATGAGCTGCTTATTGCACCCACCGGTTTGCCAAGCCTGGTCAGAGAGATGAGCAGTCATGCTGGGTCCATGGGAAACCACTCAGGCCTTCCCTTTTTACTTCCTCCCAAAACTAAAGCAGGACCAAGAACTGCCCTGGGCAAACCTGCTTCCCCAGTGTTCACTGGCCTTGGCCTGGCTATCGGGCTGGTCTCTGGTGGTGGTGGGGCCTGGTGAGTGGTCGGGGGGGCCAAGTCCGCTTGGGCAGAAGGAGCGGCAGCTGGGCCATAGGCCCAAATCCTGCCACGGTGACACTTGGTGTTTGGGGAAGCGCTCGAGTTTATAATTCTCTGACCTGCTCTGTTTGTCTGGAGACCTGAAGCCTGCCGGGAAGTCATGCCAAGACACTGAGGAAAGTGCTCTGGCATGAGGATCTAGCTCATGTTTAGGAATCCTGAAGTGAGACCTGGTATTTCCCCTGCTTTCCCCCGAGTAGGCAGATTGCCCTTGATTGACATGATGCCCAATCAACTCGTGCTTTGTGTCTCTGATCAGCATCACCTCCTCTAGGAAGCCTTCCATGACTGTCCCTTCTTCCATGTGAGACAGTATACTTCTTTTTTTTTTTTTTTTTTAAGATTTTATTTATTAGAGAGAGAAAAAGTGAAAGAGCATGAGTAGGGAGAGGAGCAGAGGGAAAATCAGACCCCCCCACTGAGCAGGGAGCCCAACTCCAGGTTTGTACCCAGGACCCTGGGACCATGACCTGAGTGGAAGGTAGGCCCTTAATTGGCTGAGACACCCAGGCACCCAGGCACCCTGGTCTTTTTTTTTTTTTTTAAAGATTTCGTTTATTCATTTGAGAGAGAGAGCATGAGCAGGGGAGAGAGGCAGAGGGGAAAGCAGACCTTCTGGTGAGCAGGGAGCCTGATGTAGGGCTCAATCCCAGGACCCTGAGATCACGACCTGAACTGCAGGCAGACGCTTAACCATCTTGAGCCACCCAGGGACCCCGACAGTACACTTTTTTCATTTTTTAAAGATTTTATTTATCCATGTGACAGACAGAGATCACAAGTAGGCAGAGAGGCAGGCAGAGAGAGAGGAGGAAGTAGGCTCCCTGCTGAGCAGAGAGCCCGAGGCAGGGCTCGATCCCAGGACCCTGGAATCATAACCTAAGCCGAAGGCAGAGGCTTTAACCCACTGAGCCACCCAGGCGCCCCGAGACAGTACACTTCTTAAGAGAGGGGCCCTCTCGGGGCACCTGGATGATTCAGTTGGTTTGGCGACCTGCTCTTGATTTGGGGCTTAAGTCATGATCTAAAAATTATGATGTCTAGCCCTAAGGTGGGCTCCGTGCTCAGCATGGAATTTGCTTGGGGATCTCCCTCCCCTCTTACTCTGCCCCCACTCACATCTGCTCTCACTCTCTTTCTCGAAAATAAATAACATCTTAAAAAAAAAAAAAAGAGAGAGGGGGGGACCCTCTCTCCCACAGGCCTCACACCTAGTGAGTGCTCTATGAATGTCCACTGAAGGGGTGCACGAGCTGGAAAACATGTTCCATCACCATCTAAGATTTTCAGTGTAGGCTTCGGAGAGGGATGGGGTGCTGAAGTCTATCCCACCTGCAAAGGGCCAGGCGTTTGGTGGCCAACTGGAAGCCAACAGACCCCTTTGCTTCATCATTGGCTCTGGGTCAAGGTTCAGAAATTGTAGGGAGGAAGGACCACACCAGCCCTGCTGGGAGGCTGTGGGAGGAAAGAACTTGGCCTTTGCAGTCAAACACACCTCAGGCAAGCTTTTAACCTCTCCAAGCTTGAGGCGTTATTTATAGAATGAGCATCCCAACACGAGCCACAAAAGATTGTCGTTAGGTTTAAATGAGATGGTACCTGTGAAGTACACTGCCTGCAAAGCGCAAGCACTCCGTAGAGAGTGGCTACCCTGATGAACATAAGGACAAGGCCCTGCCCCTGGTGTCATGGTCACGTGTCCTCTGGGAGCTAAGGATGCACAGAGGTGTAAGGGGCAGTCACCAGGCTTGATCACAGTAGCTGGGGAATTGAGCCATGTACGTGCAGAACCCATCACACTGACTGCGGCCCTCGGGGTGTGCCTGATGTGGGGTGTGCAGAGGGAGCGCAGGTCCTCATTGCTCAGAGGAGGGCGCACTGGCTGGAGGCGGTCATCAGGGATGGGGAGGAGGCCTTGAAGGAACAGTAGGACTTAGGTAAATGGTCGGGAATGGGAAAAAGTCCCAGGGAAGGGAAACAGTGCCCACAAAGGCAGAGAGAAGAGAGACTGTACCCACAGGCCAGTCTGGCTAGAGGGTTTATTGTTAGAGGGAGATCAGACCAAGGAAGGTGTTCAGTGCTATTCTAAAACTAAAAGTGAGCACAAGCATGCCAAGTCAGGTGTCCTGCCGGGAGTGCTCCGCACCTTTGGTCCCTCAATCCTTGATGGGCTGTTTGAGATGACAGGGTAGCCCCACCCTGGGGACCTGCGCGGGGAGGGGCAGCAGATTGACCCAGGGAGCTTTCTGAGGCCAGAGTGGGTTTTCCTGTCGGAGTAAGGGAGGAAGTGGCCCTCCTGACAGGACAGCATCAGGCCCCCCCACCGCGGCCCCAACCCTCATCCCTCTCCCTGTCTCCCCAGCTGTGTGCCAGCCGCCTTGCCAGAACCGGGGATCCTGCAGCCGGCCCCAGCTCTGCGTGTGCCGCTCTGGCTTCCGCGGAGCCCGCTGCGAGGAGGTAATTCCTGAGGAGGAATTCGACCCCCAGAACTCAAGGCCAGCACCCCGACGCTCAGCCGAGGGGTCCCCCAACCTGCGCAGGAGCAGCGTGGCCAGAGAAAGCACCACGACCCCCAGAGCACGGTCACTGGCATCCCAGCTGCCGCTGGCCAGGTAAGTCCCCTCCTCAGTGGGACCTCGGGTCCAGGGGCACAGTCCCTCCAGAGCAGGGCTTCTTCCTTAGGACCCTTTGGGTGAAGACCTTGGTGGCAAAGACCAGAATTATCCTTCCTCCTCTCTGCTCTCCTTCCCTTTCCCTGCCCCAACAGAGGTGCAGTGAGCAGAGAGGTGAGTGGTGGGGTTGGCACAGGCTTTGCCAGGCTGGGATGGAGTCTCTACCCTCCAGGTCCTGGGAGAAAGCTGATGGCATAAAGCCCGCACGCTCTTGTTTCGAATCCTGTCGTGGCCACTTCCTGGCTGGGTGGCCTTGGGCAAGTTATTGCCCTCTCTGATTCCTCACAGCAAGGTGGGGACAACGATGATCCCCACAAGCGTGGAACTGTTGTAAGGATAAAGTCAATTCATATAAAGAAAGTGCTTAGAACAGGGACGGCACATGGTAAATGCCTTCTAAATGTTTTCCTCGTCCCCCTCTTCCTCAGCCTATGGTCCATGCAGGAAGGCCCCCTCTGCCCAAAGAAGCCCTTCGGTTCACTCACTGCCCAGCAGTAACTTCTCTCCTTGAAGGGAACAGCAGGAGTGTGTGTGGGGGGGAGGGTATAGAATAAAATGTGGGCAAGGGAAACATTCGTGGGCCGGATTCCCTGGCCTGCTTGCCAGCCAACCTGGCTAGACTTTTTCTCTCTCTGGACAGGAAATCTGAACTTTGTAAACTGGTCCATTTCTAGAGGCTGTGTTTTCCTTTTGGTTTTTCAGGCGAGTTTTTCCATTCGCTTCCTACTTAAGATGTTCTTTCTGAAATGTTGCAACCTTGTCTTGCTGAGCTAAGGGGAAAAAGGACTTGTTCTCTGGGAGGCCAGGAGAACCAGGGAGAGGAGGCTAGCCTCAAGGTGAGGGCCCCAGTGGGAATGCTCAGGAGAGAAGGGAAAGGAGCTTGAGATTATCCTGCAGCTCCAAAGCAGGAAGCAACTTGGGTCCCAGTAAGGTAGAGTCCCAGAGCCTCAAGCACCCAAGCAGCTAGTTTGCAAGGGTAGCCAGAAGCACAAAGAACAGAAGGATGAACACTGATTGAGGTCTAAGGAGATCCAGATCAAAACCAGAAGAGCCAAATACTTCGGCCAAGACCTTGGAATGCTGGGGCAGAGCGGGGGGGCGGAGCCAAGGGCCAGATAGACAACACAGGGCCGGGGTGGATGATCTGGGATTGGCTGTGAGCAGGTGGGCAGGGCCTGAGCCCTGTGATGATTGGTCCCAGCTGCTGGTCCAAGGTGGGTAGGCGTGGTGTGAAGGCACCTGGAAGAACACCAGAGGTACCAACTCCGGGATCAGCCCCGGGCAGGATGGGAGCACAGTCCTTCCAGCCTGGCATTCCCGTACAAGCTTCTGTCTTGTAGGATTCATTCCTTTTATAATGCATGGAACTCCTGTGTGTGCACACAAGTGAATACGGGGGATGGTTGCCTGGCAGGTCATTCTGCCCCTTGCACCCCTGAGTCAGAACTGTTTAGTATCCCCTAGCCCACCTGCCCAGCCCATCCCACTCCTACTCTTCAAGGCCCAGTGCCATTTTCTCCAAAAAGCCCCGCTGATCACTTGCGCCCAGCTCTCTGACCCCCTGCAGCGCATACCCTGTGCATCTGTGCCCTGCATCTGTAACCAGACTGTGTGGCCCCGGCCTTGGAAGGCGGAGACCCTGCTTCTCGCTCTTTGGATCTCCCTAAAGCTCCTCCAACAGGCTTAGCTTATGCAGACGGCTCCATCTGCATTTGCCTCACTGGGTCCAAACTGAAGAGTAACCGAAGAGAGGGCCTGCCCACCACGGAACCCTCGGTGAGCCCTCACCCTGTACCTGGAACCAAGGGCACCAGCCCCTGGCTTTTCTGAGTGCAGGAAGAGGGGGGCTCTGTGCTTCCTCTGGCAGAGCACCCCCCACTCTCCCTCCAGGCGGTCTGCTTGTGGCCACGGTGTAGCACGAGTTCCTGGAGAGTAGGGACTGTGCAGGCGGCCTTGGTACCTGACGCCAGGCTTGGCTCACTGCCGGCGCTCAGTTTACGGAAGCCAAGTGAATGAATGGATGAGGCCCCATGCTGGGGCGAGGAGGAGGCCTAGGGCAAGAGGAGCCACGTGAGCCCTCCAATCCCGGGCAAAGGATTCACATGCCTGCAGGAGGCAGTGGAGGGCGAGGGCCCACAGGGAGGTCTGTGGCCCCCAGCAGGGACATCCTCTTCCATCCTCACAGGCTCCCTGGCCAGGCGCTACTGTGATGTCGGGAATGCACCGCTGCCTCCAGGCCAGTCCAGTCTGTCTCTGCCCTGGGACCTCAGTGCCATGAAATCTGGGAAAGTCCGAGTGGCCCACTGTCGGCCCAGCTGTGTTTTGCTTTGAGAGGCCAAATCCCGCTTGCCTGGTGGTGTCAGACATTTCCTGTGAGCTTGGCTGGGTTCCCCAAGCAGCCGTTGGCCTCTTTCCCGATGGCAGCTCGTACGGGCCTTTGGTGTCCAGATAGAGGGAGTGACATGAAGCTGGGGGCATTCTAGAAGCTGGAGGGCAGGGGGGACATCAAAATATTTAGGGAAGGGAGACACTGTAAGGATTGGTGATGGCCAGAGACCCCCTTCAGGAGAGCACAGAACAGAGGCCAAGAGACTTTCGTTCCAGAAGGAAGTCGAAAGGGAGGGGCCAGGAGAGTCTTAGTTAGCCACAGCAGCACACCCTGAGGAGAGGCAGACAAGGGTTGACATTGTCCAGCTGTGGCCTGGGCTGTCAGCAGGAGGGGCCTGGACACTCCTTCTGAGACCCTGGTCTAGGCTTCTTCCCCAAGCCTGGCCAGAGGGCCTGTCCCACCTGGGGAGCCAGAGCCAGGCAGCTGGGGACAGGTCTTAAGAGGTTGAGGGTGGGGTGGTTACAACAAGCTGGGGGTGGCCAGCGGTGGAAACCTGCTTTACCTCAGGGCTTCTCAAACTGCCCCGGGCATAAGCATTGCCCGGGAACTTGCTGCTGATTCTGCAGGGGGGCGGGGGGACAGCAGCTCTATCGTGGTCTCGGGGTTGAGGCCGCAGGTTCCCGGACCACACCTTGAGGAGTGAGGGTCTGGCCTGGGCTTTGGATTCAGATCATCCTGGGGGTCCGATTCTGGATTTACTGCTCACCAACTGTGTGACACGAGGCATGTTTCCAAACCTCTCTGAGTCAATCGTCCCCACCTGGTAGGAGCGCAGAAGGGATGACATGAGACCATGTGAGTAGAGCACACAATACAGTGCCTGACAGGGGTTAGTCCTCAATATATTTTGACCATCAGCAGGCTGGTGCTTTTTGCTAGAGGGTCTTGGGTGGCAAAGAGCAGACAAAACCCCAGGTGGCTGTGTGTGTGTGTGTGTGTGTAAACCCGCTCTGGGGAGCCGTCAGAGCCCGCCCAGCCTCAGGGGAGCCATGACTAGCAGATGCCCCCTGCGGCCCCCGTAGCAGGCTTGGCTGGCGGGCTCCTTCCACCAGGACCATTTCTACCATCCCTATGGGAAAGGGGACCAAGGGGATGTGTCATAGCAGTTCTCCGCTTCTTGCTATCTGTCACTGGAAGGCTGTTCCTAGTGTCTAGAAGCCACCTCTACTCTTTGGCTTGTGGCCCTTCCTGTCTTCCAGGCCAGCAATGGCACGTGAACTCTTCATGTGTTCAACCGCTCTCTGCTTCCTTCTTTGGCTAAATCTCTCACTGATTCTTCTGCCTTCTTCTTCCACTTTTAAGGGCCTACGTAATGACCCTGGGCTCCCCTTGGTACTCCAGGACACTCTCCCTCTCTTGCCAGCTCATTGGCAACCTTAATTCCACCTGCCCCTCCATTGCTCTTTACCATTTTTAAAAAATTTTAATCCCAGTGTAGTTAACATACAGTGTTATGTCATTCCTTTCGCCATTTAATGCAACATATTCAAAGATGTAACTCCAGGAAACAAAGATCATGGGGGGGCCAAGCAAACCCACCACTGCAACCCCTTCCCACTGGGACCCCCCCCCATCTGAAGTGTAACAGCTCCCCTTGTCAGGGGCTTGCCACAGGGCAGCCCTCCACAATCTGGCCCCCAAACCTTTCTGACATCTCTGAGGTCAACTTTCACCAGTCATTCCCCCCATTCACTCTGCTTCTACCACGCTGACCAGCTGGTTTTTCCTCAAACATACCAGAGATGCTCCTGCCTCAGGGCCTTTGCCCTTGCCACCCCCTTCCTTGGCATACTGTGTTAGTAATTCCTAAGATGGCCGTAACAGACGACCCCAAACTGAGTGCCTTGAAACAACGGAAGTGTATCCTCTCACAACTGGGTGGAAGTCCAAAATCAAGGTGTCGATCGGGTTGTTCCTTCTGGGAGACAAATCTGTTTCATGCTTCTCTCCTAGCATCTGATGGCTCCCATCAATCCTTGGTTTCCTTTGTGTTGTAGCTGCATCACACGAGTCTTTACCTCTACTGTCGCATGGCCTGCTGTTTGTGTTATGTGTGCACACATGCGTGTGTGAATTTAGGGTCCACCTTAATCCAGTATAATCTCATCTAAACCTAACTGATTACATCTGCACAGACGCCATATCCAAATAAGACCCCAAATTACAGGTCAAGAGTTAGGACTTCAACACATTTTGGGGGGAGATACAATATAACCCGCATTAAACACGGTTTCTAGATACTCACATCCCCCTTCAGGTCTTTTCTTCCTGGGCAGGTGGTGGTGGGGGAGGGGGCACGATGACTCTGTTCATTTGATTTAAAACTGCACAGTCCCAAACACTCCC
Organism: Mustela nigripes; assembly: GCF_022355385.1. Classification (NCBI taxonomy): domain Eukaryota; kingdom Metazoa; phylum Chordata; class Mammalia; order Carnivora; family Mustelidae; genus Mustela; species Mustela nigripes. The sequence continues at coordinate 130,661,507 of NC_081569.1, forward strand.
TACCTCACCCCAGTAATTTTTCTCCATGGCACTAGCATCTTCTGTGTTTTATTTATTTATTTGATTTATTGTTTTTCTTACCCCAGTGAAAGGTCAGGTCCAGGAGGACGGGGGTTTTTTGTTTTTGTTTTTTTCAAAGATTTTATTTGTTTATTTGAGAGAGAGAGAGCCCACACAGAGGAAGAAGAAGGCTCCCCTGAGCAGAGAGCCCGCTGCCTGGCTTGATCCCAGGATCCTGGGACCATGACCTGAGCTGAAGGCAGATGCTCAACTGACTGACCCTCCCAGACGCCCCAGGACAGGGGTTTTTCTCTGCTTTCTTGCTGCTGCATTTCCTGCACTTGAACACAACAGGCCCCAGATGGAGTTGGGTGAATGTGTGCTCAGTGACAGGCCTGGCTCTTCACCCCTTTATCTCACGGACCTCTCACAGTTCTGGGCCACAGTTCCCAGCGATCCCCTTCTGTGGACGAAGCTCAGAGAGGTGAGGGGGCTTGTCCCCAGTCCCCCAGCCTGGCCTGAGATGCGGGCCTGTATCAAACCTCCCCTGGCTTCTGTCTGCTGGGGGTGGGGGGCCGGTCCTGGCCCAGCTGCTGCTGAAGGTCCAGCCTCAGTGGTGTGCACGAGGCCACACTGGCTATGTGTGGTGGTCATGGGACTCGCGCCTCAGGGCAGGACCCCAGACTTGTTCAGCCCCGACCTTTCTACCTCAGCCATCTTTGCCCTTCCTGACCTGTGACCCTTAACCTGCGGTTGCTGCGAGTGAGCGCACAGGTTGCCTGGGCCTCCTCTAGGTGGGAAAAGGTCTCAGCTCCCAAGGGGTGGTCTCTGCCAGGCTTGAGGAGTGGGGCGACTTCCCAAGCAGATCACTGCACCAGGAGCCACAGTGGGGGGAGACCCGGGCTCCCCTCCTGGGGGCCAGGGCAGCACCTGCTGCCTAGCAGAATGGCAAAGAGGAGATGGATGACCCAGAGCCAGAAAGGAGCAGCCATTGTGCGTCTCAGGGCAAAGCGCTGGGTCTGCGAGCCAGGCAGAACTGAAACCCTGGTGCCTCACAACCTAGTCAGGCCACCCCCTTCGCCCCACTGCAGTTCGGTTTCTTGGGTTCTGAAATGGGAAAACGGATGCCCCTCTCACAGGGTGGTTGAGAGAGTTCACTGAAATAACGTATGTTGGGGGGGGATCAGAGGGGCGTCTGGAGGTCCAATAAATGCAAAATCTCTGACCCTACCTTTCTATCCCCCGTGCCTATGACAAATCAGAGCGAGGTACCCCATTTGCCAGGATGGGTTTTTTTCCACCCCACCGCCTGGAATTACAGGTAGGGAAACTGAGGCAGGACAAAGGTTGGCAGTGGGGTTATGGGTGTATTCTGGGAACGTGGGAGATCCTGACTGACGGCTGGCCGGGGTCCTCAGCACCAGGCTCCTGCTTCAGCTCCCTCCCCTTCCCACTTCCCTCCTCAGCTCTGCTGGTCTGCTGCACGCCCGCCCTCTGCTGGCACCCTCTGTTTGTCCTCCCTCCTCCGCCTTCAAGGCCCCTTGGACCCAAGACCTTTCTCCAGTTCCCCTGGGACCTGCTGAGGGCCCGACTCACGCATGCTAGAAGGCCTTGGAAAACTCCTTGGCCTCCCAGGGCCTCCATCTCCGTATTTGTAAATCAGAGACCTGATTTGCTCTGAGCTCGAGTTAATGGTCTCAGAATCAGGCCATTTTCCATCCAGAGGACCATGTGTGCTTACTCCCCTTTCACCCCCTGTAACCCATTTCCAAGGTTGTGACGAGGACACACGTTGCCCTCATGGGGACAGACCTTTGCCATCCCCGACAATCTGGCCTCGCATCGTCCTTGCAAGGTCGCAGTGGGGTTAGCAGCCTGCAGTCTTTCACACCGGGTCCCCCTTCCACGGGGGCCATGCAGTGGCGCCTCCCTGCCAGGGCGACTAAAATCCAGGCTGAGTCAAGATTTTGAGATCTCTGGGAATAGAGTGCCTTCGTCCCTTCCCTTCCCTTTTCTTTTCTTTTAAGCCTTATTTTTTTCTGATTTGTTTTTGTAACTCTGAGGCCCATGCTTGCCCCCTGGGGTTTATTTTGGAGTTCCCCAACACTTAAGGCCTTGAATACACTATTTTGAAAGAATCAGGAAACCCAATTTTGCTTCCAAGCTGGGACACTAAGTTGCTTTGTGGCTTTGGGCTAGCCACTGAACTTCACCGAGACTTCATGTCTCTATCTATAAAATAGGAAAGAGAGTTTTTTCCTCACTGGCATGTTGTGAGGATTAAGAAAAACATTGTGGGCAAAAGATGGCTTTGTGAACTGTAATGTTTATTGCATGTGCTGGTTCGTATTGTTAGTTAACAGTCTTGACAGTGATCTGGGGTATTTGCTTATGCCTCCTATTTGTACGTGGGTTACTTTCAGGAGAAGCTCCCTACTGAGGCCCTCTCTGACCACCTTTTAAAGGTTTTAGACTTAGGGTTGAACTTAACCATTGGACACAAACCAGGGGATGTACTTCACAGTGCAGATCATAACATCTACAATGAACACCCCAACAGTTGTGCAGTGCACAGCCTGTGCAGCTGTATATGGTGATCTTAGACCTGGTTCCTTCCCAGGAGGGAGATGTCTCCTATCTCTTTATTACTTAATATTGCAACCCCCCCAACTTGAGAATCCCTCTCATCTTGTTCACTTTTTATTTTCACAGTACTTTTTACTTTATATTTTCTAGCATACATATAGCTAACTTATTTGTCATGTTTAGTGTTTATTGTCTTTTCCCCCAGCTACAATGTGAGCTTCTCAAGGACAGGGATCTTGCTTTGTTCACTGACATATCCCAATACCTTAGAACAGTGCCTCATATACAGTAAGCACTCAATAAATAAATATCTACTGAATAACAATCTCTATGGCAGTGCATCCCCTGTGGCTGCCTGCCGCAAAGAAAGATGGTCTTGGGTCATTTCCTTCTGAGCTGACACTCAGCCCATCCCCCAGCATGACATTGATCAGGAAGGGGGAACTTCCAGTCCTCCCAGCAGGTGGGTATCTGCCTACTCTGTACTCCTGGGCCTGGGGGCTCTGGAGCCAGGGTGGGCCTAGGGCAATGCTTGTCCTCTAACAGTGGCTGAAATGGGGCAGAGCCAGACTTAGCAGACCCTGAGGGTACCAGGAGTCTGGTACAGGACTGTGGCAGCTATGAAGGGGGGGGAGGGTTCCCGTCCAGGTTCTTCAGTCTCTTGGGCCTGAAAAGAGCCCCATGAGCCCCTCTCCATGGTTTGTGGGTCTGGAAGAGGGAGAGCTTGGTGGGGAGCAGTCAGAGGGAGATGCTAACTTGTGGGCCTCCAGCCAGAACAAATGGAGAGGTTTTATTTTCCCAAATCTGAAATCCCAGAAGCCCTGCTGCTGCTTTTTGAGGAGAGTAGAAAAAAATCCGCGTCTCAGCCAAACACTTCCTTTACTGCCCACGCCCCTCTCCCTGCTGCTCTTGGGGGGTTCTGCCAGTGTAGATGGGCCCTGTGAAGGCTTGTGGAGGGTCCCTCAGCAGTGCCCAGAAGACTGCTTGGAGGAAGTGGCTAGATCCGAAGCTCTCCATTCCCACCAGGGAGAGGAGGGAGATGGGTAATTCTGTGCTGGACTTCTCAGTCACTGGATACAATAGGAGATAGTCATTACATCACAGTCTCTCTGATAGGTACCCCAAGAATTGTGCAGTGCACAGCCTGTGCAGCTGTATATAGTGACCCTGGACCTGGCTTCTTCTCAGGAGGGAGAGGTTTCCAATGTGCCCCACAAAGCATGTTGCTTCAAAGTTGTCCTTTGTAGCTGTGTGTGGCTGCTGAGGTCCCTTCTAGAGTTCTCTGAAATGGTAATGGTGTTGGGTGGAGGGTGGGGTTCTAGGCTTTGTAGAGCGTTAATATGCACCTCCTCCGCCCACATATGTACCTGAGACCCACAGAGCTCAGGGCCTGGGCAGGGCCTTGGCTAGCTGTGTATGAATAACAAAAAGACACAGGCTCTGGGCTGTGAGTGTGACCTGAGGCGTGTGTTCTGGCTATGCTTTACCTCTAGGCCTAGTGGTCCTGCCAGGGATCAAGAAGAAAAGGCATTCAGCCCAGCGCGGACACCACTGGATTGGTGGAGTTGCCAAGCTCAGGCCTCTGAGTGCTCAGGGAAGAAGGGAGCCCAGCACCTTCTAACAGCTCTTCTACTCCCCATGGAGGACCAGTGGGCAGGGTTCAGGGAAATGGTGTCGGCTTCTTGCACACTTTCTCTTGACTCCCTTCTCTCCTAGTTAAGCTTGAAGGTGACCATCTGGCCTGAGGCAACCCCAACCTCTCTGATGAGGGCTGTTTGACCCTTTTCCAGGATTCTCCCAGAGCTGAACATTCTCAGAACTTCCCTGGGCACGATTACAGAGGAGGCTCCCACCCAGCCTCCCTCCCAGCCGGCCCTGGGCCTGGCCCTTGACAGGTCTCTGATATGTAAGCTGTTCCCCTCCCCACAGCCTGCAGCACAATGACAGAGAAAGCTACAGAGCTTCCTGCCCTCCCTCTTCCTCACCACCATCAACGCTGCGCCCTAGAATTCCTAGCCTCCCCCTTCCTCCCCTGGCCCTCCCCACACCAAAGTCACCGGCGCAGTGACATGACACAAATGTCTTCTGGCCAATCATGTTGAGTCTGATTGGAGTGAGGTGGCAGGGCTGTACCTGCAGACAGGATGGGGACAATCACCCAGGAGCAGAGGGGTCCAGGAGACCTCCCAGGGCTCACCGCTGCCCGGACCCTAGTCCCGCCCTGAGGGGACAGCCTGGAATTGTGGCTATGGTGGTGAATGTTGGGTTAGGAGTGGGTGGGATTGGGGTTGTGGTTGGGGTAATACTCTGTTTCACAAGAGGGCTGTGGTGAGGGAAAGAAGAGAGGAAACTTTGGTGTGGTATGGCAGTGAGATTTTAACCCTAGGGTTGTGGCCAGGGTTGGGATAAAGTTATGCTGGAGTAGAATTTGGGACTGGGTTTTATTATTTTTTAAAATTTTTAAAATTTTTTTTGTGTGTGGTATGGTTGTTATTTTAACCTACCATTGATGGAACTTTACTGAGTCAACTGGGCCCCCCCAGGAGAGCACTCAACAGGCACCACCTAAGTATGGGACTATGTGATGTGGCGGTGACGAGCTTGGCCTCTGTTATGTCTGGTTCTGTGGCTCACAGCCGCGTGATGCTGTGTGTTTCTTCTCCTCCCCAAGGCTCGGTATAAAAGGGTGATGCGAACCCTGGCTGCACAGGGTTGTGTTGAGAATAAAATAAAAGAAGTTTAAAAGTGCTGAGTCACATGGCTGAGGGCTCAGTCCTCGAGAGAGGAGACTCTTTCTTATCTGGATTAATCAGAGTTCCGGGAGGAAACAGATGGCACACGCCGCAGGAAGAGTTTGAGAAAGGGTCTATTTGCAAAGGCTCGGATGGGGTCAGAGGGGGCAGGGTGCCAGTGGTTACTGGAACCAGAGCAGCTACAGGCACAGGAGAGAGCCATGACAGGGAGGTGGCCTCTGTTGGAGGGTCGTGACACTGACACCCCCCACCCCCGCACTGTGCTTGTCAGGAGGGAGTTGGGAGGATCGATACCCCCACTCCCTCTCCTGCCCTCTTGCTGGGCTCCCACATGGGCCGAACAGGACAGGAAGGCAGAGGGCCAAGGAGCCCCCAGGGCCCAGAGTGGGGTGGAGAAAGGTCTAGAGGAGCAAGTGGAAGATCTCTAGCCCACCAACGAGCCCTCACAGTGGCACTGCGGGGAAGGGCCATTCCAGCCCAGCTCTCCTCAAGACTCCAGAACCCTTGCCAGCAGCTCTTTTGCTAACCAGCCTGTAGAGCAGGTGATCTCAGGCCAGTGCAGAGCAGCAAACCTAGTGAGGGAGCCACAGGCAAGGCATCTAGGATCTTTGCAGAAAACTACAGAACCCCCGACAAGAGCCTGGAGTAGCTTCTCCACCTCCCTGTGTGGGAAACAAAGGCAGCTTGTTGGGGTCGTTAAAATATAATGTATGCAGTTCCCAGTATCCAGCTTAAAAAATAGGAACAACAAACATTTCAGGCTTGTGACTGGACTCATTGCATTGAACTGACCAAAGTCCTCTAGGATTTTTGTTTGAAAGGAAAAGGTTAGGGAGGGATGAAGCAAGAAGGGACTGGAAAGACTCAGTGCTCTTTCTCAGATGCCCCGAGGGACGGTTTGTCCCATCTGGTTGCTTTGTACAGAACTGCGGCTACTCAGTGAATGTCACCCTCCGGGTAGTGTGTGTGTGTGTGTGCGTGCGTACACGGCATGGGTGGGCAATCTGTATGAAAGAACATCGCTAAGAAATTATAATGGAGATTTTTTTCAGGCTTTGTGAGTTCTCCTTTTGAGCTCAGGGTTTTAAAATATATATGCATATCAGGTTTCACCCCTTGTCCGGGACACAGAGGAAGTTTCTGATTTATGGGTCCGGTAGTTTCTCCAGTTACACGACCTTTAAATCTGCCATCAGGTAATGAATTTGCTGCTGTCAGAAAAGGCGCTGTAAGCTTCCAGGTGAAAATTGCTTTACCAAAGTGAAGGGGCACTGTGATAACACTAGTAAAAAGCGGCTCAAATGTATACTCATTTCCACTCGTGGAGCTGACTCAGTGTCTCAGCACTCCTCTCCTGATCACTGGGGTGTACATGCGTGAGTGTGGGTGCACACACGTGCCCATGCACACACAAGAGAGTATGCATACACACACACACACACACACACACACACCCCACTCTGGGGAGGGATAAGAAGGAAGGTTTAAGCCTTGCCGGATAATTTCCCAGAAAAAGATTAGAAAGGAAAGATGAATTAAATGCAAAGTCATCTGATAGCCCTGTGAGACAGGCTGCTTAGGGCCCAGCCGGATGTGCGCGCCCGTCCCTCTGCCTGCAGATGACATCGTGAAGATCGCTAGATGATTTCCACTGACAAAATGTGAAAACACATAGTTGCTTTGTTAGCCGCATAGCTGTGGTTTTGTGTCCATGATTCATTGTGGAAGTGAGTAGCTGCAACAGGCATTTTGTGGGGGGTTTTTGTTCTTTTTTTTTCTCCTAAAAAAATATTTGTGAAAGTTCTAAAATTCAAGGAAGTCCAGTGCTTTTTGAAAAGAAAAATCCCCATTCCTTGCAAAATGAAGATTTCAGATCAAACCCTCCAGAGCTACCGCATGTCTGTTTCAAGGTTTGCTGAGCCTCAGCCCCGGGCTACTGCCTGACATGTCCACCCGTGTGTGCACCCGGAGCACGGTGGGGCTTGCCTCTCAAGGGAATCCAGTCCCGCAGAGGGACCTCAGACAGCCCGTGCTTTTGGAGATCCATTCATCCTACATTTCTTTCTTTTTGGGGGTCAAGGTCAGAGGCCCTGGGACAGGCAGTGCTATGTGAGGGAGGGATTGTGGAACTAGTGATGTCTTACGGTTAAATAAGTCAGGGTCTGAATCTCAGCCCTACCACTTAACAGCTATGCCTGCCATGAGCAAGTGATTGAACTCGACAGGCCTCAGTGTTTTCATCTGTAAGATGGGGATGTCCATCACTTCCTTATAGAATTGTCAGGAGAATTTACTAATATTTCCAAATGCATCTGGCAACATTCTATGAATGGCAGCCACTCTCATTTGTCCCTGGACTCTGGGTTACCTGGGCCTTTTGTTTACATCAGAAAAGCAGCAGCAATACCTAGAAACTCTGAGAGGTTGCCCAGACCACATGAAGGTGCTTCTGGTCCTAGTGAGGTTTCTTGTTCTGGGCAAGGGTGAGCAGCACCATGTGTCAAAGGCAGGGGGAGCTCCGGCCTGGAGAGTCCCCATGCTGGTGCTGATCCTGGCCAGAGTGATAACCTCTCTGTGCTTCAGTTTTCTCTTCTCTAAAATGGGAGGCTTGTCATCCCTACGTCTTAAGGTTGTTGTGCTAATCGTGTTAGGTATCAAACATAAAGAGTCTAGCAAAAAATTTTTTTAAATGTCTGATAGTAGATGTCTGATGAAGACTCGTCAGGTTGGGCTCTTCCTTCTCATAGAAACCTTTTGTTTATGGTCCCGGGGTCAATTTCAGCCCCTGGAAGAGCTGGCTGGCTGCAGGCTGCTGGAACTTTGGCCTGCCCCTGAGAAGTATATCCTTGACCTAGCTCTCCCTCCACACACAGAGTGGGTCTCTCTTTGCAGGTCCAAAAGTGGGATAAACTCATCTGACATCACAGGCCTGTGTCTGCTGTCTGATGAGGCAAGCCTGCTAAGCTCTGTGCATGGGGGTGTGTTATGGAGCAGAAAGCGGCCCTGCAGGCCTTGAGCTGGGAACTCAGGGGTTCCGGAGGTGGGAGTATCATGCCAATTTGATGGTGGTGAAATGCCCATTCCCCAGGCTCTTCATGGCTGTCGGAGATGGTCCTAGCTCAATCCCCTTAGCCTAAAGCTCTTTCCTTTCCCTGCGTCACCTCCAGGCCCTCCTCCTCCTCTAATCTCCCGGAGCAGTTGCTTACGACCCTCTGTTGCTTATGACCTCTGTTGCTCTCCAGGGAGAGCAGAAAGTGTGGGATGGGCTTTGTACATGAGATACGCAGGGTAACGCAGGGACCCTTGGCTCCGTGGCTCAGTCCCAAGACATAGTTCTCAAGCTGCCATGATAATGTAGAGGTTTAGAGCACAGGCTCTGGAACCAGAATATCTATATAGGCTGTGTTTGATTCCCAGCTCGTTAGTCATTGCTGTGTGATCTTAGACTAGTTACCTAGCTTCTCTGTGCCTCATCAGTAAAATGGGAATAATAATAATAATATCGACTTCCTAATTTTAAAAATGGTTAAATTGGTTAATGTACAGAAAGTGCTGAGAACCAGGCCTGGATGTTACAAGCACTCTAGAGCTATTTGCTTTTATTTTCTGTCATCTTTGGCCCCTTCTGTTTTATCTTTAACCAGACAAGGCTTCTCCTTGAACAACAGCAGCACATGCCGGAATGTTTCCCCATAAGCTCAGGGTTCTCTCTGCCTTGGGTGCACTCTGCCGTCCTGACCCCTTTCTCTAGCTCATATCACACAACCACTAGAAAGCCTTCCCTGTGCCTCCAGCTATGAGACTCCTGGTACCTACTGCCTTTCTGCTCTTGGATGGTCATGAACCACCCACGTTCAGGGTCTCATCCCAGGGTTGCTGGATATGGGTGTATGTGTTGTATCCTGTACAAAGATGTTGATCAGGTTACAAATGCAGCTAAATTCTAGCCTATGTTCTCAGCCAGCTTTGGCACCATGAAAGAAATGGGACTGCTTGTGCAAACTGGACACCTAGAGGGGCCCCTTTTTTAGTTCACATGAAGGCACCAAGGGTAGGCCCTTCCCCACCCCACCCTCTGCCTCTGCACTTGGGGGGGGGGCATGATGTCTTCCCTACAGTGCCCATGTGGAATTATGCACCTTATAAAATGTTCATACATGTACCTTGGAAGTAGGTGAATGATGAATTCATGACATCGAGGTTCCCCAGGAACTGACAAGTCTTCGTAGGGGAGGTTGGAGTCAAAGGTTTCTGACTGCCTGCTGGCCCTAGGTGCTGTGGGGCGGGGCCCAGCCAGGCCTGGAGAGAGAGCTCCAGTGAGGAGAGAGGGCTGGAAGAGGCCGCGGAGCAGTTGAAGGTTCATGGTGATAACTATCTGGGGACAGTAGCTGTGTGCCCAGCACTGTGATGACTCTATAAAGAATATAAAGATAATACAAGACTCGGTCCCTTGCCTTCCACTCTGGGGGGAATCTGTGGTCCTGGCCGAGCTGTAGCCTGTGGGTGGTCTGCTGGGCCAAAGGGAGACAGAGAAGTTCTTGGAGGGGCCCTTTCCTCTGCTGGGAGGGGAAGGGTGATGACCCCAGCAGTTTGACACTTGGGCAAGCTAGGTAGAAAAGAGGGGGCATTTCCAGGGCTCTGGGTAGCCCACTCTAGCTCCCCTGCCCAGCTCTGGTGCCCAGCCAGGAGAGAAAAAAAGGCACTGCAGAGTCTCAAGGGGCAGGGTTTGGCAGCCTGACAGCCTATAAGGCAGGCTGCTCAGTGGAAAATGGTTTGTCAACATGAGGTCATGAGGGATCCAGAGGGTGGAGGAAAGTGAGGAGGCCTAGCAGGCTGTCTGGGCCCTTGGGAGACTGAGGCAGCAACTGCTACTTCTCTAGAGGTGGGGGTCTAGAGGTGGGAGTTGGAGGCGGGGGTCTAGAGGTGGGAGTCTGGAGGCGGGGGTCTAGAGGCGGGGGTCTAGAGGCGGCGGTCTGGAGGTGGGGGTCTGGCTCCAGGCCAGGCTTGTGCCTCACAGACATTCCCTCAGACATGCACAACTCCCGCCAACCTGCAAGGAAACAGGAGGCTGTGTTTCCTCCTGAGCCAGCTGAGACAGCAGAGCGGGCAGAGACTGGAGAGGATAGACCCCTCCCCACCAGGATTCTGCCCCCTTCTTACCCCCTGCCCCCGCCTGGCAGAGGCATCCCCTGGGGTCTGTGTCCCAGATCTCCAGCTCTCTCAGACCAGGGTGTGGGCACAGAAAGAGCTAGAAGCAGACCTCGGAGCAAGAGGACGGGACTCACAGGTAGCTGAGGTGGGGCTGGGTAGGGGGCGCCGCTGACCACTGGGGTCCCAGGGGTTGGGCACAGCAGGGTGGGCACAGCACGGTGAACGACAAAAGAGGTCTCAGGACAGCCAGCTCTCAGACATGTCATCCACACTAGTGCTGATGACGCCGAATCAGTGTGCCAAGCAGTGAGGGTGAGGGCTGGGTCCCCCCAGAACCTCCCTGCTGAGCTTGCTGTGAACCCAGAAGCCCCCGGCTTCCTCTCTGGCACTCAGGAGCACAGCTCCACTATCCAGGCACACGGAGCACCTGCCTCTTCAGGGGTCACCCTGTCGCTGGTCAACTCTGGCTCTCTAAATGCCTCTCCTCACACGGTGCAGAAAGCAGCTCCCCTGTGGCATGGTCCTCGGTCTGTCCTCTGCAAACCCAGTCAGTCTCTTTCCGGCCACACCTCTCCTCACATCTGAAGACAGATGCTGCGGTCTGGGGCCGGAGAGCAGGGTTTAGGATGGCTCTGATCCCAGTGAGGACTGTCGGGGGACCCTCCTGCCCAGGGTAGGAGCGAAGCCTTCAAGGGACAGAGAGCACGGTGAGGCTAGCCGGGGGAACTCTATCCACATAGTCATAGGCCAAGATAGACTTTTGGGGCTCCAGTGCTGACCCCTCCACTTTTTTATACTGCACGGTCCGATATGGTAATCACCAGCCATATAGGGCTATTTAAATTTGATTTAATGTAAAACTCAGCCTCACTAGACACATTTCCACGTGTTCAGAAGCCACCAGTGGCTGGTAGTTATGTACAGAATAGTGCAGACCATACAGCATTTCCATCCCCATGGAAAGTTCTGTTGGACAGAGTGACTCTAGATGAATGATCTGGGACAAGTTCCTTAACTTCTCTGTGCCTCAATTTCCTTTTCTGAAACATGAGGCTAAAAATAATACCTAGCCCCTAACGTGATTATGAAAATTAGATAACGTAAGGCAAACATAACAATGAATTCACAGCACAGAGCGCTTGGGTGGCTCAGTCAGTTAAGCATCTGCCTTCAGCTCAGGTCACAATTCCAGGGTCCTGGGATCAAGTTCCCCATCGGGTTCCTTGCTCAGCGGGGAGTCTGCTTCTCCCTCTCCCTCAAAAATCTATAAAAAAATTTTAAAAATACACAGTGAGGAATGAGCACTCAATACATATCCATCTTTATTGCTCAAGCCCCACCCCCCTCCCCCCACCCAGTTTTCCCCACAGCCCCCCCCCCCCCCCCCCGCTCACAGTATCATCAGAGAGCCCACCAGCCTGGCACATCTGGTACCCAGACACTGGAGAGTGATAGCTGCTAAGTCTTAGCCAGCTTGCACCTCACCTGCTCAGCCCGTGAGCTGTGCATCGCCTAAATCCGTGGGCTCCTGGCTCCTACCGATGGCCACAGGGTCCCCTCCTCCTGATCCACCCTGGCCCGGTGTCCCCTTTCCCTTGGCTGAGGCCAGGCAGGTTTGTGGCAGGGCCCAGAGCAGGAGGTCTGGTGACACTACATTGGGTCCCTGAGGGTTTGGCACAAAGGCTGGCTGACCTTGACCTGGGCCTGAGGAAAGAAGGAGCAGAAAGAGAGCTCTGCAAGGGCTTCCCTTGCCTTGCCAGCATCCAGATCCTCAGGGGAGCCTGGGCCACCTGGGGGTGCTAGAGCCTGGGCACCTGCCATTAGGGGGGCCTGCAGTCACAGGAGGGCCAGAAGCAGAGACGGCATTCTGGGAAGGCCCTCCTGGCCGTCCGTGTTCTCTCCCTGTCCCCCTCCCATCTGTCTGGCTGCTCCCTCTCTGATGCCTTCACAGCCTCTTCCTCTGTCTGCCCTCAGGCGTCGGTGGTCCGTCCCCAGGACCCCCTCCCTTGCTTACTCTCTCCTCACTCCTCTGTTTCTCCAAGTGTGTAGCATTCAGGGTGCCTACAAGTCATAAGCAATGCCATCAATGTAATTAATCCCATGATTAGAGCTGAGAACGGCTTAATTAGCAGAAACTATGACGATCATCTGTGTGTTCAAAATAAAAGCCAGCTATAGGCACACACACATAGCCGTGAGAAGAACACACTGTCAAGGGAAGTGAGAGGGGCCACTGCCACATTTTCTGTTCATATGCCTTGACTGCTTGTTCATTTGTTTTACCCTGTGCTAGCAGACAAGGAGGAGCAGGTGCCAAAGGCTGGGACGAATTTATGGGAACAAAACTTAGAACGGAGACCAGTCCATTCATTAACACATTTGCGCTCCTGAAATTGGGAAGTGTTAGCAGAGTCAGTGCCTCAGTCCAGCAAGGAGCTCTGAAGCCTGGTTTGTTCTGCCTGTTTGCCCTGAGTGCTGTCATTCCCTCCCTCCTAGCTCGGTGACCTCTGTCCTTACAGCACTCCCGAATGTGCCCTGTGTCTCCCCTGAGTGCTGCCTCCTGGCTGCTTCCATGTGGAGATCCATCTTGAGGCACTCCACCCTCGTTGTGTCCAAAACTGAGCCACTTCTTGGGTCTCCCACTTGAGATCTTGGCTCCTGGAGCTCCCTCCACCCACTGGTCTAGTCACAACTGGGAATATCCCATGATCTAACCATCCCCTGAATCCAGACTTTCTTCTTGGTCCCATCCGTGGTCCCTGCTAGCCTAGATCACAGCCAAAGCCTTCCAGCTGGCCTCCAGCCTGCCCCTCTCTGGTCTGTCTCCTCCTGGGTCATCATTCACTCGAGTAATAACCATTTGAAAAGGCCTAGTTCATCATGTCCTACATCTGCTTGAAGACCATGAACAACTCAAGGCTGATATGCAGTTCCTCCTGTACCCCCACATCTTTGCTGGGAGGCTGGACCCTTTGCTCAGACCCCCACCAGAGCAGAGAGAGGCAGAGGGTCTTTGTCATCCTTGGACCATGGTGCCTGGAAAGTGGCAGGCACTGAGAAAGTTCTTCTTGGATGAGTGCAAGAAGGTGGGCTTCTCAGAGACTCTTCTCACCCATTCAGTACAGCCCAGACACCTCTCTGATAGTCATGCTGTCTACCCTCTGGCCTGGAGCCTGTTCTTCTTCAGTCCCCCCAAATATCTCAGTGTTCTCATCTGTAAAACGGTGACACAGCAATAACAAATGGTGGGGTAGCTCTAAGATGAACTTAACCTGGTTTGGTAACCTAGCTTCTGCCCTTGGGAGTCATATAACCTTCAGGAAGGGATGGAAACTTGCTACTCTTGATTTCTTGGCTAGGAAATGGAATAATGAGTAAGTCTTAGAGCTATGAGAGACCTACATGAGAGGTTGTGGGCAGTGCGTATTACTGGCATGGAGGCTGGCGCAGAGCGAGCATTCATTAAATTGTGGCATGAATTTATTCCCCATCTGCCCTCTTCCCGCTCCCTGGCACCCCACATAGATAGGTAACCGCTGTTATTAGTTTCCAAGGTGGCCTTCCTAGGTTGCTTTATAAAGATGCAAATAAATGCAACACATGTGCTTATTTTCTCTACGTTTACACAAAAGTTCATGTACTCCACACCAGGAGTCATCAAACTTCTCCATAAAAAGCCAGATAGTAAATATTTCAGGCTTTGAATGACATATCGTTCTACAACCTCTCAGCTCTGCCCTTTAGAGCAAAAGCGACCACAGTCAATGAGCATGGCTCTGTCCCAACTCAACTTTATTTGTGGAAACTTAAACTTGAATTTCCTATCACTTTACCATGTCATGAAATATATTTTTCTTTTGACTTTTTTCAACCCTTCCAATATATTTAAAAAAAAAAAAAAACCTGTTAGTTCACCATCCGTATAAAAACGGTTGGTGGAGCAGATCTGGGCTGTTTTTCCACTTTTCAGTATGTCTTGGAGAGCTTTTCTGTAGATGTAAAGAAGCCACTTCTCTCGGTTTCGAGGGCGTATGACTCCATCCTGTGGATATATCCTAGTTTGTTTAACCAATCTCCTACTGGAGGACATTTATCTTGTTTCTATTCCTTACAAAATATTTTGCTACTACAGAATAGTGTTGCTATGAATAATCTTGTTCATCCATCATTTTGGACATTCCCAAGTGTTTTAGGTCAGACTCCCCTAGAGGTGGAGCTGGGACGAGGCTTCCAGTGTGTGATTTATTGGGGGATGGACAAGGAAGGGAAGCAGAATGGGAAAGTGGAAAGAGCAAGGATTGATCCCAAAGAAATCAAGGCAAGGCGTGACTGAAGATGGAGCTTGCAGAATTGTACCCCCTGGAGGCAAGGGGCCAGGCTTGGGAAGGTCTTGTCTTGGCAGACATTGGTGATGGGCAGGGCTTGTCAGGTGGTTGCCCTCAATCCCCTAGAGAAAGACTCCCATGCAGCCTGTGGGAAGCACACCAGCTACAAAGGGGACCGGGGCAGGGTGGCTACAGTTGCCTACATGGCAGCTCTGTCTGCAGCAACATCTTGGAGCTAGAACTGTCAGAGCAAAGCATCGATGCACTCAGTGGGGCGAGACATTGCCAAATTGCTCTCCTAAGGGCTGTATCAGTTCAGGTACCTGCAGCAACATTTGAGAGTGCCTGTTTCAGTACAATCTCGCCAGATTAGTCTGTTATTAAACTTTTGAATTTTTGCTCATCTAATGGATTAAAAATACTATCTCAGAGTAGTTTTCATGAGCACATCCCAGAATGAGCATATCTTCAGGGCGCCTGGGTGGCTCAGTCAGGTGGGCACCTCATTCTTGGTTTCCGCTCAGGTCATGATCTCAGCGTCCTGGCTTCAGGCTCGGTGACCAGTAGGGAGCCCACTTCAGATTCTTTCTCCCTCCCTCCCCTTCCTCTTTGCTCCTCCCCCTGCTCACACTCTCTTTTGCTCTCTCTCGCTCTCTAAAATAAGTAAATAAATAAAGTCTTTAAAAAAAAAAAAAAGAATAAGCATGTTTTCATGTGCTTAGGAAACATTTGTATTTTTTTTCCTGTGAAAAAGGCCCATGCTTCCCCCTTCCAGGGGTTGTCTTATAATATTTTCCTTTTTTTTTTTTTTTTAAGATTTTCTTTATTTATTTGACAGACGGAGATCACAAGTAGGCAGAGAGGCAGGCAGAGAGAGAGGAGGAAGCAGGCTCCCCGCTGAGCAGAGAGCCCGATGGGGGGCTCAATCCCAGGACCCTGGGATCATGACCTGAGCCAAAGGTAGAGGCTTTAACCCATTGAGTCACCCAGGCACCCCAATCTTATAATATTTTTCTTAGCTGGAATGTCTTCCTCTTCATTTTGGACTATGGAAACCCTACCCCTCTCTTAAGCCCCAGCTCAGATGCTGTGGTCTTTCTGACATATGAATTCCTGTAGCTCTGTTAGCCATCATGTCCACTTTGGGTTCAACTTATTTGTACACATTTACCATGCTTTTCCTGAACCTCACTCTCCTCATCTATAAAATGGAGCTGCTGTGGAAAAGAGATTTATTTTTATTATGAAATGACACGTGTTTACTGTAAAAATGTTTTACTGAAAAAAATTCCAAAAATGTAGAAACAGGGGCAGCCACTGTTTACAGATCCTTCCAGATCTTTCCTGTGCCTGTATAAATATCTATAGGGGGAAAGAGAAGTTTCTCTTAAGACACAAACCTGGAAGCATACTGTCCATGTTATTCTGCAACTTACTTGCACTATGCAATAAAATAATGTGGTTAAGATGATGCATTTAAAGCATCTGGCTTGGGGCACCTGGGTGGCTCAGTCTGTTAGGCATCTGCCTTTGACTTATGTCACGATCCCAGGGTCCTGGGATCAAGCCCGCATGGGGTTCCCTGCTCAGCGAGGAGTCTGCTAGTCTTTCTCTCCCTCTGGTCCTCCCCCCTGCCTGCTCACATGCTCTCCCACTCATTCACTCTCCCTTTCTCTCAAATAAATAAAATCTATACAAATAAAAGATTTAAAAAAAGTATCTGGCTCTGTCCTCAATAGACGTAGCTCTAATTATTCTATGCACCGTGCAGTGAGGCTTTTAAACTTTCTTTTAGCAGCAAAAGCCTCTACAAACAAAACAGTATTTGGAAGACCAATTTGTAAAGTAGATAGCGTGGACCCTCCAGGCCCAGGGGGCACTTGGACAGGGTGGAGGGCAGGGTGCCTCTCACCCATTTATCTCCGCAGTTGCTTTTGAAAACCGGGGTTTAAATATATTTTCAGGATGGCAGAATGTGGGCACAGCACAAGGAACTGAGTGACATCCTTGTGGGTCTGCACTGTTTGGGCAGTTTTCACTTAGACCCAAAGATCCCAGCCAGCAGGGACAGGAAGTTTGTTGTTTGTTTGTTTTTCTCTTCTCCCAAATTGGTCAAAAGAGCCCCCAAAGCCCTCAGACGAGAGCAGATTGTAGATCAGTGGTTTTCCTTTTGGTTTGGTGCCAGCCTGTCATGATTTTTTTTCACTGGTCCATGAAGATATGAAGAAAATAGTCAATGTGGTGAGGTTTCCATGAAGTTAGGATTGTTCAAATGTTTCTTTTGGGCATTGAAACGTCTTTTCTTCCATGGAATTATGGGGGTAATAAATGGTAGGGGTGTGTGTGTGTGTGTGTGTGTGTGTGTGTGTGTGTGAATTTCTTACTTACCTAAACAAAAGTTTGGCAACTTTATGTTGTTCCCCTACATTTGTTTCAAAATTTTCCTGATCCACACGATCCTAATGTCTAGAGACAGCTGTTCTGGTCCGTTGTGGCTGCTTCGCCAGGACTTGCCTGGAACAATCCCAGAGAGATAGCAAATTCTCTTCTTGTGCCAGGAACGTCCAAGAACCACTTTCGTTGATGAAACCAAAGCAGCTCTTCCAAGGCTGAGTAGATGGAGCCTCTGCTATGGGGGGCTGTGGTCCAAGAAAGTCTCCTCCATGAAGGTCTTGCTTGCTTCTGTTGTTACCACTCTTGTCCTTAAGGGGGCACTGCTTCTTTAGACCACCCTGGGCCCAACTTGGCGCCACACCCTTTCCTTGATGTCCCCCACCCCCAGCCGACCTGAGACTAGGATGTGCAGGCAACTGGGCTCTTGCTAAAGGCTTGTGAATCACTTAAGGGAAATGAGTGCAAAGATAGCACAAAGCCAGACTACGGGGCTTACAAACTCCACAGTGCAATGTGCACCCCATCCCAGCTGCCTATGGCCTTCTAGGTGCTGATGGCACAGGCAACCAGCTAGAGATCCCCTCCTCGCATTGGGGGCCTCCCCACCCAACTCTAAGGACTGAGCTGGAGCTTTGAAGGGAGATGGGGGTTGCCTTACAGGGTAATTTTGGTAGAAGAGGTAGAAACTCTCAAAGAACTGGAGCTTCCTCCTTTACTCGGCTGTGAGCCCCTCGGACAAGGCAGAACTTTTGATTTCTGTCATTTAACCTCAAATCCCCATCCCAGCTGTAGATGACAGTGGATTGGATTCAGGAGGCTCCGGTTGTTAAAAATGTGTGGACACCAGATTGAGCACTGGGCCTTTTACATACAAGGATGCTTGGACAGTATAACAAAGTGTTTTGGGGAATCTTTCATTCCCCTTAGATGAAGAAGAATTTTCAGTGGCTTGTCTGAACTGCATCTAGCACTTCTTTTGTTGTCATTCATGCGGTTTTAAAATTCTGGCATATTTTTCAACTTACGACTATTTACTTACATTTGCAAAGTAATCACATGGCCTCGCTCTTGCTCTTAGTCCTCTCTCCGGCCCCATGACGTGGCTTCGCTCTTCCCACTTTTACTAACAGGATTCTGAAGCTCAGAGGAGCTTCATGACTTGCTCAGGCCATCCAGCTAGAAGAGGACGAACTGACATTTGCCTAGCCGAATCCTGTTCCCTTGGGTCGGTACAGCCAGGTCCTATCTACAACTAGGGTTCGAACATAGGAGTTTCTTTGTTGGCGGTGGCTTTTTTCTTCCCTGCAACATTAACCACTGGCCTTAGGATTTAAACTTGGGAATCTTGGGGCCATCAGCACTGAGTTCTGTTAGAGAAACAAGTGACAGCAGTGACCACAAAGACAACAAACTACCAAGAAAGAAGCCTTTGAGTTTCCATCTTGATCCAACTGGGGAGATCTTCGTTGGCCAAGTTCAAAAAGTGCAGAACTGGGCAGAACATGAGCTACTCCCTTCATCTTTCTAGGGTGGTTTGCGATGCTGGCACTAAGCTGAGCCATGGCCCCAGCCTGGTGCCAGCAGGAGGGGTCTCCCACCACCCACCAGTTCCCCCCAAACCCCCTCTCTCGGGCACACTCTGGGAAGCTCTGGAAAGGACTTTGTTCTCTGCTCCAGCTGGTTGTGCTGATCTATTCCTGGAAATGAGCAGGTGCCTGAGGTTTGGGCTCTCAATTCTGGCCCATTACAGGTCCCAGAACTTCTCAAGTGGCTGATCGGTCCTCTCTCCCACTCCAGACCCCAAACTCAGGAAGCAGGGTGAGGCGTGGTTGGGGCCTATCAGGGTAAGGATTTGCTGCTGGTGACCCTGGAAGGAAGAGCAGCATTAAAGCCTATGGGAGGTGCCGCTGGGTGGCTCAGGTCATGATCCCAGGGTCCTGGGACTAAGTCCCATGTCAGGCTTCTTGCTCAGCGGGGAGCCTGCTTCTCCCTCTCCCTCTGCCTGCTACTTCCCCTGCTAGTGCTCTCTCCATCTCTGTCAAATAAATAAATAAAATCTTAAAAAAAAAAAAAAAAGCCTATGGGAGCCAAGCTCTGAGTAAAGGGGCCTCAGGGAGGGCTAAACACTGCCTAGGGAAGTACTGGGGTACCCATGACTGACATCTCTCCTGATTTGGCTTCTGCCAGGAAAGGATAAGAGGAAGCTTGCTCCTGGCCTAGGCACCAGGGTCAACAGAGCTGGAGTAGAGACAGCAGAAGGAGAGGGGCCCACACCTATCCCACTTGGGCAAGAATACAGTGGAAAGGCTGGGGTTGGGACCTACTGGGAGAAGGAGGGACCTACTGGGGGAAGGAGCGCCCTCCAGACCTGAGCGGATACTCCTAGGCTGAGCTTCTGTCGCAGGCTCTGTTAGGGGGCACAGGAGTCAGGATGCTCTGGGTTGGAATCGCAGGGCCCTGATTTACTGGTTGTCTAACTTTGAGCCAGGAACTGCTCCCTCAGCTTCACTGTCCACAATGCGCTCCCACTCGCTGCAGTGCAGACACCGTCATATACAGTGGTCCGTGGTACACTGTGAAGTGACAGGATATTGACCATGGAGGCGACCTCGTAGAGTGGCCTGATTATAAGCCCACGAATAACACCTTCAAATTCATGAGACAGTTCAAATAGTTAAGATATCAAAGGATGGGGGCGCCTGGGTGACTCAGTAGGTTAAGCCTCTACCTTCGGCTCAGGTCATGATCTCAGGGTCTTGGGATCGAGCCCCGCTTCCGGCTCTCTGCTCAGCAGGAAGCTGGCTTCCCCTCCCCCACCACCCGCCTCTCTGCCTACGTGTGATCTCTGTCAAACAAGTAAATAAAAACTTAAAAAAAAAAAGATAACAAAGGATGTGAGAAAGAAAGTTTCCAAAGTGGTAAATAGATACATGAAGACCATTTCAGCTCAGAAATAATAAAGAAAGGAGAGAAAAGGCAACAGTGAACTATCATTTTATACTTACTCAACTAGAGATGTATAAAAAATTTGTTAATACATTAGGATGTCGAGGTTGCGCTCTGAGTGGTACATTTATACATTTTGATACAACCTTTCAAAAAACAGTGCACCATTGTGTACCTAGAGCCATAAATGTTTATAACCTTTTCCTTATACCCTTCAATATGATCATTCTAGTCTGTAGAATTCATTCTAAAAGAATAATCCTCCTTAAATGTGTATTTTAAGTATTTTTCAAAAATACAAAATAATATAATGAATCCCCCATTTACTAAAGGAATATTTTCACAGAAGGAAAAAAAGCTGTACTTAGGTGGACGTAAGTATGTTTGCTGTTAAAAATTAAAAACAATCTATGTAACAGGCAAATGTCTGAATAAATTGTGATTTGTCTTCAGCTAGACTCTCATCTGAATTGAGATGATAAATGTGAAAACTGGGATTAAATGAAGTATGATCTAATGTTAAGTGAAAAATCAGGGTTTAAGCTGTGTCTACACGGGATGACAATAGGGTACGAACATGTATGTGAGCAAAGGTTGAATGGAAACGTGCAGAGTGTTCGCTCCGTGGGGCAGGGGGATGACGAAGGAGGTTTTTTTCCTTGAAAATTGTTATATTATTTTTACAATGAAAAGAAATGAGTGGGAGAGTCCAGGCCCTGCCCCCGGACCAATCTGTGAATGAGTATTAGTTGGGCACCATTTCCACAGGTAATTTGTGTTAAGGGTTGAATTAAGAAGTGGCAGGGGATCAGCTTGGGGGCAGGACTCAGTTTGGGGGCAGAGGTTGGTCCCTCAGAGTCTCAAAGACACTCAGAATGTCAGAGTCACACGGGATGGGTCTCACACCTTCCTTTTATGGTCACGGGCCCCAGAGGCCCAGAGAAGCTGTGACTTGCCCAGGATAACCCAGCAAATGGCTGGCTATTCCACACAGGCGATAGTCATTCTCACAGAACCAACTGGTGGGCCTTACCTCGCTCCCCCTACCTCAGGGCACCTCCGCACCCCTGAGCCACTGTGCAGGGGTAGAGAGAAGGCAGCCACACAGAGGGCAGTCTCCTAGTACGGAGGCGGCGGGGGGGGGGGTAGGCGGCCCGAGGGGGACAGAGGACCCAGCAACGCTGCTTCTAGGCAGTCAACCCCTGTTCTACGATTATCTCCACAGGACCCTGAGTGGGCTCAGCCAGACCCAGGCCTCCCAGCGGCACGTGGGCTTGTCCCGGACTGTCCGGCTTTACCCAACCACCGCAGCCAGCGGTCAGCTCGCCTCCAACGCCCTGCCCGCAGGGCCAGGCCTTGAGCGGAGGGATGGCGCCCAGCAGGCAGCGTATCTGGACCACCCGTCATCCCCCTGGGGTAAGGTGACCCTGTCTCAGGGTCCTAGAGGAGCAGGGCATCTCAATCTCTGGCCGTCTTGTCCCCACGTTTGCTTCCCCTCCACTCTCACGGATGGGCGGAGTTCGCCTGTCCCTCATCCTCTCGGCCCATCAACCCGCAGTCGCCAAGTGCCTGCCTTGTGCCAGGCTGCAAGGGTCCCAAACCAGCTGAGGGGGGACCTTGCCTCTGTCACACATCCTGCCTTTGCTTCCTTCACAACCAGCCACGAACCTCACCTCCCTGACCCTGCTCCTTTCACGGCTTCCTTCCTGCAACCCGAGGCCCTCGGGTTGAACCTGCCTGGGCAGTTTCTTCCTTAGCACCCACAGCGGGGCCTCGGCTCTCCAGAGGAGACAACGGAGCATCCCTGTGGGTTCATGCATTGGCACATTCTGGTCATTGCCCAGCAGTCCTTTCTTTGTGCCTGCTCCCTCTCTGTCTCTGTCTGTCTGTCTGTCTCTCTCCCTTCCTCTCGTCCCTCAGAGCAGCGACTCCAAGCTGCCCCCACGTCCCCTCCCCCCAGAACATGGACACGCCTGCCACACCTTGGAGAGATCCTCACCTTGCTATACATCTGCCCATGGTGCACACCACTCCCTCACCTAAACCCTTGCCTGAGCCCACCTTCTTTCTTTTCTTTCCATGTTAAACGCTGAGGTGAATTTCACCTAAAATTAACCATTTTTAAAGTGTACACATCAGTGATTTTTAGTGTATTCATGATTTTGTGCAACTGCTATCACTATCTGATTCTAGAACATTGTCATCACTCCCCAGAAAAACCCTGTACCCATAAAGCCTCCTTCCCCCTCCCCCAAACTCCGGGCCCCATTAACCTGCTTTGTCTCTAGAGATTTGCTTACTGTAGACGTGTCCTAGCAGAACCTGCACAATAAGTGGCCTTTTGTGTCTGCTGTAACTTAGTATCATGTTTTCGAGGTTTATCCCTGTCAGTACTCATTCCTTTCTGTAGTCCATGACCTCCTCTCTTGCCATCTTGAAAAGGGAGTGTCCCGCGTCTTGATTCCTCTAGAACACTAGACCATCCCTTGTCCAACCCCCACAGCTCTGTCCTCCCTCTTCAGCCTGACCCATCCCCCCAGAACATCAGCAGATACACTTGGTTCTGGCTACCATTCTCACACACACTTGCACAGGTGCGCACACACACACACTTCCCTCCTCAAGCCCTCTCCCTCTGGCTTCCCGCCCGGGGCTCCCCACACTGAATGAATACCCCTCCTTTGTATTTCCACTGCCGCCACCTGGTTACAGAAGCAGCTTGCGTGGCTGCGGTGCCCTCCCAGCTGGTGTCCCTGCCTCCCCGTGCCCCTGCCCACTGCAGCAGGGAGGGCACCGGTCCCCCCGCGCGTCCTCTTTGATCTCTCACTGAAAGCTTTCAAAGGCTTCCCACTCCCGACCCACTAGAGTGCCCGTCCTTGTTCCGGCAACGGGGGGGCTCCACAGTCGGACTCTAGTCGTTCTCGTAGGCTCTGTCTTCCTCCCTTTCTCTTCGAAATCTCCTCTCTGGCAAGTCACAGCCATGGTCAGTTTTCTGCCCTCTGGTTCTAAGCCCAGCTGCGGCACTTGCTAGCTGTGTGATGTGGGGCAACCCAACCTTCTCTGGGCCTCAGTTTCCTTAACTGTAAAATAGATATCAGATTGGATATGGGAACATAGTCAACAGTTAGCCATTGTAACCTACAAAAAGAGCAATATCTAAAGAGTCAGCCTACAAGAGTACTCCCCCAAGAAGGGTAAGAGTGAAGGTGCACAAAGACAAGCTTAGTGGTTGCACGTTGGCACCCCTCGATACATGCTGGACCATGACCTTCGCGAGCTGGTACCCTGTCCCCCACCATAAGACCTTGCTTCCAGTAGGTACTTAGCAAATGCCCTTGGGATGGATTCACCCCTGACCCCACGGGCCTTCTAACCAGCCTCTGGAGGTCACAGCTGTGCCTCTCAGCCCTGCCCCCTGGACCCAAGCCCTCTCTCTGCAGGGCTGAACCTCACTGAGAAAATCAAGAAGATCAAGATCGTCTTCACTCCCACCATCTGCAAGCAGACCTGTGCCCATGGACACTGTTCCAACAGCTGTGAGCGTGGCGACACCACCACCCTGTATAGCCAGGGAGGTCACGGGCATGACCCCAAGTCTGGCTTCCGCATCTGTGAGTCCCTCCCCCGCTCAGGGGGTTCCCAGTCCCTGGGGAGGGAGTGGGTAGACAGGGTGGCCAGAGGGACAGGCCCAGTCTTGGGCAGGAGCCCAGAACTTCTGCAGAAAGGAAGCCTGCTACTCTCACACTGTGGCTTCCGTGAGTTGTCCCCAGTCACACAGAATGTTGAGGCCTCTCCCAGCTCTGTGATGGCCTAGCTGTGTGACTCTAGGCAAGTCCCCTAACCCACCTGAATCCATGGTTCCTCCATGGAGAAGTGAGGGATTTAGCAGTGCCCCAACCCTCCTGTCCCCCAGGTTATTGTGGGGTCCCAGGACTGCATGAAAAGGCCCTTTAGGAAGGCAAGGGCTGGCTATTATCTACCCTTCCTCACTCCCAGCCTCCTGGAAAGTCCCTACATTTCAGGGTGTGCTGGGCTCCTCAGGCCATCCAGATGGGAGTTCCTGCTCCCCCTGCTTCCTCGTGGTCACTCGCTGGCCCTGTGCAGGGCACTGCTATGTTCTTCTACCCACCAGTCACCTTGAGATCGCTGTTGTAGATTTCTGCCAGATCCCCTGCCTGAACGGAGGCCGCTGCATCGGCCGGGACGAGTGCTGGTGTCCCACCAATGCCACCGGGAAGTTCTGCCACCTGCCCTCTCCAAAGTTGGACACGGGGTCTCTGCAGAGGGGGTCCCGCAATGGGGTCCTGCAAGAAGGCCCCTTGAGGCAGTCCACCTTCACTTTGCCTCTCTCCAACCAGCTGGGTGAGTGTGGGGCTGGGGGCTGCCCTGGGTCACAGGGGGTGCCGGCTTCGTTGGGAAGTAGCCACCATTCAGACCTCCCTCCTTCGCTGGCCCCCGGCGGCAATTTCATCTCCTAAACTTCCCTTCGCCCTTCCTCCCAATTCATCAATATTTTTTTTTTTTGTCCTTGCCCCCTACTGGGTGCTACGGATGAGATTTTTTTTTAAAAGTATAAAGGCGGTTTCCTGCCTTCAGGGAAGCCTCAGCCCTGGACGAGAGAGCGGGGCTGGGTAGGAAGGAGAACACGATCATCGAAAACATGTCATTTCCCAGGTGCCAAGTAAAGAAAGGGCACCAAGAATACAGACTTCCCTAGGAGGTCAGGGGCTGGAGGGCCCCCCAGCTGTCCTCCGGAAGGCTGAGAGGAGGAGGTGGGCTTCAGTTGGCCTTAATGGGTAGCTAGCCTTTGACTAAGCAGAGAGCGTGGGAAGGGGATCCTGCACACAGGGACCAGGGTGAGCCACGGGGTGAATGTGGGGCCCTGCTGTGTCCATCGGGCCAGAGTTCAAGGATGGTACAGGATCGTGGCAGGAGGTAGAATCGATAACTAGTTTGGAGGTTGAGCATGAAGGCCCTTCTTTGGAAGGTGCAGTGGGAGGGAGTCTGAGTTCCATCCTGTCCTCACGAGGGAGCTGTTCTGGGATTGAATAGAGTGGAGAGATGGAGGGACAACCTGGGGGAGACATAGAGAACCAGGGGTGCTGGGCCCTCTTCAGAAGGTGGGGCCCTGTTGCCCGGCTCTGACCCAGCCCCTGTGCCCAGCCTCCGTGAACCCCTCCTTGGTGAAGGTGCATATCCACCACCCGCCGGAGGCCTCCGTGCAGGTCCATCAGGTGGCTCGGGTGCGGGGCGAGGCCCCAGAGGAGAACAGCGTGGAGACCAGATCCTCGCCCTGGCTCCCCGCCAGCCCCCGCCACAGCCACTGGGACAGCAACAGCATCCCCGCACGGTCTGGAGAGGTCCCCCAGCCACGGCCCCCAGCAGCACCCAGGCCTCCGGGACGGCTGGGCCGCTGCTATCTGAGCTCTGTGAATGGACAGGTGAGAATGCATCCTCTACCTCAGCCCTCTGGGCTTCCAGAATAGTCAGTGACTGCCCCTCACTCTGCCCCTTCTCTCTGCTCCTCATCCTTACGGAATGAATGTCTGCCGAGTCTTCTATTCCCCGTGTGGAAAATGCAGAGCATAAAATTGTGTGACCGAGGGGATGCCTCCTTACCACCTGGGATCCACTGGACACCTGTCAGTTCCAGACATGCCAAAGAGGCCCCAAAAGGGTCCCCCTCTAGAAGGGCACCAGCATCGCTGCCCCCAGTAAACCCTGGCCTGTCCTGAAGCAGAGCCTTGGCCTTCCGGCACACGGACAGTAGGGCTATTAGAACAGACGAGAGAGAGTATGGTATTCAGTTGAGACTGGGGGTCACAGAGATGTGAAATTAGAAAAAGCAGATTAAACCCTAAAGCCTTGGGGGTAAAAGATGAGATACTCCACCCCCCCTGGAGCCATCCATAGTCAGTGATGGGAAATCAGGGGAGTTTTTCTGAGTCTAGGCACCTAAAAATAAGGGCTAAGCCAGACCTCGGATGGCTTTTGTTGGAGTTGCATATTGGTGTTTCCAGAAACCCCTCCTGAGGTTAAGGAACTGGAGGAGGTAGCGAGTGGCCAAGGGATAAGGACTCTGAGTCCCCAGATCCTCCCCGGCTCTCAGTTTGCAGTGTCCCTGAGCCTACATCCTGTTCATGGGGAAGACTTGCATCGTGGGTGACCCCATAGTTCTGTGGAGTTTGATGGAGGAAAGCCCATCCTTTGGGACCCTCTGTGGGCTGGGGACATGGAGGGGGACAGCTTGTAGACCTGCACGGAGCAGATCTTTCCTTATCTGGGTGTGCCTGCCCCCCACATTTAGGGTTTGATGGAATGGACTACAGGTTTTCGGCTTCCTTCCGGGGTACCCCCTGACTCTCTCCTCTCCTCCCTTGGATGAGGCATCCCTGTAGCAGGACGTTGGGATTGAGCTCTCACCTTGGGTTTTCCTGGGATGGCTCTGTGCATAGCAGGGAAGGGAACAGGGTGTGATAGGTGTCCATGGCCTCTTTTCCAGTGTGCCAACCCCTTGCTGGAGCTGACTGCCCAAGAGGACTGCTGTGGCAGTGTGGGAGCTTTCTGGGGGGTGACCTCATGTGCCCCATGTCCACCCAGACCAGGTGAGTGCTAGGTGCCAGAGTGCAGGGTTTGGGGTGAAGTTTTCCTAAGGCCTGGGCTCTGCTTCATCTCCCACCAGGGTCTCAGAGGCCAGGCAGGGAGAACAGGCTGGCAAACTGGGCAGGCTTTCCAGATGTGCTCTGAGGGTGCTTCAGGCTGGTGGCTACCACCCCTGACAGCTCAGATGGCTCGGGCCCAGGTGCAGCCTGGGCTCTCTGTTCTCTCTGATTGCCTGGGAGGGGTTCTTCTCTCATGCCAGTTGTTCCTGCTCAAATTAGGGATCTCATCCCATGATGGGCCCCTTCTACATATCCCCCTGCCCAGGCTTCAGGGTCCCAGTGGTCTGGATTTAGTGACTCAGTGCTTCCCCGGTCCTCTCCCTGGAGGGGCCTCCAGGCTACCTCCTCACCTCCTCACCTCCTGTTTCCTCACCCAGTCAGGGCTGGAGGTCTGTCCCAGAGGGTCCTCTGCCTTGGGATATGGGAAACCCAGTGTCCCGCCCTCTTCTGAATGGTGGGAAAAGCCTACGTTTATCCATTCATTCATTCGCTCCTTCATTCATTTATTCGGCAAATATTAACCAGGTGCCTTGTGTGTGCCAAGCACTGAGGATTTATTTGGGAGTCAGCAAAATGCCCGTTCATGCTGTTCTCCTAGGTCTTGATCTTACGGTTGGGAGGTGGGTATGAGGGTCTGCGCCTGAGTACGACTTCTGTCCGCTCAGCGTGTCTTCTCCCTCCTGGCCCCACTCCTGGGGCCTGGGCCCGGGGCCTGGCTTGGATTACTTTTTCCTGTCAACAGTCGACTTGGTGAGTTGGCTCTTTGTAGGGGGCCTGGCCTGGCGCCCAAAGGTGGGAGGGACAGGGCTATTCCTAACTTCAGACTTGGTTGTGGTTAAAAATAAGCGCGGACGGTTTTGCAGCGTGCTGGGGCTTTGGGTGAAGCCTTGGAAGCTAGCAGTAAGCTTCCAGACTTGAGCACCCAACGTGGAGCAGGTCCCGGGCCCAGTTCTGCCGGCTGACCTCGGCTCTGTGCCGTCTCCAGTCTGTAGGGTGGAGATGGTCATAGAAAGGGTTGTGGAGACTGCGGGGCTGCTGTGGCCAATAGATGAGGCATGTGCTTAACATTCGGGCAGTAAACAGAAGCTGTGATTGGTATTGCTTCAAAGTAGCCCTCCTTGAAGGAAAATGGCGGGGCGGTTGGGGGGGGCTAGGGGGGGTGCAGGAGGGGGCCTTGAACTGCTCAGCATCTCCCCCTGCAGGCCAGAGTTGTCCCGCCACTTTCCTTTCCCCGCTCTTTTCCTTCTTCCTCCTGGTTAGGCACACCCTTGAGACTTTCACATCCCACATTCCATTCAGTCCACGGATATTTACATTAACGAATTACCCATTTGAAGTGCTCCTGGTGTGCAGGCCCAGGAAGGACAGTGGAGACTGGGGTAGAAGTAGTGCCTCCTTTCTCCAAGCTTGGGGGCTTGGGGTGGGGAGGGCCTCAAGGGGGGCGTATACAGATAGCACTAAGTAGACAAATGCCAAATGCTGTGTAAACACAGCAGAACCAGGAACACAGAGAGGTCCTATAGCACCTTTTTACAAATTAGAGGAAGGTGCCACTTCCTTTGTTCAAAACAGTCTTTACAAATAAATATCTGAGATGCCAGCGATTCTCTGAGATGTGGTGCTTTTGTGCAGTGGAAAACCTGCACATCTATTCGCTGTGGGGTAGTGGATCCTAGCTCAAATTTGTGGATCAGGGAAAGCTTCTTATTGGGGGGGGGGGGCATCCGGGATGAGATCTAAAGGATTATTAGAGGAGGCCAAAGAGAAGGGGAAGAGCTTAACCACCCAAGGAAATCACAGATGCAGGTAAGACCAGGAGGGTGAGGGACTCTTCCTGGAGTACAGCACATCCAAGGCTGTGCCCTCACCTCCACCCCATCCCAGTTAGTGACTCCCCAACCCCCTCCCCTACTGTGTTCAGGACATCTCAGCAAGCCAGGCACCAGGGTGCAAACCCTGGAATGTCAAACATTCCAGCACACTGAGCAAGAAATCACAAAGACCAGGGAATGTAAACACTTACAACACGTTACAGTGCAGCTGGGCATTGTATAGAGAAAGGTCAAGACACCATGAACCTTGTTTGTGTTGATAACGTGCCAGATACCTAGCTCTGTGCCTGAGCCTAGGGCCGGGGGTTGGGGATGTATCTCTAAGTAGGCACGACAAGCAAGCTACCGTGCAAGAGTCAGAGGAAGAAAAGGTGAGCTGCTGGGGTGGCTTTGGGAATGGTTGGCAAGGCAGGCAGGACTTCTGGGTTCTAGAACATTCCCAGGCTTGGTGGCTTTGCCCCTCTGAGCCTCTAAGTCTCCTCTGATGAAATAAGGCTGTGTCCTTCAGGAAAGGGCTTTGTCATCCCCAACAAGGTCATCTGGCAGAATTGGGAAGGAAGAGAGTCATAAAGCCAGCAGCTAGGGAACTATGTGACTTCATGGCTTCCCCTAAGTCACTTTTTTGACCCTAAGTCAGTCTGCTTTTGAGGGTCCAGACCCAACTATCAAAGAAGGCCCCTGCAGAACGATGCTATTTCTGATGAAGAAAGGGACTGCCTTGAAGTCTCATTTACATGGCACAGACATATCTCTTTTCTTCTGGAAAAAAATTGTCCAGTGCTCTCTTTCTTATGGAGATGGCTCAAGAAGTCAAGGCAGGTCCGCCTCTGATTCCCTCCCTTCTTTCTCCATTCACTCTGGGTCACGGATGCCGCTGACCTTCCAGGACTCGCCTGAGCCCCATCTTCCTGATCCTCAGGAGTTTTCAGGGCCTCTGTCAGGGTCCAAAGAGTGCACAGCAATCAAAGCCACTTTGATTGAGGCCACATTTTAGAGTTTTTGTCTGAGAAAGACAGACATCTGGGTTGACTGGAAAGTTGGCTGCTGCCCCATCTGGCTTGGCACAGGCTGTGTCAACCCCCGGGCCCCTTCGCGGGGGCAGGCGGGGCTGGCACCCTGCTCTCAGCCTGCAGTGGTGGCCTCCAGCTGTTCCCCACGAGATCTTCTGTCCGTCTGCCTGGCATGGGATGAGGTCACCTCCAAACCCAGCCCCTTCCTCTCCCTCCAGGGACTGCTGCTTCTCTTGCTCCGCCCTTTCAAGGAGCTCTGCATCTTTCCCTCTTAAAAACAACAATGGCCACCTCTTGCTGAACTTCCGCACTATGACGGCTCCCCACCAGCCCGATCCCATGAAATTATCACAACCATGTGCAAGCTAAGCGTCTTTATCCCCACTTGACAAATGAAGAAGATGAACCTCAGAGAGGACTGAGCAACTTGTCCAAGGTCACACAGCAGGGCAGGGGAGCAAAGCTTCAAATCAGTGTGTCTCACTTTCAGCTGACTGGGGAGACTTGAGCCTACCCAAAGACAACAAACACCAGGACCTCAGACACACAGTTCACAGCCAGGAGGGGGCCGCCCGGGGTCGTGTTTCATGAACTACATGTGCATGAAGGACAACATCCCTCAAGAAGATGGGGCTTGGCTACAGGCAGGCAGCAACCTGCAGCTCAGACCTGAGAGTTCACAGATGTGCTGGACGAATTGTACCAGGGCGGAGCCAGTAGGCTTGTTCCGTGTGGTTCTGGAAGACTAAAGCTAATGTGAGGGTGTTTCTGGTGAGCAGAACTCAACTCGAAACTGAGCACAAGGAGCTTACTTAAAGACCGCAGCTTATCAAAACCCCAGAAGGACTTTGCTCCCCACCAGGGCGAGGATGCCTGCTGAGAATGGTTTGTAGAAGGAGCTGGAAAGGATATTGATTTTTGAGGGAATGGAGGTTCATATGTATGTGTCTGAAAATGTGCTGGAAACCCTCAGTAGAAAGCAAGCTTTGGTTTGCCTTGGTTTTGCCAGTGCCCTTGCCCACAGGACCGTTTCCTGTGAGGCCAGCCCCTGCCCAGGGGGTGCGTGTGAGGAGATGCAGGCAGCCGACAAGATTTGGAGCGGGGAGCATGGGGCAAGTCCCAGCAGCGACACTGTTTTCTTCACCATCGCTGTTAGCAGCCGTGTGCCAGGCACCATGCTAAGTGCTTCCTCGTTCCACTGCGTCCTCACCACGTCTCTGGGGGGTTGGGTGTGACCGTCTTCATCTTGGGGTGAAGAAGTTGTGTCTACGTGATCTGAGACCCCGGCCTCTAACTGGCCTGAGCTCTGTCTCCGAAGCTGTTGCTTGCCCACTTGGCTTGGGGAATCTTCTCCGCTAGAGGACCCCGGCTTAGGGAACAGCTGTGCTGGGGTGGGGCTCCTGTTCTCCAGGACTCTGGCTAAGACGCCAGTCTCCTGCCCTCAAGAGATGGGATTTTTCAGATTTACAATTGTTGGGCTGAAGAAAAGTAGTGTCTCTTTGGCTCAGGGATGTTCTGAGAGCTTCTTCCAAGGGACTTGAGGCCTCCAGGGAATTGTGCCTCAGCTCAAGTCAGTGCCCTCCTTACCCAGGACGGGGGTCACCAACACGTGGCATGTTTGGCCCGGAGAGGTCCATGGAGGGCTGCGGAGGGGTTGTCTGGAGTGATACCTGTCTGAGCCAAGGGTCTGACCAGACCCCTCTCCACCTGACTGCTTGTGGTGACCAAGACACTCACTTTGGCTCTCATGCTGCCCCCAGGGAAGCAGTCAACTTTGGGTGGGATTTCCACAATCCTGGGTTGGCAAGGGATTAGGGGCAGGGGGTGGGGGGATCCATTAGGACTTTACCAAGCAGGAAAATCTGGAATCATGAACCTTATAATAATCACCAATATGCGACAAGGATCGTGCTCAGAGTTTTGCAGGCTTTTTTACTGTTCACGGTAGCCCCCAGGAAGGAATTGTCACCTACCTTTTACTGATAAGGAAACAGAGAGGTTAAGTAACTTGCCCAAGTGTCTCTAGCCAGTGAGGGGCAGCAGCCTGCCTGCTAGCCTTGAAACTGTGTTGCTGGAAGGAAGGAGTGAGGAGTGTGAGAGGAAGGAAGGAAGGAAGGAACGGGAAATGAAGGGAAGGGAAGCAAGAAGCAGGAAGTAAGTCTTAGGGAGCATCTACAGGGACCCCCAGGCATGGGGCTAGCTTCAGTCTGACCTTGATTATTTCTCAGTGAAGTTGACCTTCACAACCCGTGAAACTGAGTTTCTGTCCCCACTTCCACCGAGGAAAAAGTTAAGACTGACAGAGGTTAAGAAACGCGCTTTGGGTCACACAAGTAGAGCGGAGCCAGGAATGCGATGGGGTCTGGCTGCCCCAGAACCCACACTCCTTCCACTGCTCTGGGGGGGGGGAGGGGGGCTAGAAGGTTTTTTGCTGCTTACTGGCCCCCCTCCCCAGAGGTTTACACATCTAGGTTCAGCTCCAGTCCGCTCACGTGCCCCGGTGCATTGAGCTTAGTCTCATCCGGGTTGTGTGTGTTTCTGTCTGTCTGTCTGTCTGTCTTCTGGCAGAGAGATGTGTGGCAGGGTACCCTCCAGAGCTCCCTGCTGGGGCCATCTGTCATCACAGGCTGAGATCAGCATGGCTTGTAAACAGCCCCGTGGCCAGACATATGTCTCCACCATTTCTTCCCCGAACTCTCTTGTAGAGTCAGGGCCAAAACTGTCTCCAGGAATTAGTTTGTCCTGGATGAGGCCTCCTTGGGAGTCCCGGCAGACAACGGGGAGAGTCCACAGGGCAGGCTCAGGCCACAGCCAGGGGCCCCTCCACTTCCTTCCCCGGTGTGTGAGCTAGTCTGGGTGCAGCAGTAAGGGGACAGGGCTGGGGTCAGGGACCAGAGAACCTGAGGTTCTGGCCCACGTGGCCATGTTTCTGTACCAGGAAAGGTGCACACGTCTGCCCCACAGGCTTCGCGGGCATTCTGTGATGCTCAGACTCCTTGGAGTTGGGGGTGATCCCAGCTGACCCCTCGGCCACTGCTCGGCCTTTCTCAGGCCTGAGAGGCCCAACTGCAAGGTCGCTGGCAGCTCTCCACGTGTCTCTTCGAAGCACCCATGGGAAACATAGCTTCAGCCACTCCTAGATCCACTTCTGTCTTCTTCCCAACCCCCATGTCCTCCTTGTGTCAGCGCAGGGGCCGTGAGGGGTGGTGCGGGTTCTGCCCCATTGTCTTCATTCTTTCTGCTTGGCACTCCAGTGGTAGACCTTGTGGGGCATTTTCGCAGCTTCTAATAGTCCTCTGGCCATCTCTGACCATCAGTCCTCCTGCCCATCTCCTGACCTCCTCCTGGGTATCCCTGCTTTTGCTTTTCCCATTTGCTCTCCTGATCTCATGTTTAAGCAATGATATCAGTTGCTTGAGCAGCTGCCTCGGCTCAGGTCATGATCCCGGTGTCCTGGGATCGAGTCCCACATCAGGCTCCTTGCTCCGCAGGGAGCCTGCTTCTCCCTCTGAATCTGCCTGCCATTCTGCCTGCCTGTGCTCATTCTCTCTCTCTCTGACAAATAAATAAAATCTTAAAAAAAAACAAAACAAAACAAAAAAAAAAAAAACAAGGGAAGAGAAGTTCCCCAAAAGGGTAATCTACTCCCTGATGGGCACAGGTATCCTGTAGCCTGCAGACCCTCGGATTCTTGCCTGGACAACTCCTGAGGCTTGGCATGAGTTCTTTCATTTATGTATTTGGAGACGAGAGAAAGGAGTGGTTCAGAATCTATCCTCTGGGGGCAGACTGCCCAGGTTCATAATCCCAGCTCCACCCACCAGCTGGGAGACCTTGGGCATGTTTCCTAACCCCTCTGTGCCTCTCTCTCCAGGAGAGAGGGATCTGAGGAAGTCCTGGGGTGGCAAGGCTGTCTGCCTGGGGGATGCCAGGCCCAAAGGGGATTTCTGGCCCATGGATAAAGTGCTTGGAGCAGGCAAAAGGGCAGCCTTCTGACCCAGCCCAAGGTCAGACTCCCCTGGGGGCAAAGAGGCCTAGTAGACAGGATGGTGGGTGTGGAGAGGTCTTTAGTTTTGCCCTTGGAGGGTACAGTGGGCCATTCACATCTAAATTGTCCCTAGGGCCCTCTCCTCCTGGCAGGTTTCCCAGTGCACAGGGTTAAAGTTATTCTGTTTGCTCCTCCATAAAGTGGGGGAAATATTAGTAAGTCCCTTCGAGGACTATTATAAGGATTAAATAAGCTGATTCGTGTAAGGACTTTAGAGTAGAGTCTAGCACATAGTAAGTGCTATTTTAGCGTTTACTCTTATTATTCATTCCGGTTTAATTGTGGGCCGCTAGGGGCACCTGGGTGGCTCAGTCCATTGAGCATCTGACTTTCCATCTCAGCTCAGGTCTTGATCTCAGGGTCATGAGTTCAAGTCTCACACTGGGCTTACCAAAAAAGATGATTGAGTGCTTATAGTGCGCCACATGCTGTGCTGGGCTCTAGAGATGTAGCAATGATGAAGACAAGGTTCCTGTCTTCATGGAGCTGACCCTTTCCCAGGGGAGATGGACCAGCATTTTAAGTGCCATGGCGAGGAAAGGCCTGAGCGTGTTGGGAGGGCTTGGGAGGTGACCTAGTGAGCGTGGGTGGCAAAGGCTGTGGCATCGGTCCCCCCAGCTACCTGCTGTGAATCACACAGCTCGAGGCTGCCAGGAGCATGCCTGGGATGGAGGGTGGGTGCTGAGTTCTACGCGAGCCAAGGTTCTCCTTCCACATGGCTGTCTGGACTTCAGCCTGCTGTCCCCGGATGAGCCTGAAGCTGACTTTTCCAGATTGGATACTGCACTTGGTCTCCCAGAAGCTGGCAGGTGGCTTCTGGGAGGTGCAGAGCAGGGTCCGAGGGCCTTCTTTGGGATCCAGTAGGGGTTGCTGGCAAAATGGGAATTTCATCCAGGACAGTGGCTTTGAAATTTATTCCTGTTTCCCTCCTGCCATCATGGTGCTGCCCTGGCCTCCGGCCCCTTCTCTCTCACCTGCCTTCAGCAGAGCGACAGGCAAGGGATGTGGCCTCTGCTGCCAGAGGCTGGGGTTCCACCCCCTACTGGGCCCCCTCTGAGCTTCACTTTCCTAGTCTGGACAATGCGGATAATGATCCCGGCCTTGCAGGATGGTTGTGTGGGAAGCAAACAGGATAATGTGAACCAAGGGCCTCATGACTCCATCCAGATGTTCCCTTGTCACTGCTTGTCGGCCCCTTGGCATCAGCCTCCCATTATTCTTTCCCACCTTCTGCTCCTCATGTTTGCAGGCTGCATCGAATCAGCTTGCTTTCTGAGTTTCCCCAGTGTCCCTGCACTCTTGCCTCCTTCCCGCCCTCACCGGATGCCCCCAGGCTCCACGCCGGGGGCTCTCTCCCTTTTCCCAGCCTCACTCCCCCTCCTTCCATCTCGACGTCAGGATGTTCAGAATTCTCATTTACCCCCGCCAGGCTGGAGCCTAGTCTCCCCATGGGGGGACGACAGGCAAAGCTGGAGTGAGACTGTGGTCCATAGAGGGAAAAGGTATTACAAATTCAACCGACATTTTTTTAATGTAAAAAAAAAAAAAAAAAAAAAATGAAGGGGCTCCTGGGTGTCTCAGTTGGTTGAGCAATTGCCTTAGGCTTGGGTCATGATTCCGGGGATCCCGGGATCAAGTCCCACATCAAGCTCCCAGCTCCATGGGGAGTCTGCTTCTCCCTCTGACCTTCTCCCCTCTCATGCTCTCTCTCTTTCTCTCTCTCTGTCAAATAAATAAATAAAATCTTTTAAAAAAATACTTAAAAATCTTAAGTGAAGCTTTAAAAAAAAATGAAGAAGCCTCACTAACTTACAATCTCACTTGGTCTGTATGTCAGACTCAAATGTCACGTCTGACATGTGGCGTGTCCTCAGGGAAGAGCAGGGCTCCAAGAAAACATGGCACCTCCTCGTGTTTGTCTCTGGAATGAATGCATCCCCTACGACAGTGCCCGGCTTATGGGGTTTTTCAATCATGTTGTCAAGTTTGAAGGAAAACAACCCTCTCCAAGTGGAAAAGTGACTCTAAAAAAATTCCTGCAGAGAAACAGAATTCGAAATAATACTAATTACATCACTGCAAGTGATCACTTTTAAAATGTGACGCTGCCCCTTCTCCCCTGACCTGTAATCAATTCTCAGATAAAAATAATGAGGGCCTCTCAGGTGTGACCCACAACGGAGGCCAGGACCTAAACGACCAAGAAGGCTGTATGGAATATGGTGTCTACATAACAGACTTTGCCCCAAGTCTATAACGTGCTGGGAACTAGCAGCTGACGATAGAGCGAAGCCGTCTGGATCAGAAAAACATTTAGACAACACCAAGATGTTCAACCTTTGCCGTACAATTGGATGAAAACATAGGTCTCTCTAACATATGCCTCGGTATTTGCAAGAGTCCATTTCAACAATGAAATAGATGAAGAACTATCCTCTTGTAAAGATACTGCTAAGGGAAGGATGAACCACAAGTCGTATATTTGTAACAATAAATGACTTCTTCAATAACGATGAGTTATTGGAGTGAAAGGGAATCCAGATGAGGACTGAGAGGTGGGGGGCGCTGCACAGGAAGTCCCGTCACCACGGCCCATGATCAGAGGCGGGCCGCCGCCACGAGGAAGGCAAAGTCAGAAGACAGATTTCTAGAGAATTCATCACGCGGTTCACTTTATGAAACAAGACCTTTCAAGTAGAATGGGCTCTTAATGGAACATTGTGTCAGAAGAGTGTCTGTGCAAATCCCTGTACTCCTTTAGAATTGCTGGCTATTAGCCAAGAAATGGTCAGACTTGTAGATGAACTGTTTTTTTTTTTTTTTTTTTAAGATTTTATTTATTTGTCAGAGAGAGAGAGGGAGCACAAGCAGTGGAAGTGGCAGGCGGAGAAGGCAGAGGGAGAAGCAGGCTCCCTGCTGAGCAAGAAGCCTGCCCGTGGGGCTAGATCCCAGGACCCTGGGATAATGACCTGAGCTGAAGGTAGCCGCTTAACCCACTGAGGTGTCCTGAGGAGCTATTCTTTAAAAACTCACACACACACACACACACACACACACACACAGATGGCTGTCCACATCTGCTGCTCTTTCCTGTGATGACAGATGGCTGTCAGGACTCTGCTACCTGCTAGAGCTTTTCAAGGAAAGAAAAGAAAAAGAAAAAACCCTTCAAAGCATTCCTCAGGAGGCTGACGTGCTAGTCCTCTCTCCAAAGTAATAGAGACGTTTCCCTGTTTTTAAGTCAATAGGTTTTTCTTTTTCAAACAATTTTTTTCCCCTCTTTAAAGTACGGTGGAATGTTGTGAAATCAAGGTAGGATGCGAAAGTGGCCCCAGAATCTGAGCCTTATTTCCTTGTTGGTCAATCTGGAGTCAAACATCTGGTGGGTTTGGTCTGCCCTTAACAGTGGGCAGGCGGCTGGGAGCGGCTGGGCGACAGGAAGAGCCTTTTGAAAGTGGCTGTTTGGAAACAGTTCCCGGTTTCATCGTGTTGGGATTTGTTGCTGTAAACCAAGTCCATTTGCACATTTAAAAAACTTGACAACTGGCATTTTCCAATGTGTTTTACATTTTTAAGAACAACTAGCCAGCCTCGGGGGAGATGGAAAGTTACCCGCCACACAGTTGGTGAGAGGGAGTGAAAACCTAAGAGCCTGGTTTTCTACGACGGGCCATGGACTGCGAGTTTCTTCCATCTTGAGCTGAGATAACTTGTCAGCTATGGCAGCAGTAAAACCGAGGAGCAAAATGAACTGAACTTAGGACTAGACTGTGAATTGTTGCATCTGTTTGTTTAAAAACTAAGAAAACAACTATAGTTACGGAAAATGGAACCATGAGCAGAAACTGGGTGTCGGGCACGAGGGACCTCTCTGTCACTATTTTTTGTAACTTCCTACAGAGGTGTAATTACTTCAAAACCAAAATACTAAATAAATAAATATATGAGACTGGTTTCATTCCACTGGAATGTACAACATTTACTTGCTCTGTATGTCATGTTATAACCATATACGAGACCTATAGTCGCTGAGTGACGTTTCTTGGAGGAACGAAGTGGGTTAAGAGTAACCTGGTGAGAGCCGGGGAAGGGATTGTAGCCAAGGGGGCACAGCTCCCCACAG
Organism: Mustela nigripes; assembly: GCF_022355385.1. Lineage (NCBI taxonomy): Eukaryota > Metazoa > Chordata > Mammalia > Carnivora > Mustelidae > Mustela > Mustela nigripes. The sequence continues at coordinate 130,699,337 of NC_081569.1, forward strand.
GAATGACTTGGGGGTTCAGGGCCTCACAGCCATGCAGTCGGTGGCACCCCACGTTCAGCATGGGTGACGGGGAGCCCAAGGGCCTTGCAGTGAGATCTGTCTTTATCTTTACTCCTCAGCCTCCCCAGTGATCGAAAATGGCCAGCTGGAGTGTCCCCAAGGGTACAAGAGACTGAATCTCACTCACTGCCAAGGTAAGGGTGACCCGAGGCCAGAGCTGGGCTTGGGGCGGGGGGAGGGAGGGGGTTGGATAATGAAGGCCTGAGGATGCCAGGACACTCCCCCACCCCCCACCCAGACAGAAGGAGTGGTGGCACTGAGTGGTCTTCACTGGGCACCTCTAAGCCCCGGCTTCTGGGAGTTGGGGCTACTGGTTCCAGGGGCCTCAGGAAGTTGTGGGGATTATGAGAGAGCAAACCAGAAAGGGCCTGGGAGCTGAGCCCACCCCTCTTCCGGTCTCCACCTGCCCCCACTGGACCTGAGGCAGGTGCGTCTCTGGAACTGTGGGGTCTGCATGTGCGTGTGCGGGTGCCGTCCCAGTCCCCACATCCCCTCACCTCCTCGGCCAGTCTCCTTGGCATGGGAGGACTTGGAATCAGGATCTAGTCGGCCTGAGTTGATGGGGACCTCTGGGGACTCCCCCCAACAAATCACCTCCCACAGCCAGGAGCGGGGGGAGGGAAGGTACAGGTGGAGGAAAAAGGGGACCATAAAGCACGGACCTTGGCCAGGATGGCCTGGCTGACAGGCTGTTAACCAACTGAGGTCTTGGACACTCTGCATTTCAGAGGGGCAAGGCTCAGAGGCACCTTGGGACAGAGGGATGGAAGCCAGGCTCAGCTACGGCTTTGTCACTATGGGGAATTCCAGTGAGGATAGTGCGTAGGCCCAGGATGACTGGGGCGTCCAGAAACCCTCACTGAGGGGCAGCTGCTGCCACTGAGCAGCTCAGGCTCAGAGCAGGCAGCCCCTGTAGGCTGCGGGCCTGGCAGTAGGAGAGATGAGTAGAGCCTCTCCTGGAGAGGCTCCTGGGGCTGGCAGAGGTCAGTGGGGAGCTGAGGTGGCGTCCCCATTGGACAACTGGATACGGTGCTGTCTATATGGCTTACTTGAAATGAAGCTGGGTTAGAGACAGGACATTGACCCAGATGGCCTCCTAAGCACCCTTCCCCCCGGAGGCTTCTCCAGGAGAGAGGGATCTGAGGAAGTCCTGGGGTAGCTAGGCTGTCTGCCTGCGGGGTGCCAGGCCCAAAGGGGATTTCTGGCCCATGGATAAAGCTTGGACCAGGCAAAAGGGCAGCCTCTGACCCAGCCCAAGGTCAGACTCCCCTGGGGGCAAAGAGGCCCAATAGATAGGATGGTGGGTGTGGAGAGGTCTTTAGTTTTGCTCTTGGATGGGACAGTAGGGCCATTCATATCTAAACTGTCCCTAGGGCCCTCTCCTCCTGGCAGGTTTCCCAGTGCACAGGGTTAAAGTTATTCCCAGGATCTCAAAGGAGCTCTGGGTCCTCCCTCCATTGAGCCCCAAGGGATACAGGAAGCCAAAGGGCCCACCCCCAGGAGCACCCCCCCGGCCCTTTAAACCTCCCCCCTTCCCATGTCTCCATATCTGGGAGGGGACCTGCTCACCTCTACACCCACATGCGTCACCTCCTCTCTGTCTCCATCCTTCTCTCCTGCCACCGGCCGAGCTGGGGCTGTTGTCAGGAACTGCGTGTGTTGGGCTGGGTGTTAGCACCCAGCGACAGACAAACATGGCTGCCCCCGGTGAATATAGGCGCTTAAGCAATTACACACCATGGGAGAAGTGCTCTTGCTAGGAAGAGGCCCTGGGTGCCGTGGCATGGCATGGTGGGCGCCCCTTCCCAGACCGGGAGGGTAGGAGAAGAGCTTCAGGTGACAGCTGACCGGGGCGTGAAGAGTGACTCGAGGTGACCAGCTGAAGGAGATTCAGGCATTCCCCCGGCTGAGGGAGGAGCACACGCAAAGGAAGGGTTGGGCGAGCGGGAGGACTGCCTGTGTGGCCACAGGAGACAACACAGGCATCCCAGGGCCTCATCAGAGCCGCCTGCGCCCCCACAGGCTCTGCGGAAATGGGGGGAAGGGCACTGGATACCGCGCGAGGGCTTAGGAGCCCCTCCAGGAGGCAAGTCAGATTTAGAGCCAGCGCTCTGGCCATAGTCCGGAGGCAAATGGGCCTGTTCCCCTGCCCAGAGCTCGGTGGCATTTCCCCAGGCACCTCCCTCCCAACAGGGTGTCCTGCCAGAGAACAGTTGGGCCATCTTCTAGCCCCTTCTTTCCGTGCTCAGGGCCACTTTCCCTGAAGCCTATGGGTGAGCGGGTGACTCTGGTGACGGGGTCGCTGTGTCTAGTGTCCTGGCCCTGGAGGTGGGGGGCTCCTCCCAAATCCCAAATCTTCCCCCCTCACCATCATCCGCAAAGGCACCATCACCAAGACTTTCAGGAGCTTAGAATGTGAGGGTTGAGATTTCCCCTTGGCAGGAAGAAGGAAATGCTTTTGAGATCACAAAGGATGCCAATGTCACTCCCTTGTTTGAAGAACAGCACAAGCATCCATTGGTCTCGGAGGCTGTGTGTGGCCTGCCCAAGGCTTCTCGGCCTCCTGGAAACATGCCCTCCAGACCCTCTGGCCCTCCGCGCTTGCCTCCACCCTCCTGCCTCCCGTCCTTGCCGGGCTCCCTCGAGCCCACTGCTCACAGTGGACATGGTCCCGAGATCTGGGGTCCAGGGGAGAGGCTGCAGAGGCCCTCCAGGAAGTCTGAGGAGGAAGGACGGAGCACATGGTTCTCCCCACTCCAACCCAAAGTGTCTCCTTATCTGCTCCCCCCGTTTGCACCCCCGCACGCCCCTCACTAGCTGAGCGACTTTGGGCAAGTTACTCCTGGACCCTGTTTCCTCATCTATAAAATGAAGCCACGGGGACCTGCTTGATAAAGTTGTCGGTAAGAACCCAACGAGGTACCACGTGCCCCGCACGTGGTATGGTGCCTGGCCGGTGATAGGCACTCAAGAAACAGTAGCTCTTGACATTACCATCATTATTACCAGTGAGCGGAATTAAGTGATTTGCAATTATCGTCTTGTCTTCTTCTCCTAACAAGACCATCTGGTAGTTACAAATAAAAAGTCCCCATTTTATGAATGAGGAAACTGAGGCACGGAGAGTGGGACCACACTTAATAGATGGCAGCTCTCTTATTGTTGTCCCTTTGGGAAGTTCTATACCTTGGGCCCTCCCCTCCCCAAGGCCTGGGTGGGGGGAGCAGGCTCTCCCTCACCTCCTCCAACCCCGCAGATATCAACGAGTGCCTGAGCCTGGGTGTGTGCAAGGACTCGGAGTGCGTGAACACCAGAGGCAGCTACCTGTGCACCTGCGGGCCTGGCCTCATGCTGGACCCATCCAGGAGCCGCTGTGTATGTAAGTGTCGGCGGGGACCGGAGGTGGGGGACACTGGGAGGCGAGATGGGATCCTCAGGGTCCGCCGGCCAGGCCCAGAGCAGTCATTTCCCCCAGGCCCCATCCCCAGACCAGGGTCTGTGTCTCAACCCAGTACAAAGTGTAGAGTATACAGTGTACCCAGTGTATAAAAACCAAACCCCCCTGTTGGAGAGGAGACAGCTAGCACTTCGGTTTGGGTTTTTGGCCTGTCTTTGGGGGCTTTGCAGTTTGGGATTTTCTACTTCTGTTTTTTCCCTAATCCGTTCTGTTCCCTCTGCGGCCTCATTACCTTGGGGAGATTGTTGTACTTGCTGCAATGTCAGGCCAAGCCGTGGCTGCCTCTTCCGGGCCTGAGTCTGGCAGCCTGATCACGGAACTGCGGACAGGCCTTCCTGAAAGGGCCTGTCTGTGGCACGTCCGACGCTGCCCCCTGGCCCCCAGGCCTTTCCACAAACCCGGGGTCCCTCGTGGCTCTGAATGTGTCCGCATCCATGAATACACACGTGTCTCTGGTCATATGAGCACCGTGTCTGTGTGTGTGTGCACACACACTGTGTGCCTGTGTGTGTGCATGTGTGTACCCCCAGGAAGCTGTTTCCAGCAGCCTCTGTGGTTTCCCTCTGGAAGAGGCCCCGGCTGGGAGCACCCCCAAAGAGCAGAGCTGACGCCACAGCCCAGACGGCTCTCCTTGGGCAAGGAGGCCTGACCAGAACTGAATAAAACCAGTCCTGACTGGCATCTGTGACGGGGCAGCCCAGGTCAGGTTGCTCCCCAGCTCTGCAGAGCTCCCCGAGGCTAGCCAGGCCCTCAGTCCACAAACCACCAGGTAACTAGGTCTGGGGAGGCCACAGGACGAGCAAGACTCCAGCGCCACCCAGAAGGAGCATCCCTTGTGACAGGAAGGATGAGACGGGACCCAGTCCATGTGTCCAGGGAGAGGAGACAGTAAGAGGCCAGAGTGGGGAGAGTGCATCCGAGGGCTCTCGGGGAGACTTCATGGAGACAGGGACATGTGACCGATGCCTTCAGGGACGTACAGCCCTCCCTCTCCTCATCCCACCCCCACTTTATTTTTTTTATTATTTTTTTAAGATTTTATTTATTTATTTGACAGAGAGAGATCACAAGTAGGCACAGAGGCAGGCAGAGAGAGAGAGAGAGGGAGAAGCAGGCTCCTTGCTGAGCAGAGAGCCTGATGCGGGACTCGATCCCAGGACCCTGAGATCATGACCTGAGCCGAAGGCAGCGGCTTAACCCACTGAGCCACCCAGGCACCCCCATCCCCACTTTAGATTGCTTTCTCGGACAGACAATTTTAACTCCTAAGGTGACTTTTACTTATTAGCGCCAGAAAGAGATGCTAACTTAATACAGGAGGCAGAAGCGGCCCTCGGGTGTTCTTTATTTTGTCTCCCTCCTTGCTGTTCCCCACTGCGCTTCCTTTCTGAGCTCTGCCCTCTTCCCTACCAGCTGACCAGAGCTGGTCTGCAAGGGCCACCCCCCTCTGGGCTGGGGCAGCCTCCTGATACTCTCAGCCAGGTCACCTCCACCCTGGGGCTCAAGGGGACCGAGCCATTTCCTACAGTGTCCCAAGGGAAGTGGCTGCTGAGAGCAGAGATTATACCTGGAGACCTAGGCTCATGGACTGACCAATAACTGATCACGATCTTTGACAAGGCACTTTTACCTCCATCATCGTGAAGAAAGTATATTATTAGTCAGGGGGGACCTGGCCGGCTCCGTTGGTGGAGCATATAACTCTTGATCTCAGGGTCATTAGTTTGAGCCCCACTTTGGGTGTAGAGATTACTTAAACAAACAAACAAACTTTTTTTTTTTTAAGTATATTAGTCAGGGGCCTTTGGGCTACAGATGACAGAACCCCAACTCAAACCACTGTAAGCAAAAATAATTCCTTGGTCCACACAACTAGGAAGTCGAGGGGTGGGTATGCCTCAGGCTTGGTTGGATCCAGGCACACACAGTGTCTTTGGGATGCCCCGTGCTCTGCTTCCTTTGTATTGATCTCATAATTCCGTCAAAGGTGGCCACCAGACAGTAGGCCTACATCTCCCAGTCCTGCAAACTCCAATTTAAAAATAGAGAAATAAAAAGTATCTTTTTTGTAATAATCCAGGGAAAGTCCCAAAGCTGATTATTAGCATTGGGTCCACTTGGTCAAGTGCCCATCCCTGACCCACTCGCTATGACCAGGGGTATAGACTCTTTCAGCTAGGAAATAGGGTCAGCCTCCACTCCACATGGACAGAATGGTAGACAGGGTAGATGCCATAGGAAAACCAGGGTGCTTTCACCAGAACACAGGGGTGTGGATGCCGAGCAGAAAGAAACACGTGTCTCCTCCCCATGGCATTATCATCATTCTTATTTGATGCATGAAGACGGTAAATCCCAGGGAGGTCATGTGGCTGATCTTGGAGCAGGGATTTGAACTTGGCCTGCTGAGTCCTGGGTCCTGACCTGAACTTCCCCAGGGTCATCGACTGCTTAGCTTTGAGTGTTGTCCTCTCCACACATCCCTCAGCCCCTCGTCTGGCCCAACAAGGAATCTGGTCTGTTTCCATGTGGCGTGAGCTCTTCACCCTCCACTGAGATAATATACAAGAGGACAGTCTTCACTACTCACTTTCAAAGGACAAGAAGGGGGACAATGGTGGTAGTATTGTTACCACCTAAACCCAGCATAGCTCTCACTCTCGGTGGCCCACAGCATTTTGATTCATGCACGTGGGTCCAGCGAGCATTACTGAGCGTCCCAAGCCCCAGACACTGCCCAGGTTGCTGCGCTACAGAGATGGCCAAAATAAGGTCCCTGTCCTCAAAGCTTCCCATCAGGCCTTCAGCTCTCACCTTGTCTCATCGTCCCAGGGAGACTGTGGCCCTCTATAGAGCACACAGCACGGCTGCCAGGCCAGTGGCAGGCTTTTGTAAATGCTTGTAAACCCAGCACCTGGAGACAAGCCGGCATGTTCCCATTTCCTGCCCTTGGGCTTTCCACGGGAGGTGGAGAGTCAAGGGGCCCATCCAGTAGGTTAGCACAAGGAGATCCCGAAGCCTTCTACCTGTGGCCATTCCTCCCCACATTCTTTTGAGCATTTCCACGGCCCAGAGCTGCAGCCTGAGACTCGGGCCAGGCCAGCCGGGTGTGCACTGCCAGCAGCCGCTCCCACCCACTGCCCCTCTCCTCCCTGCGCTTCCTCGAGGCCGGCCCCCTGCCCACCCCCCTGCCGTGTCTGTTGCAGCCGACAAGGCCATCTCCATGCAGCAGGGGCTGTGCTACCGGTCGGTGGGGCCTGGCACCTGCGCCCTGCCTTTGGCCCAGAGCATCACCAAGCAGATCTGCTGCTGCAGCCGGGTGGGCAAAGCTTGGGGCAGCCAGTGTGAGAGATGCCCCCTGCCCGGCACAGGTAAGCCTCCGTCCCAGCACAGCTCTGGCCCCCAAGGGCTTCCTCCAAGCCAGACTCTTAGTCTTCCCTCCCTCTTGCTCAACTCCTCACCCCAACCTGGGTCCCTCCTCCCTCACTGCAACAATTGTTTGTCCCCCTGAACGGAGGAAAGGGAGGGCCCTGGGTTCCCTCGGGAACTGTGCCCCTCAGCTTGTCCTTTGACCCTTGACCTTGCAGAGGCCTTTGGGGAGATCTGCCCTGCTGGCCAGGGCTACACCTACTCGAGCTCACATGTCCGCCTGGCCATGAGAAAGGCGGAGGAGGAGGAGCTGGCCAGGCCCTCCAGGGAGCACCCGCTGAAGAGCTTCGGGACCGTGCCTGGGTCCGAGGGGAGGCAGCAGCTTCGGGCCGTCACTGACACCTGGCTGGAGGCCAAGACTGTCCCTGACAAGGGTATCTGGGCTGCGGGAGGGGCCTGAGGTGTTCCCCTGCTCCCCCCCCCCCGTCCCAACCCCCCAAGAGTTTCTGGGTATTTATCCTGGTGGGCACCTGGCTTCCCAGCTATGGAGCATTCAGAGAGGGAGTTTAGAGCAGTAGCTCCCGGTCCCAGGAACCTCCTCGCCTGGCGTGCTGGGAAGGCCTCCCCTGCATCCCCTGATGTGTGGGATCAAAGAGGCCCACACCCCAGGCGTTGCCAATGGAAGTGGGAGATGTCAGCGGCAGCCCCAGCTCCAGCTGATCAGGCCTTTCCGTCCCCAGCCCTGCTGCTTCTGGGCTAGTGCTGGCTGCAAGGCCTGAGAGCTGGCAGGGAGATCCTGGGGAGTCCAAGGCTGTAGATCCCCTCCTGGCCTTAGAGTCGGGGCACCAACTCCAGCTCAATGACCAGAGGCCCAGGAGGCTTGGGCCAGAAAGACAAGGCCAAGGTGCCCCTGGCGGGGCCCCCCAAAAAACCATACTGAAATCACACCCAGGTTCCGGTAGCCCACAGTGCAGGAGGCCAAGGATATACTAAGACCAGGAGAGCTATGTGATGGCCAAAATTGCCCTGCGAATCTGGAACAAACAGACAGGGAAGTCAGGACAGAGCCCCAGTGGTCATGGGAACTGGAGCCCCGCCAGACCAGGAGCAGCTCCTCTCTTTCTAGAATGGTTCCCTGGGGCTATAGCCCAGGGCAAGGGGCGGAGGCTTTACTGGGAGGCTTGAGAGGGAGGAGGTGGCAGAGCAAAGAGGAGGGTTACAGCTAGGACTGATGGGCGGACTGGCCCTGGAAGGGGCGGGACTTCTCCCTGAGGCCTTAGAGAAAGGCTGGAGATTTCCTCTCACCGGTGAAGGCACCTTGTAGGCCCTCCAGACCTGGCATTTGGGGATCTTTGGTGGCCAGTCCCGGCAGGGCGGGAGGGGCAGAAGCAGGTTAAAAGATTCTGCACTCTCTCCACGGCTGACCTCTTGGGACAGAGTTCAGGACATCAGAGACTGAACAAACCCTGGCCATGGGTGGAGGGGAGAAGGCAGCCAGGCTCCTCCCTGAGCTCATGCTCTCACCTTTCCTTCCCAGGAGACTCTCAGGCTGGCCAGGTGAGTGTATCCTCCCAGCAGGGGCTGGGCAAGCATGGCAGGGAGTGGGAGAGGGTCCCCACTGACGCGGCAGGGCACTGTCTCCTGAAAGAGGAAAGGGAGACAGATGGATTATGTACGGGGATGCTGGAGTGGGCGGGTCCATCCAGAGACCTGGTTTTACCCTAAGGGAAGTAAGAACAGCTCTTGTACAAGTATTCTCTCGGGGGTCCCCTTCAGAAAGGAGGTAAGAACACGTCCCGTTAGTCCCAGCTCTGCAGATAAGATCTAGATAGAACTGGTTCCAGATTAATTCTGGATTCCGTACTTCCGGAGCATGACTTGCTTACACCTCAAGATCTCCTGTGCGGGTGGCTTGCGGGGGAAGTGGAAACGGCTGTGGATGGTCTCAAAGCACTCCACGCCCTTCCCTGTGCCCAGGATTCCCCTGTAAAGAACCGAATGTCCTCTTAGAAAAACATTCTGGAAGAGTGAACCTGCTTCTTCCCTCACCCGTCTGCCAATCCCTACCCTGTCCCCTGCCGCTCCTACCTGCAGACCTGACTGTCCCCAAACATGGTTTCTCCAGGGAGCTGCTTCTCTCCCTGGGGAATCATGTGCTGTCCTCCCAAACCAGATCCTCTGTCCATGTCCTCACCGCCCCCAGCGTGACCCTGACCCTCTGTCATCCTCTGCCCCTTCTCTCCTCTTGGTCACCACCACTGGCTGCGGGCTGTGGTGAGGGACGCGAGGTATGGCCTAGGGTCTCAGCCTCACCACCCTTGTCCTGTGACCCTGGGGAAGCTAGTGAACCTCAGGTTTCTGTTGCTTTATCTGGGCTCATGGCATTGGGACGATCGTCAAGCATTGCTGATGTGACACTGCGCAGACATCGGCTCCCTTAATCGTTACAACCTACTGTCCTAGGCTAGTTGAACAGATTAGTTAAGACCAGGGACATAAAGTGCTGGCAACGTGCCCAGCACAGAGGAAGAACTCATTGAGAGCTAGAAGGAATGAGAAAGTGAGCAAGCAGGGGTGAGTGTGGTGGGAGAAAGCATGTCACGGTGGGGGCACCAAGGAACCAACAGTGACCTTCTCTGTCTGCACAGGTCACAACCAGCACTACTACCCAAGTACCTGCCTGGGTCCCAGGTGAGTCCCTGCCCCTAGTGGCTCCCCGAAAACAGAAGGGAGGGAAAGACACACCACAGAGTTTGTGTCGTGGGCTGATACACGGGGCTCGGATCTGATGAGGTTGTGGATGGGTGACATGTGAGTGCTTTTTTGGGGGGGCGCTCTATCCACCCAAGGGGCAGCAAGGTCCGTGAAAGACAATGAGCTGTTTTGCAAATATTTCCCCAGCCACAGCACCCTTTCTGCATTTCATGGTGCCACTTGTATAAAGGAGACCAAAGCAGAATTGCAGGCTAAACAGGGGCCCAGCAGGTCCCCAGAGCCCTTCCCCCATGTCCCGACATCCTCTGGGAAATGGCTCGAGCTCTGCAGACCCCAGCTTGCTGAGGGTCACTGGAGTTGGGGACAGGGCACTGCCCAGGGGCTCTGTGTCCACCGAGCTGTTTGGCTCTGAATCACTGGCCATTTCTGTCACAAACCTGTCTCATGGCCCGCAAAACGGAAGCTGAGACTAGATGTGCTCGGGGTCCCATTAGAGCTCTCCGATTCTCTGACTGCATCTGGAACCGGGCTAAGTTTCAGCAGCCCAGGAGGCTGCAGGGCTGAGCTGCCCTAGACTCCATGCCTGGTTCTGCCGTCGGAAGGCCAGGAGGAGGGAAGGGACCCTGCCAGTGTCTCTGGAGGGAATGCTGTCGGGGGATGGGAAGGCAGGTGGGGCCGTGGCCCAGCTGCTCTCCCCTCCCCACCCCCTCCCCCTGCAGGAGATGCTGTAGAAAGACCAACGCCACCCCTTCCTGGCCAGGGGGTTCCAGACCACCAGGAAGAAGAGCACGTGACCACCACCGCCGAGGGGCTGGCGGCCCTGGGCCCCTCAGGTACCTGCAGTTGCCTGGTGGGGGGCGGCCGGGCAGAGCCAGCTCCAGGGCCTCGCCCACAGAGACACGGCCTCTGGTGAACTCCTGCTCAGGCTCAATGGCCCTGGCTTCATCTCACGGGGTGCCCTCGGGAACCCAGGAGTCCTGTCAGGAGCACCAGTCAAGCAGGGGAGGAGAAAGAGAAGGGAGGGCTTGGGGGCACCTCTTCCTCCTGGGCTTTCTAGGAGCTTCTGCCCCCCCCCCCCAGGAGGAAGGGCAGTGCAAGGAGCCTCCGGGAGCCTGGCTCCCCTGGGGCATTGACCTTGAGTCAGCGGAGAGCCCTGGCAGCGGGCAGCCTCCTGCTTTCCTCCTCGGCTTTCAGGAAGGAAAGCGGTTCTGTTGTCAAGGTTGTTTAACTGTCTGGGGCCCGGGTTCCCCTCTCCGCCGGCCACGATGGTGAGGGCGTGCGGCGTGGGGGCAATGCCTGGCAAATCCACCTTGCTCTGGAATGTGCCCTCCTCAAAGGCTCATTGTTTGGGGACTTGGTTCGAGAGGAGCCAAGAGGGTGATGCCACAGCGGCTCCCTGTGCACGTGTGTGCTCACGTGTGTGTGCCCTCACGTGTGCGTGCCCACGTGTGTGTGCCCTCATGTGTGCATGCCCTCATGTGTGCCCTCGCTGGGGGCTGGCTGACTTCGCAGACTCAGCTCACCTCAGGGGAGAGGGGTACCTCTGGATTTCTTCCGGCAAAGAGAGAGTCCCTGCAGCCTGGTAGAACAGTCTAGAGAGTGCGGGGTGGAGAAAGGGGCTGGCCCTCCCAGGGCTGAACCAGGGTGTCCTGCTGTCCTTTCCCAGGCCCCCTTTCTCTCTCTGTGCTTAGTGCACTGCTCCAGGGATGGTCCTTGTCCCCCTCTGCTGGGCAGGCAAGAGGTGCTGGGTTCAGGAGCTCCCTTGAGGATTCTCTGACAAGGAAAATGGGTCTGGAGGCAGGGACCGGGCTGAGGAGCAGGAAGAAAAGCCCACAGCAGCTCTCAGCATCATGGGTGGGGGACAGACCCCTCCCTCACAGTCACCATCCACAGCTTAATCCTCCTTCTCCCCTGCTTTCCCCCAATCTTACCCTTCTGGGAAGATATTTAGAACCAGGCAGGGGGTCCCCACAAGGCCCCTGCACTGATGCAAACTTGGAGCCAGGCCAGGGACAGGGTAACCTTGCAAACAGGCCCATTTAGCAAAGGCTGTGAGGCCCTGCTGTGGACCAACACAGGCCTCGTCCCCTCCCTTGGGTCTCCGGAGGTACCTCGTGCTGTGGGGCAGGGTGGGGGGCCCTGGGCGGGTGGGCTTACGTCAGAGACCTCAGGGCAGACACAAGGCTGCCAGTGCCTCTCATGCATTTGGTCACATGTCCAGTCAGCACACTCTACGCGCCAGGCACTTTTCTAGTATTGAGTCCACAGTTCAAAAAAGCTAGCCTTTATGCTGTCTCAGTGCTGAGTCTGGGCAAGTCGACAAACTATTCCTGAACTCAGCATGTCTCCCCACTTTTTACCCCATAACCACCACCCAGGGCAGCCCCTGTTTGAATTATTTCAGTGGGTTTCGAAGAGCCCCCTGCGCCTCCCCGCCCAGTCCATCGGCCTTTTGCTGCCTTTCTGAGCATGGCAAGATGCATGGTCTTTCTGAGATAGCTCCGATCGTACCCCACCTTGCAGGACCCCCTGTCTCAACATGGCATTCAAGGCCCTGCTCAGTTGGCCCCAGCACCCCCTCTCCTTTCTCCCTCTGGCAGGTGTCCCTCAACACCCTACTTACCAGCTCTATCTGTCTGGGGGAAGGGAAGCTCTGGGGATTGTGGGCGAGAGCCATGCCCTTATTCAGGGAGAGGGCAGGCTGGGGGCCTCAGCAGGGGAGACCCTTTGCTGGGACATGGGCCAGGGGAGCCCACTGGGTCTCAGTCAAAGGGATACACTACTGTGAGATCCATCCTGGGACTCGGGGTCCTGGGAGGAGTGCTATGGGGTTTTACACAAGGCCATGCTAACAAGGATATGGGAGGGTCCAGCCAGGAATGGAGCAAGGCTTCTGGGAGTCCTCGGAGGCCCCTGTGCCCTGCCCTCACAGTCTCCCCATCCTACTCCGCAGCCTTTGTCTGTCCTCACCCCCACCATAACTCTGCTTTGCTCTGCCTCCCACAGGCATCGACAGATGTGCTGCTGGAGCCACCAACATCTGTGGGCCCGGCACCTGCGTGAACCTCCCAGATGGATACAGATGCATTTGCAGCCCCGGCTACCAGCTGCACCCCAGCCAGGCCTACTGCACGGGTATGCCCTGGGTCACCCTGGGCCCACTCAGGGGTGGGGGACAGAGTCGAGCCTCTAGCAGAAGGTCCAAGCGGTGCTGTGTGGTCAAAGAGTTTAAGAAGAGTACTAGCCCTGCAGACAAAAACTATCTTAATTGTGGGGGAACAAGTCTCTGGGAGCACTGTCTGATGAGTCTCCAGGACTCCAAGAGAGTAGGAAGCCCCCATTGACCAGGGCCTGGAGCCATCACCTCTGAGATCAGCAACCACCCCCTGCCCCCACCACAAGCCATCTTGTTGCCTACACAGCAGACCAAGGCCTACCCTAGTTGGAAATGTCTCCACCAATCCCCACCCCTCAAGAATTTGACACAAGAAAGAAACATCCACTGTGCCTTGAAGGACAGGAAGTGATCAGGGGGTCACTGGGGGAGGGCGGCATGGGGCAGGAAGGAAGTGCTGGGCCACTGCCCCAGGCCCTTGGTGCCTGAGTGGGCCCTATGGGCAGACTTGGTGACCCCAGCCTTAGAGATTTTTCATCTCCACGGCCTCTTGTCCTCCCTCATCCCCTCCCTGACCCACAGCACCATCCCCAGTCCAGCTCCTAGCATGGGCAGGTTGATGACAGGTGCCCAAAGAAAGGTCCCCCTGACCTCCCTCCCCACCTTCCTCTGCTCAGATGACAATGAGTGTCTGAAGGACCCCTGCGCGGGAAGAGGGCGCTGCGTCAACCGAGTGGGTTCCTACTCCTGCTTCTGCTACCCTGGCTACACGCTGGCCACTTCGGGGACCACGCAGGAGTGCCAAGGTAAGCGAGCCTGCCTGCGTCCCTGGGATGGGCCCAGGACACCATGCAGAGTGTTGAGGGGGAAGAGGGTCTGGGCATTCACAGCACCCAGCTACTGCACTGCAGTGTGTGGAGCTCAGGGGCTGTGAGAACGGAGAGTCAGGGCTCTGACCTGGACCCGAGTGGAAGCCGACCCCTATGCTGAGACCAGACCGGAAGGAGAGGTTCAAACCTGAAAGACAGCAACACTCACCAAGGCCCCAAGGAGGTGTGGCTGGAGCTTAGAGTGTGAGAGGGTCAGGGAACATGGCTGGAGATGAAAACTAAAAGTCTAGTCCCCGAATTCTGAGTGACTAGGAGCTGCTTCCATTTTGGGTCAGGAGGGTTAAGTGTGAGGACATCAGCTGGGACTCCTGGCAGACGGGGGAGCGGGAGTGCCTTTGCAAGAGGGTTTCCCGCAGCTCAGAGAGCCTGGAAGTCTTCATGCTTCCCTGGGGAGGCGCAGCCCCCTGCTCAGGGCCCTTGGCAAAGTGGCTTCCAGCCCAAACCCTTGAATATCCAGCACTTGTGCTGAGATACACAGCCTCCGCGTACATTTTTATGACTGAGCTCACAGAGGTATGAAGCAGCGCTTTTCAAGCAGTGCCCAGAGGTTATGCACAGAGGGAAGCCTCACCCGGAGGATGGCACTGCTGTCCTTGAGGCTCGCGTGGCTGGTTCCAATGGGGCAGCCCAGCACTCCCTCACAGCTCCCTCCTGGAGATCTGGAAGTTGGGCGTCCTCTCATGACCATAGCCCCCAGGTCCTAATCCCCTGAAGATCCGGTCTGCAGAGACCAAGGCCGTGCAGGTGCCCTGATGGAGAAAAGGGGAATAGAGGCGAAAACCAGCTAACTTAATCAGAGTGGGAGAATTTCACATGACCTTCACTGGCACCAAGTGTTAAGCACGTGCGAGCCAGGCTCCATGTGAGCTCTGGGCTCCTGCAGTGAGTTGGGTGTGAGCGAGCGTGTGGTGCGCGGGATCCAGGTGAGGAAGCCACTGGTTCTCTGTGGAAGGTGCAGTCGGGTTCGCTGAGGGATCATTGGGGCTGGGGCGGGGAGGGTCCCAGGCAGCATTTCATGAGCGCTTCAGAATGCAGACACTGTCCTAAACCCTTCCTCCCATCAAGCTCATCAGCTCACCCCTGGGCGGTAGACAGCCTTACCCCATTTTATAGGTCAGTAAACCAAGGCTCAGAGTGCTGAAGTCCAAATCCCCGGGACCTCATAGCTAGCTGGAGCAGAGCTAGAAACAGAATCAAAGTCATTCTGGCCCCAAAGCGTGGTAGGCTTCCAACGCGCTCCCTTCCACGCGCTGGGAAGGAAAGGAGGAAGCAGGGTATCCCCGGAAAGGAAACCGTTTCACCAGAGCGCAGAGTGGGAATAATGATCAATCCAGTGTGACTAGAGCGTGGGGTCTGAGGAGGAAAGGACAGGGGCCGAGCCTCTAGGTGAAGCCGGGGGTACCTGGCTAAAGTGTTCGGACACCGTCCTGCAGGCAGTGAGCGGAAGGAGAGGTCTGTAAGCAGAGGGTGGCCAGAGCACGAGCAGGCTTTCTGGGACGTGACTCAGCAGCGCAGCTCGGAACAGCATGGGGGTTGTGAGGGGAGAGGCTGGGGACAAGGGGGCTTCTCTGGGCTTTGTTGCATGGCAGGTGTTGGAGGCCAGAGGCCCCGCCTGGGGCACCAGGCTGGGGACAAGCAGTGGCTGCTTCAGGGAGTGGGGTCACCGGGGCAGGTTGTCTCTGCTGGCCCCAGCAGCTAGGGAGGGAGCCCCAGGTAGCTGCTCTTGCCTCTCCCAGGGGGGCTCGGTTGCTACTTACTGGGCCCCTACTCAGGATAACACCCACTTGCTAAATTCTGCCAATCTTATAAAGCAGTAGCTCATTATTTAATTATGTGTGAATAATTTCATTAACTTATATAATTAATTAATAAAAATTATAACCATTTCTGGAATTAAAATTAATATAAGTAATGGACCAATATAAATTATTTGAACATTAGATATTTTTAAAAACATTTACTTTACCAGTAAGTGTGAGCATATCTTAATACGTTAGGCATTGAGTTTCTTGATCTTCCCTATTTTTTGCTCAGTTTTTCAGCAGTTGCTGGTTTTACTTGTGACACCTTGGGAGTCCCTTACACATCACAGACACTTGCCTGGATGTAGATATTCCGAGTCTCTCATTTCGCCCCCTTCCACAACCTTACCCACAGGTCCTTTTTAAAGAGAAATCCTTAATTTTCATGTGTTGAAATTAACCTTTTTGCCTTATTTCTTATACTTTTGGGGCTTGAGTTAAGAAGTCCTTTCCAAACTGTAAGCTACAAAGATCTCCTTCTACACTTTTTTTTCTTTTACATTTTATTTATTTATTTGACAGAGGAAGATCACATGTAAGCAGAGAGGCAGGCAGAGAGAGAGAGGGAAGCAGACTCACTGCTGAGCAGAGAGCCCGATGCAGGGCTCGATCCCAGGACTCTGAGATCATGACCTGAGCTGAAGGCAGAGGTTTAACCCACTGAGCCACCCAAGCGTCTTCTTTCTGCACATTCTTCCACTGAAGTTAGAGTTTCACCTTTTATAGTCTGTTTGAATCCATCTGGTGTCCATCTTCCTATGGGCCCTAAGCTCTGTTTTCTTCTGTTCCCCTGACCATATTTCTCCAGAAAGCAAGTCTGTTTTCTCAGCCTCATCCCCCGTCCAAGTTCTTCATCGAGGGCCCACATGTGGCTCTGGCTCTGAGTTCCCTTTCCTCGCCCACTGGGACTACAGCTTCTCAGAGAGAGGGCTAGTTCTTTCAGAAATGCCTAGAGAGTGATTCAGATGCAGGTTCCGGTGCTGCTGGGGCAGAGTCTCCAGTCTCGGGCCTGGGGCAGGGGGGTTACACCTTCTGCCGGGGAGTCTGCTGGGCACTGCAGTGTTACAAAGTACTGCTCAGATAAAAAACACTGTCCATAACCACATGGTTAGTTTTCCATTCACGCAACAAGCACTTTGGGGGGTTCTGAACTGGAGACATTAGGATAATGAGGGACAGTCTCAGCACTTGGGGAGAAAAAATCAAGTAAATGAACAGTTACTATAATAGCTGGGTCCTAAGGGAACCCTGGGAAAAGGCATATGGGGTTGGCGGGGAGAGGTCAACCTCTCCTAAGAGAAGAGCTGGAGAGAGCCAACCCCAGGGGCAGGAAGCCACTCAGGGCAAAAGAGTATCACACGCCCAAGCTCAGAAGCGGGTCCTGTGTGGCTGAGGCTGGGACATGGGGCCAAAGTGGGTGGAGCAGACAGGGGCCAGATCATGAAAGATCTCACATGCTAGGCCTAGGAGATCAGATTTATAGGGTGGGTTTAATGCCAGAGTAGTAATAGCTAACATTTCTTCAGTGCTTACCTCGTGCCACTCAGCTAGGCCCCCCACTAGGATTATCTCATTTAATCTGCACAGGGGCCCGGAGGAGAGTTTGAACCAGTGCCTGGGGAGGTGGGAGGCTAAGGTAGATTCTCCATTGATATGATGTGGGGGCAAGGAATGGGGAGTGGCCAAAGCCACCTGGAGGTGATCAGTTGAACCAGTGCTTGAAATGGGAGTAGGACTGCTGACCACTGAGGCGAAGAAAAGTACCCCACATGGGGTCGTCTGTGTGAACGAGGGCTCGGTGGCCGGACTGGTGGGGATCAGCAAAGGCAGCGAACCTGGGGCTAGGTGGCAGATGCCTTGGGAGCCAGGCAGAAACAGCAGGAAACCCCGGTAGGGCATAGGCAGGGAGGTGCCATGACCCAGGTTGGGCTTTTGAGCCGCTGTGGGGCACAAGGACACTGCGGGATGATGGCGTAAACAGCTTCACAGGATCCGCAGCTGCCTGAGATGCTCCTCTCTGGCTCATAAAGCCCTAACTTCCAGAAGGCCCCTAGGAACCCCAGGAGCAGGCCTCTGGAGGATGAACGGGGGTCAGGAAGAGGATTTTATTGGCCTCAGATCATGCCATCTGACCTCAAAAGTAGCCCCTGTCTCAGGGTGAGGATACAGCTTTGAGGGTCCCCAAGGCTCCCCAAAGTAGCGTCCGCGGGGAGAAAGGCCCTCAGGGGTTTACAGAGGCCTGAGCCAGATCAGTCTCAGACTTGCCACCCACCCCCACCCCCACCCCCGTCATCCTGGGATGGGGTGCATTTCCCAGGGGCCTCAGCATGGTGTCCTTGTGTTCCCGAGCGATGCCCCAGGACTCCCTGCAGGGCTGGCCCAACTCACGACTTCCCTGTGTGTTCACAGACATAGACGAGTGTGAGCAGCCTGGGGTGTGCCACGGGGGACGGTGCACCAACACGGAGGGCTCGTACCACTGCCAGTGTGACCAGGGCTACATCATGGTCAGGAAGGGACACTGTCAAGGTAAGAAATGAGATCAGGGAGCACAGCCAGCGGCCCCACCACCTCTCGGTCCTTCCCAGGTGCTAGCTGCCCCCACCCCGCCTTCCAGCTTGTCTCTGCCTCGGACCTCGCGAGGCCTTCCATCCCCTCCGTGATGGTGTCCCATCTGCCTCCCAAAGCAGGGGAGCTCAAGCAACATTACATACGTGAGACCCCGGGAACAGCCCTCGCCTGAGCCACACCGCTCTCCTGTATGATGGAGGAGACGCTGGTCTCTCTGGGAGGAGCTTGGGGACTTGACCAGGGCCCACTTGCTAAAGCTGGTTAGGCTGTGAGCTCCTCGGGCTTGGACCCCATCCTTAGAAGACTCACGTGCAGACACTGGAGGAATGTGCTGTGATGGATAAATGTTAGCAAATGCCAGCTGAACGAGTGAGTGAGTGAAGAATGAATGCATGAGCCCTGATCTTTGGGTTGTTTCCCGGGCCCTGCTGAAAGGCGGCCGCGACATTGCTGTGTGGGCTCCTCCCAGGCTGGCTGGAAGCTGCTACTATCCCGCCAGCTCCTGGCAGCACCGCCCCCTCCTTGCCAGGCTGGGGTGTGCGAGGCTTGCAGGAGGCCTGCGCTAGATGCTAAGACTGGCTGAGACAGGAAGGAAGCGGGGTAAGGCAAGGTTCCCTCTGGAAAGAAATCCTGCCCTTGACCCAAGTTTAGGACTAGCCACCTACCAGCCTCCAGGTTTTACCTGGCCAGCACTTGGCCTGGTTTCACAGGGTCCTGGAGCTGAATACCTTGTGAAGGGAGGTGTCCCCCTTTCCAGTGACATTACCAGGAAGCCAAGTCCAGAGTCCTAGAAGGTTTTAGCAAAGGGGAGAGCCAGCTGGGAGTGGAGGACAGATGGCTCTCTTTCTGCAGCACCCCGGGGGTCACCTTCTCCTCTCAATGTCTCCCTCTTGGTGCTCTCCCGTTAACACCCTGGCCTGCCCCCAATCAAAGCCAAAATGTACTCTTTGTTCTCATGAGCATGATGGAGTCAGAAAGCCTGGCATTTTCCAGGAGAATGGAGAGTGAGGGAATTTGCTTTTTGGTGGGTGTCTTCTGTGTGCCAGGAGCTAGCTGTGTGAGGACTTACAGATTACCTATAATAGATAGATTACCTCGTTTAAGCACGACAACAGGACAAACTTGACATTAGACTTCATTTTTTTTTCATTTAAAAAAAAAAAAGTAAAACTAAAGGAGATGAACCAAGAAAATTCCAGGACACTAAAAAGACCAGATTTATACTAAGCAGTCCACGTTATAGGCATAGGCTCTGGTGGAGACGGGCCTGGATTGGCTCATCTTGACGCCTAAAAATGCAAACCATAAACCATCTCACAGGCCCTGGTGAGGACCAAGTAAGACAGTACGTACAAGACCTGCGGTGCCTAGGGGGTAGCATTTCTATATGAAGGCCCCATTCCTTTTCACCTCTAGACTCCCCCCATGCTCCAGTCCATGCCTCTGGTGGTCCCCTTCTCACCAGGAGGAAAAGTTCCGAGATGCACACAGCAGCTGGGAGGTCAGGATGGGTTGCCGGCCCCGGGCGACACTCAGGCTGCTCAAAGACAGCCTGATGTAGCCTGCAGACTTCTCCAGGTTTTCATCAGGAACCACAGACCCAGCCATCACCCCGGGAGCCTGGTCAATTTCCTCTCTCTCTCTTTCTTCTCTCTCCAGCTGAGAAACCACTCTGCTGTCCACTTCAACTCAGGTCTCTGGTGGAAGGCCCGGATGTTCTGGACAGTGGCCCATCCAAAGTCTCAGTGGCATTTCTGTCGTTCCCACGAAAAGGGGTAGACCCCATGCAGACTACCAGGCCTTTCCTGCACCCCAACCGCATCCAAATTTCTCCAAGCTTCTGGCCCTGGAGCACCCTGTGCTCTCACAGGAGCAGGGACCGGCCCGCTTACATTTCCCCCATGCAAAGCCTAAAGCCCTGGTTACAGAAGAGCCAGGGTCTTCGCAGGGTACAGACAAGTTGGCAAGCTGGTCCCTGGGGCACCTCTTTCCCTGGGTCTCCTGGGGTCTCTTCAGCAGCCTCATAACAAGAGGGTGTGAAACTTTAGTCATGTGGTCTCATTCTTTGGTGAGCAAACATTCCAGCTGTGCCCCAGCCATGGGCTAGTGATAAGTAAGACAGATAGCTCCTGCCCCCGATGACCAAGCCATGAGAACCTACCAATATATACAGTAATTATAGACTAAAATTCAAACCCTAGTCTAATCAGAATGATCTGGCTCCCGTCCACATACAAGCAGGACTGGTAGAACAGCCCCAGGTTATCTGGTGACATTAGAATCTGTGCCCTTAACACCGGACTGTTCAGAAGTCAGAAGAATCTGCTTCATCTGGAATCTTTATCCAGCGCCTTCCAATGGGCTCGGCAGATGGCTCTGTGACGTCTGCTCCCATTGGGGAGAGCCTTCCCTTTCCCACGCGCTCACAGACCTCTCCCATACAGTGATCACCAGTGGGGGTTCTGGTCTGAGGGAGGAGGCCAGCAGTGGGGAGCGCGGGGACAGACTAGGTTACGCTGCATTAACAACCCCAGCCTTCACGGCTTAGAACACAGCCAGGTTTATAACCGACCAACGCCGCATGTCCATCATGGGTCAGCTGGGGGTTATGCCCTACATTTCCAGACTCTAGAACTTGCCAGAAGGAAGAGCCAGTATCTTGAATGTGGCCAGTCTCCATGGGAAAAAGAAACCGCACTCTTCAGAGGGCTCACAATTATGCTTTGGTCTGTAAATGACCTACTTCTTGGCTCCTGAGTGGCACTAAGGCCCTGGTCCCACCCAACCACAAAGAGCCAGAGGGCACGAGCCCACCCTGGCCCAGCAAGGGGAGAGCTGGGATCCTGAGTGAACAGCATCAGTACCACGACTCCCCTCATGCCCAGCCTAAGAAATTGGGTGCACCACCTCCATGAATGTGCCCAGAACAGACATGAGGGCTCTTTGCTCCCGCTAAATCTAACCCCCTTCATGCACTGCCTGATGCCTGCAGGAGAGATCCAAATACCTCATTTTTCTCAGTGTGGCCTTAGAAAAGGGTCCTCACCTCTGCCTCTTTATCTCCCTAAGCAGGGATTGCTTATCATTCCCAATGGCTTTGTCCATCTTCCTCCTGTACCTCGGCCAAGGCCCTGAGGCCATGATGCTGGCTGCTGTCTCCTGGACGGCCAAAGTCAGTGGTCCTAGATCCTTTCTTCCCCCTCCTCTATCTAATTCTCTCCATCCCTGTCTTTCCAGAAACTCTTAGAATAGGTTAGTTACCCCAGGGTCACCACAGCCCAACCAAGGGCTCTTGGCTACCCTCTTTGTAGAGATGGGCCTTATCTCAGTGTCCCTGAGATTGCTTCGGGGTTCTGGCTCTCTCCTCGCAGATACCCACCTGAATAACCACCTGCCCTGTGTATCTCTTCCTCTTCTAGACCCTCAGGGTCAGATTTTGGCCTTGAGAGGGTCCCAGTTTCCTGGGACAGAGGGCTTTGGTGTGGCCTGACTTCTGCAGATCAAACAGCCTCAAGGGAGACTCATTTTCGTTCTTCACATCAGGGCCCATGTCCTGTTCAGTAACAACAGCTGCTGGCTTTCGCCCTCTGCAGAAGGCCTGTGTTCCGACCCTTGGCCCTGCATCCTGGCTTGCTTCCATGGGTGTTGAGTAGGTCTTCCTCCTGGGCAGGAGGGCTTCCGAAGCTGCCTAAACCAGAAACTTCCTCCAGGAGAAAGACAATTACCATTTAGGAAGAGTAAATCCTCTCAACTCCTCTGGAGGTCAATCATCTGTCACAGACAGGGCCTGGGAGCCTCAACACGGAGCCAGAGGCCCATCACATCCTCCCACAGTCCCAACCCCGAGTTCAAGCCCTGTGTTAGACCTCCCTAACCCAGCGCGCATCCCGTGCGCCCTGAGTGATAGACTTCTGGGTAGGCCAGGTTGCGTCAGGAAGAACGTTGCCTACAGTCTCCGTCTTTCTCTCTCTGTCCTCGCTGTCATTCTCCCCAGACTGGCTGCTCCTCTCCCTCCTCGAGTCCCCTCTTCCCCTGCTTGTCTGATGGGTGCCCAGGCTCGCCCTTTCTGACTCTCTCCTGGACCTCACCAGACTGGGTGCTGGGTGGTTCTGAGCAGGAACAAAAGTCTCCAGCCAAGAAGCCTTGCCAGCCTCCACCCGGGACTCCGCATCAGCCGCGGAATCTGGGGTTCCTCTGAGACTGGGGGTTATCCTCGGTCCTCTCCTGGTGCAGGAAAGTCCATTCTGCCTCTGTGGCCCAGCCGGCTCTCTGTCCTGGGGCCTGTGGGACCTGCAGCATAATGCATTCACAATCTCAGCTCTGCAGAGGGTGGGAGGCACCCAGGCAGACACGAAGGCTCTTCCCAGGAGCCCAGCTCACAAAGCAGAGCTCTCCCCCCCCCGCACCGTCCCAGAGCTAGTGGTGACCCCGGCCTCTTGCCCCACCCAGGGAGTCTCCTTTCTAAAGTTCTTCTCTCTCTCTCTTCCCTGCAGGACAGTGGGTGGGAGGTGGAGCTGGGAACACTGGACGGCCCTCACTTTCTCCTAGTTTCCATCTGTCGGAGCCCGGCAACCCTCTCCCCACCTCACAGAGCCACCCACGTGCTGTGGCTCCCAGGGATGACCGAGGGAGGGGATGTTATTTTGCAGATATCGACGAATGCCGTCACCCTGGCACCTGCCCTGAAGGGAGATGCGTCAACTCCCCCGGCTCCTACACGTGCCTCGCCTGTGAGGAGGGCTACCGGGGCCAGAGCGGGAGCTGTGTAGGTGAGGGCTGCTCGCCGAGGCAGTGAGAGGGCTGTCTGGCCTTGGGACCCCTGGTGGAGCCCACACACGGGGAGGGAAAGAGACGGGCCGGGGGAAGTGGCTTGGAGGCTGTTGTCCTCCCTGACCTGGCTGGGCTCCCGGGTGACGCTGGCCGTGACATGGGTGTGCTTCAGTGACTGCTGCTCTGCCCTCTGAATCAGCTCGGGTGGGGGCCCCTTTGGCTCCTTGGCATGTCCATCCGGGAGCTTTGGCCCAAGGTCCCAGGAGCTTCTGTGGCCGGATCCTGCCAGGAAGAATGAGTTGCCCAGAGTCTCAGGAAGAGGCTGAGATGATGGTGTGAGCTGGCAGCCAAGCCCTGCCGTGGCTTATGGGCAGGAGGGGCGTTCCGCTCTTCGGCAGCCCCACAGCAATGTCTGAACAGCAACACCTACCTGAACGGGGCCGGGGAGGGGGGGTCTTCTCCCCCCAGGGGGCTGCTTGTCAGCTGTAGAAGGAATGTTCTTTCCCATCAGTCCCTGCTGGAAGAAGGGCCCAGGGTTCAGAATGCCAGGAGGGACTGAATTGTGAATAGATGCTTTGAGGCTCTGGGGAGGGCAGGCAGTTCCCAGGCCCTTGAGCCTGCCGCTCAGCCACCCGGGCGCTGGTCAGCCTCTCTGCATTGCCATTGCCCGCTCGCCTACTGAAGCTGCTTGTTGGGCTGGGAACATGGAATCATACCCGTTTGGTTGGCAAGCAGGAGGCCAGAAAGGTTTAGATCCACTGTAAGGTGAGTCAGGGGTCTTGGACACGTCATCCTGGGTGTCCTCAGATGGGCCAAACCAGCCTCAGGGCTGGAGGCCTGGCTCCCTTTTCTAGGACATACGCAGAGTGCTCTGTGTGTTTTGTTTTTGTTTTAAGATTTTATTTATTTATTTGTCAGAGAGAGAGAGAGAGCGAGCTCAGGCAGAGAGGCAGGCAGAGGCAGAGGGAGAAGCAGGCTCCCCGCTGAGCAAGGAGCCCGATGCGGGACTCCATCCCAGGACTCTGGGATCATGACCTGAGCCAAAGGCAGCCGCTTAACCAACTGAGCCACCCAGACTTCCCACAGAGTGCTCTGTGTGACCAGACAGAGCCACAGTGGGCTCAGGCGGGAAGGGCATGCTGGCCTGCCTCGGTGGGTGGGTCCGGGAGCAGGACCCACCTCACTGCCTTCCCAGGGTGGCCTGTGCCCCCTCTGAATGCTGATTCCCTGGCCTCATCTTTAAGATGCCCTAAGCATGACCATGGGGACTGCATGAAGGGCAGGAGGCCGGCCCGCCATCTTGGACTTCTCTTCCACAGACGTAAATGAGTGTCTGACCCCCGGGCTCTGTGCCCATGGAAAGTGCATCAACCTGGAGGGCTCCTTTAGATGCTCTTGTGAGCAGGGCTACGAGGTCACCTCAGATGAGAAGGGCTGCCAAGGTACAGAGATGCTAAAGCACCTTCCTCTACAGGCAAACCGGCCGGCAGCTCCTTCCCTCTGCACACTCCCTCCTAACCCAGCCCTGCGCCCACATCCCTAGCCTTGCCGACGCAGCCACCCATCCTGCCAAGACCCATCCTCCGCCCTACCCCTGCCCGCCTGTCAGTCTCCGGCTGTCCCGCCACGTCTATCCTGCACAGCCCCACACAGAACTCGCTGGCCTGTTTCAGATGTCAATGAGTGTGCCAGCCGGGCCTCGTGCCCCACAGGCCTCTGCCTCAACACTGAGGGCTCCTTCACCTGCTCGGCCTGTGAGAGTGGCTACTGGGTGAACGAGGACGGCACAGCCTGTGAAGGTAACCCTGGGCAGGGGCAGGCAGAGGGGGACGAAGAACATAGCCTTCTTACCTCCCAAAGAACATTCTGTTCGTCGCCCAGCTTTGGGCTGATGCTGAGGGTCTCCAGGCTAGACCGGAGGACCTTAGAGATGGACTTGGCCCCAAGGAGAGCATCTATTGTTATCATCCCCAAGTTTGGAGGTGATGACTGGAGAAAAAAAAAGGGAGTCACAGAGACAAGAGGGAAGCTGATGGGAGAGCCGCCCCCAGAGCATTCTGGGGAGAGCAGGTCGAGGGTTGCCCCACAGAAGGCCCACAGCCAGGGCCTGCCCCTCCCCAGGGGCCCGGAGAGAGGCCCACAAGCTCACAGAGGGAGGCCAGAGGTGGGGGGAATCTCCCTGTCAGGTGAGGGGAGCCCTCCCAGGCCCCCAGGGTGACTGGCTTGGCCATCTGCCGCAGACCTGGATGAGTGCGCCTTCCCGGGAGTGTGCCCCTCAGGCGTCTGCACCAACACGGCTGGCTCCTTCTCCTGCAGGGACTGTGAGGCAGGCTACCAGCCCAGCGCCCTGGGCCACACCTGTGAAGGTGAGAGCTCCCTTCGCCCATCACCATGAGGGAGGGGAGCACGGGGCGGGGTGGGGGGCTGCATGTTCTAGAGACTAACCCACTACTCTTAGAGAAGGGAGTGACCAGACACAGCAGGGGCTGCTTCCGGGCCAGGGGCCCCTCTGTCCACCTCGGTCGGGTGAGCTGGGGACAGCCATCCTCGCCCCTCCCTCAGCAGTAACTGGAAAGACAACTGCCAGTCGGGGTCTGGGGGCTGATGAGCCACTAAATTTGTTCCATGTCCGGCCTT
Organism: Mustela nigripes; assembly: GCF_022355385.1. Lineage (NCBI taxonomy): Eukaryota > Metazoa > Chordata > Mammalia > Carnivora > Mustelidae > Mustela > Mustela nigripes. Next base: position 130,724,723 of record NC_081569.1, read on the forward strand.
CGTGGGTTCTCTGTAAGGGTGGGAGCTGGGGGTGGATTTTGGAAAACATCCGCCTGGACCAGGCAATCTGTAGGCCACCTTCAAGCGCCTAGTTTCTGTGACCTCAGGTTCTCGGCATCGGTTTCCTTCACTGAGTTCTCATTAGTCTTCCCGTTGCTTCTCAGTAAAATCTGAGCTCTCAGCCATGACGAGGGCAGCGGGTTTGGCTGCCCTAGGCTGGGGTTGCGGGCAGAGGCTGAGCGTCCCCGGGGACACCGTGTGGTTAGCCGGAGAAGCCCAGCAGAAGGCACTGCAGTCATGCTGCTCCCCAGAGGCTGTGCTGCTGCACAAGGGGCCGATGCCTGTCTGGGTCCAGACTCCCCCAGCAGGGGACAGGCCCTCTGGAGAGCTCCCCATCGGTTCCTGTCCTTGGGAGGTGCTGCCATAGGCCGCCTTGCTCCCTTGTGACCCTGCAGATGTGGATGAGTGTAAAGACTCCCAGGGCAGCTGCCAGGGAGGCGAGTGCAAGAACACGGCTGGCTCCTACCAGTGCCTCTGCCCCCCGGGCTTTCAGCTGGCCAACGGCACCACGTGTGAGGGTGAGCGGCTGTGTGTGCCCGTCGGACCCTGTGAGCGGTGGGTGTGGGAGGGGAGGTGGCAGCACGCCTGGGAGACGCCACTGCCTGCCTTCTCCTTGCAGATGTGGACGAGTGTGTGGGAGAGGAGTACTGTGCACCCCGTGGCGAGTGCCTCAACAGCCACGGGTCCTTCTTCTGTCTCTGCGCACCAGGCTTCGCCAGCACAGAGGGGGGCACCAGCTGCCAGGGTGAGAAGCCAGCTTGGCCATGTCCACTCGCCAGCAGCAGGGACATACAGCGCTCCCGGGGGTGGGAGGCTGAGCGATGACAGGGAGCCAGGCGTCAGGAAGGCGCTCAGAGTCTTCCAGCAGGGCCTCTCCGCAATGTCTACGACAGACAGGTGCCCTCTGAACCCTTTGAGTGGCACCCATCTGCCCTTCATAGGGCCCCCATTCCAGGGCTCCTGCCTGCAATCTGGCCTCTGGCTTCCAGCTCAGAACTCTTCCTCAGATCTCTGAGCCCCGAGCTGCCCTCTGGCTCTCCTCCAGGCTGCTTTGGGCCGCTGGGCCATGTGGCTGGGTCTGCTGATGGAGGTCTCTGTTTTAGATGTGGACGAATGTGCAGTCACAGACCGGTGTCTAGGAGGACACTGTGTCAACACCGACGGCTCCTTCAGCTGTCTGTGTGAGGCCGGCTTCCAGCCCTCCCCAGAGAGTGGAGAGTGTGTGGGTAAGAGCTCCAGGGGGAACAGACGGGGCGCTGCCCCATGTCCGCCCACCTCCACCCCTGCCTGATCCTCAGCTTCCCGGGACCAGGAACTGCAGCTTCCAGGAAGCAGAGCACTTTCCACAGATTAATCATCTGATGGATAATGCATTTATTGAGTCTCTGCTGACTCAGGACCTATCCAAAGATGAATGAGGATAATCATAATCCTTGTGCCAGCAGAGCACACAATCTACTTTTTAAAGCCAAACTGATTCAACAGACATTTATTAAACCCCTGCTAGGTTCAATGTCTTTTGCTAGGACAAATAGACAGTTATGGACGATGTTGAAATTGAGCAAGGGAGACAGATAGGAAGACAATTTTCTGCAATACACTTCGGTGAAGGTTTTATATAAAGAGTATCATAAAGTACTCTGCCATAGGGAGAAGGGGGTGGGGTGGGGCAGCAGTGTCACAGGCAGTAGGAGCTCAGTGCTTTCCTCCCATCCAAGTACTAACCAGGCCCGACCCTGCTTAGCGCTCAGTGCTTTCCTAAATAGCATACGGTCCTCTACCTAGACAATCATCCCTGCTGGGTCAGGAGAAATGATCCTGAACTTGATGCTTTGGAGTTGAGATGAGCACAGTAATCTGTAACAGACCAAGGACCCCAAAGGTTGTGGGACATGACCTTATAATGCCAAGGAGGTGGGGCCGGAGCAGTGACCTGTCTATTTCTGTCCCCTCTCTTGGCGCTGGGGCCAGATATTGACGAGTGTGAGGACTATGGAGACTCGGTATGTGGGGCCTGGAGGTGTGAGAACAGCCCTGGCTCCTACCGCTGTGTCCTGGGCTGCCAGCCTGGCTTCCACATGGCCCCAACTGGAGACTGCATTGGTGAGTAGGAACCGGGAGGGCTGAGGAAACCAATTTTTCATGTATCCAGGTAGAAACGACTTTGTCCTGAGGACCCCGTTTTTGTAGCTGTTTGAAGTGTGCGTGTTTTCCACACAGCAGGGCTTGTAGAGAGATTGAAGAGGAATGACGATGTTCTTGAGTGTTCTTGTCCTGTGTTTACAAGTCACTTTTCACAGACCTTGGTGTGAACAGACCAAGTAATCCCAGCAAACAGAGCAAGAGTGTGCCCTATACTCTCGTTCCTACTGTCCCACAGACATAGATGAGTGTGCCAACGACACCATGTGTGGGAACCACGGCTTCTGTGACAACACCGACGGCTCCTTCCGCTGCCTCTGTGACCAGGGCTTCGAGACTTCGTCCTCAGGCTGGGACTGTGTTGGTGAGAAGCTGGCAGGCCAGCCAGGCTCTGGGCCCGGGAAGGGAAGGCCCATGGGTCCTTGGGCCCATCTCCACAGATCTTGGCTGTCCTGGATAGAGGCCCTAGGGTCCTGAAATGTTCAAGGTCACACGGCTCCATAATGGGTCCTCAGAGAGTGGGCAAGGAAGTCCACAGCAGATGCCCTGACCTGCTCGGTAGGAGAAGCGTGGCCATGTCCTACCAGCAGGGGGAGCCAGCACAGTAGTGAAGGCCACGGCCCATGTCCAGAGGCATGTCTGGAGAATGTGCACAGAGGGAGGAACCCTTCCTCTTGGTCCCTTAGTGACCCTTTTCTGCCACCCTTCTCCTCTCTCCCTTCTCTTGCTCTCTCATTTTTTTCTTGCTAACTCCCTCATGCTCGCCCCCCGAGACCTAGCCCTAGCCCGTTTCTTCTGAGAGGATGAGGGGAGGATCTGCCCACTGGGTAGGAGGCAGAGGGCCGGGGGGCACCAGCTGCGGCTTCTCCACCCACAAGCCTGTCCTCGTGCCTGGCAGACGTGAACGAGTGCGAGCTCATGCTGGCGGTGTGCGGGGCGGCTCTCTGTGAGAACGTGGAGGGCTCCTTCCTGTGCCTCTGTGCCAGTGACCTGGAGGAGTACGACGCTCAGGAGGGCCACTGTCGCCTGCGGGTGGCTGGAGGTGAGCGCGCCCCATAGTTACCGCGTCATTACACATGAGCGTTCTGTGGCTTACAAAGTGGTTCCGCTGCTCTGGCTCCCAAGAGGGAGCCTGGGCCAGGCCCCGAGCCGTGTGGGCGAGGGTGCCACGTAGGACTGGAGGAGAACAGGGGAGGAGTCAGAGTATGGCAAATGTCAAGACAAGTGGATGTCTGTCCCAGGCCAGGGAATGTCCAGGAGGCTCGGGGCTGTGACAGCCCTACAGGGGCTCGGAAGAACTGATGCCAACTTAAGGTGCCAAGGACTGCAGACTGAGCCCCCGGGGGACCCCAGGGAGCCCTTGAGGCTGAGCTGAACCTCACTCTCCCCTGTGCACCCCACCCCAGAGCTATTTGGTGCAGCTTCTCTCCCCAGGCCGGATGAGGACTGAGCTGGCCTCCTCTGACTTGGGGAAAAGCAAGCGAGACCCAGAACAAGGCGAGGTGGGGGGGGCTGGGGTCCAGTGCGAGCTGAGGAATGGAGAGGCTGCCCGTATGGTATGCCACAGAACGGGGGAACCTCCCTGGTGGCAGGATGCTATACCAGAAAGAACACGGCTTTGGGCACCAGAGAACTGGGGTCAGGGCCACTTACAGCTGGAGGCCGTGGCAAGTCCCGTGGCTTCTCACAGTCTCAGCTGCCTCCCGTGTAAAGGCGGCTGATGATAAAATGCCGTCCAGAGCATCAAGTGAGACCATACAGGTGAAAGCATGGTGTACGCTTCCTGGTGCTATATAAATGTAAAGCCTTGAAAATAAATTCAAAAGCTAGGGTGCCCCAGGGGGCCAAAGACAGACAGTAATAAAGGGCGTCTAATCTCACACAGGTCAGAGTATTCCTGAGGCCCCGCCCGGAGACCACCCCGCAGGCCCCGTCCGCATGGAATGCTACTCCGGGCAGAACGGCCAGCGGCCCTGCTCCAGCCTTCTGGGCCGGAACACTACACAGGCTGAGTGCTGCTGCACCCAGGGTGCCAGCTGGGGAGATGCCTGTGCCCTCTGCCCAGCTGAGGACTCGGGTAAGGCCCCCGACGGTTCCGAATCCTTAGTGTCAGCTCTGTAGGGTGACGCTGAAAAAAGGGGAGAGGGGAAGGGGGGCAGAGCCCTTCTGTTTCTAAGCTTGGATGCCTCCCTGCACAGCTGAATTCAGTGAGATCTGCCCCAGTGGTAAAGGCTACATCCCCGTGGACGGAGCCTGGATGTTTGGACAGACCACGTACGCAGGTAACCTCCCTAGAGACCCTCCTCCCCCAACCCCACTCACCTGAAGGGGCCCACCCTGGTCCTCCAGGAGGCCCCGGAGGAAGTTCTGCATGTCGCCCCAGCCTCCCGCTCACTTCCCTCGTTCCTGTCCCAAGGCTGACTGCCTGCAGATGTGCAGCTGGAAGGTCTGACCTGAGCCCCTCCTGGAGGTGTCTGTACAACCCGACCTTGGTTCCTCGGCTCCCCTGAGGCTGAACCCTCCAGAACGATGCCAGGACTAAAGCAGTCACGGGGCACAGGGTTAGGGTGGGGAGTACGGAGACAGCTGCTTATCCTCCTGGCCCCACTTACAAAGCCAGAAACTTCGGGGAACCCACACTCAAAGTGGGTAGTTCAGGTCTGAGCCCTTCAGTGCCCTAATCCTGAAGCTGGAGACAGAAAGAGAACAGAAACAGAAGTGTGCTTGCTATGTGCCAAGCACTATGTAAGCACCTAACTATATTAACCTTTTAATCTTCCTAACGGCAGTAGGAGGTTAAGTCATAGCAGCCGCATTTTTTCTGGCAGGAGACTGAGGCAAGGAGAACTCAAGCCAGTTGCCCAAAGACACCTGACTAGCAGGTGGCAGCGCCAGGATTCCCACCAGCAAGTCTGGCTTTGGAGCCCCTAGTCTTACGTTCTGCTTCATCCAGCTTCTCCCCTCATCTCTGCCCTCCCACAGATGCAGACGAGTGTGTGATGTTCGGCCCCAGTCTCTGCCAGAATGGCCGGTGCCTCAACACGGTGCCTGGCTACATCTGCCTGTGCCACCCCGGCTACCACTACAATGCCCAACACAGGCGGTGCGAGGGTGAGGACGCGCTGCCCCCCCCCCCCCCCCCGGGCCCCCCCCCCCCCCCCCCCCCCCCGCCGGCCAGCCCCATCCTTGCTGGGAGTCCCCACTGCAGCAGGGGAGCTGGAGGGGTTGTCCGGGCTCGAATGTGAGCCCCTGCTGGAAAGGGATCCCCAGGGAGGGGCCTCCCAGGCGGGGCTGGAGCCGGGGAGGAGGGGGAAGCAGGGAGCTACTCTTCATTGTCAGTTACAAGAAAACCTCCTTCCATGAAGCCGGTCTGTGGGCAAGCTGCCTTCCTACCGCCCCACGCATCCCCTGACCTCTCTGCCACCACAGATCACGACGAGTGCCAGGACATGGCCTGTGAGGACGGGGAGTGTGTGAACACTGAAGGCTCTTTCCACTGCTTCTGCAGCCCCCCCCTCACCCTGGACCTCAGCCAGCAGCGCTGCGTGAACAGCACCAGTAGCACGGGTCAGTAGGCTGGAGTGGGGGGGCGGCAGGGAGACTGGCCCTGGGCCGGGAAGGCTCACGTGCCTCTGGGCCCTGTGCCACCAGAGGACCTGCCTGACCATGACATCCACACGGACATCTGCTGGAAAAGAGTCACCAATTATGTGTGCAGCCAGCCCCTGCACGGGCACCGCACCACCTACACAGAATGCTGCTGCCAGGACGGCGAGGCCTGGAGCCAGCAGTGTGCCCTCTGCCCCCCCAGGAGCTCTGGTGAGAAGGGTGACCCGTGCCCACTCGGAGGGAGGGGCCCCAGGGAAGGGCCCTCACCTTGGAGGGAAGGATTTAGAAGGAGGAGAGCAATTAGTGTGGCCCGGTCTCCCGTCCCTATTGCTTGGGGACAGAGCGGGGCAGGGAGTGGGGTGGGGAGAAGAGCAGAGCCAGGAACTCCCGGAGGGGACCAGTCCCAGCCCGTTCCCTCTCCCCAGGCAGTGAGCTGGGGAACAGCACACCAGGCCTTAGCTACCAGGAACTTGGCAGCTTCCTCTCTCCCTCCTCCCTGCAGAGGTCTATGCTCAGCTGTGCAATGTGGCCCGGATTGAAGCCGAGCGGGAGGCGGGGGTCCACTTCCGACCAGGCTATGAGTACGGCCCTGGGCCCGAGGACCTGCACTACAGCCTCTACGGCCCTGAGGGGGCCCCCTTCTACAACTACCTGGGCCCTGAGGACACCATCCCAGAGCCAGCCTTCCCCAACACAGCCAGCCGCGCCGGGGACCACCTGCCCGTTCTTGAGTCACCCCTGCAGCCCTCGGAACTCCAGCCCCACTACGTGGCCAGCCAGCCAGGTCTGTGTTGCTGCCCACGTGGGGAAGTGGTGGGCCCCACAGCTGTTTCACTTCCACCTCCTCTGGCTACTAATCACTCCAGTGGGGGGAGGCCACAGAGGAAGAAAGACCCACCAAGCCCTCTCACAGGTCCCTCAAGGGCCAACTCCAAATGCCCGGTCAGACCCTACTGAGGAACTGGGACAGGGGACACCAAAGAGGTACAGGACACCACCTCCTCCTCAAAAGCTTCCCTGAGGGCGTTGATAGAGCGAGAGAAAGCAGGCACACTGCAGCCTCTGTTTCCCCCTCCACGCCACTCACAGTGTGCAGAATGACCGGCTCTACGAGCTCACGCTGGTGGCCTGAAATGTGCATTAAGGCTTTCTAATCACTTTAAAGTCCTGCTGTGGTGACCTGCTTTGTAAGTGGCAATGACCCCAGCACACGGGATTGGGATTCTAAGAAGTCGGGCCTGGCACCTGTGCGATGGCTGAAGCTGCCACAGACACAGCCGCCGTATCAGACTAAGACCGCACGGGGACTAGGGTCGGGTCTTTCTCAGGGGTTGGGAGCTGCTTAGAGAGGTTCAAGCAGATGCCTAAGTTTTGCTTTTGCGTTGAATGAGGCTAATCCCCTCTTGCTGCCAGTCTCCCCCCTCCCCCCAACAAAAAAACTACGCAAAGATTTTAACTACCACCGACCACAACAAAACCAAAACTGTAGACGCCCCCTTGCCGGGGCCGTGGCGCTGTGAACGTAGCTTATCTCGGCCCTCCTGGAGCTGACCCGTAGAGCATGGCACGTCTCTGCCACCCCAAGCGGAGACACATACTTATTTCTTAAGGGTACTTCCCATGAGGCTCCCAACCCTGACCTTAGGAGTTCAACAGCAGCAATCCTTCATGAGGAGCGGGAGGGCCCCAGGGTCAGGTGCAAGGCCTCAGCTTCCTTCTCTGACTCCCTCCTACCAGAGCACCAGGCCGGCTTTGAAGGGCTTCAGGCAGAGGAATGCGGCGTCCTGAATGGCTGTGAGAATGGCCGCTGTGTGCGCGTGAGGGAGGGCTACACCTGTGACTGCTTTGAGGGCTTCCAGCTGGACATGGCCCACATGGCCTGCGTGGGTAAGTGGCAATCTGAGTGGCAATGAATACCCAGGGAGCAGGAGGACCCTGATGGCTCTAGGAGGAGAGACTGGGCCTGCCCTACTGCTCTGTTAGAAATAGAGACTGAACTTAGGGTAGTTGGAAAATCCACTGCTGCCCCCTAGTGGGCCGTCCTGGAGCCAGGCCAGGTGGGAAACGTGCCAAGGGAAGGTCTCCTGCTGGGTTTAGAAAATCCTTTCCATGGAAATTCCTAGGCAGAAGAAAGGTGCAGGAGACATGGTCACTCTGAGGCACAGGACGGGTTCACTACCACCAGCTGTGTGTCTCTGAGAAGCTTCGTCTTGAGCAGTGACTTCAGCTTCTGGTTGCCACATGTAGGATTCCACCGCAGGGCAGAGGCTCAGTGACCACAGCAGCAGAGGCACCTGGGCTCCCTACAGTGCTCTCTTCCCTCCCTTCCTCTTAGATGTGAATGAATGTGATGACCTGAACGGGCCTGCTGCACTCTGTGCCCACGGTCACTGCGAGAACACCGAGGGCTCCTACCGCTGCCACTGTGCTCCAGGTTACGTGGCCGAGGCAGGCCCCCCACACTGCACTGCCAAGGAGTAGCAGTGAGGGGTCAGTGTGGACAGCTACCTGGAAATGGGCCCCAGCCACGGGCAGGGGCCTGGAGGAGGCTTTCCTAGCTGGGAAGACATCATGAAGAAGCAGGCAGAAGGCCCTGCACGCCAGCTCCCAGCCAGACCTGCCTGCTTTTCAACTCTCCCAGCTTAGGCCCTGGCTGTGAGCTTCCATCACTGCCTTCATGCCACCATGCCCTTGCTTGGCTCAAACACCACCAAATGCTTTAATGCTTCAGCCACTGGCCATGAGGATCAGCGTATCATCTGTTCTGGCCTTGCTGTGGGATGCTTACCAAAGGATGGCCCTCATCCCCCCCCTCAAGCTCTGAAAACATGCAAGGTCGTTTGGACTCCTACTGCAGACACCCTTTCCCAGTCACGATCCACATAACATCCTGATGATTCCACAGCTGGGTCAGAGGTCACATCTGCCCGGGTATGGTCCTTCAGGATCTCTTGAGCAAAAAAGGATTGGCGGAAGTTTGGGCATGACTCCAAGTCCTCCTCCCAAGAACCGTTCACCTCAGTCAAGCTCGTCTGGGCTAGACTGTGCCACATCTCCATCCTGTTAGCAGTGCTGTGGCCCCGGGCAGGGGCAGAAGATCCCCTCATCTAAGAGGAGCAAGACTGAAACCAGCTTGCTGAGTGGAAGAGACACAGATGAAGGGGAGCACGGAGACTGAGAAAGCAGCAAGAGGGCAATACGGAAAATATGGGGAGGTGATAAGAAAGGGGGAGCCAAGGCTTTCCACAAGGCTAAAGAAAATGTTCGGCTGCTTTGGGTAAGCACTCCCAGTCTACCCAGGACAGCTGCTGTGCACCACAGCAAGGCTGCCACAGGACGGGGCCCATCTCCGATGACCTGTATTAAATACACACTGCTTCTTACATGACACAAATCTCTCCTGGGCTCTCCTTTTGTGGGTACCTGTTTGAGGTACTAAAAATAAAGGGGTCTATTCTCTGGCTTGTGAAATACAGTGCAGTCTTGTTTAGGGGAAGCCAGATTCCCCATGTCGTTTCTTCTCTCTACTCAGAAGCCCTTGCTGTCTTTCTCTCAACAATGGGAAGGCAGGTTGGCATTCCTCTCAGTGGACAAGTAGAGACCCACTCCATCCTTGGCCAGCTAGAAGTTGAGAACCACAGTGGAATAAAGAAAGGTACATTTGGGCTCCTGTTTTTGTTTTTATTTCATATGAAACTAAATTTCTTTACTATGCTGACTAAGTCTAAATGTTAGACACAAGGATGGGCCTATGCTTTTGCCGGCTCTGCCAAGAGCCTCTGATTGGGATCCAATGGGAAAAGGTTCTTTATTCTTCTAAGACAAGGAAAGCTCTGCCTTTGCATTTGTCTGATGAAAGGCAATGTAAGTCAACAAGACCCCATGTGCCTGAAGACACGGAGATGAATGCTATTTTCTTAATTTAATCTGTACTGTCCTACTGCTGCTCTCATTGTCGGCCATCCCATAGTAACTTATTGAATGCTTGTTATGTGCCAGGCACTCTACTGAGTGCTGACCACAAATTTCATTTAATCATCCAGCAATTCCACTTACTATTTTTATTCCCAATGTATAGATGAGTAAATTGAGACACACAGGGTTTAAACAATTTGCTCTATGTCGCTGTACTAGTTGAGATGTTTTCAGCAGACAAAAATACATCGTTACACATTCCTAACAAAAGAAATGTGAGTTAAAACCACACCTGAGACACTTTTTAAAGGCTGTCTGATTGGCAAACATCAGAAGTTTGCTAAGACTCCTAGTTGGCAAGCTTCTGGTGAAAGAGAGACTCACATACGCAGCTGATAGGGCCTTAAAAGGACGCAACTTCTGAAGAGGGTAATATGGCAATGTCTTTCAAAATTATAGAAGCACTTACTCTGACCCTTCTAGGAATTTAACCTTCAGATATAGTCTCACCAAATGTGAAATGACACATATAAGAGGTTATTTATTATAGCATTACTTGTAACAGCAAAAGATCAGAAACAATCAGTTGCTACAGGGGCCTAAAAATGAAAGAAAAAAAAATTGCCCTAAATGTCCTGATAAGAAATCCAAACAGACTAAGCGGGGAAAGGCTGTAGAGCAGAATAGACCGTGTGCTGCTATTTGTCTAAAGAAAGGGGAAAGACACCTGGGTATCTGCTGACCTCCTCCTCGCCACTCCGCCTCACACCCCACGGTTCAGAGAACTTCTCAGCACCCTTCCATATATGCGCTGGCACTGCGCCGTCCCCCAGCCCTCACCTTCCTGCTCACCCTTCCGGAAAATCTTCATGCACATACACGTATTTCTTTGTATCAAAAACGTAAGTCGCATCCTATGCATGCCGTTCTGCACTTTGTTTTCACTTAATCCAGACTTGCACATAAAGAACTGTCTCATTCTATGTTATAATTGTATATTATTCCATTGAACAGATAAATCATAATTTATTTAATCGATCCCCTACTGATGGACATTTCCATTTTTTCCCCTCTCTTGCTATTATAAGTAATGCCATAATGAATATTCTTGTGTATATGTTATTTCACATTATATCTATGGGATTATACCTATAGGGTAAATTCTTAGAAACAACAGTGGTTTGTGGGGAGGGTGGCAGGGTGGATGGGTACAGGATTGGGAGACTTTTCACTGTATCCCCTTTTGCGTCTTTTTGAATTTTGTACCATGTGTATTACCTTTCCAAAAAAATAAAATATTTTTAAATACAGCTTTGGCCATAGACTGCTTAAATGCTCCCTTCTTCATGTATTTATCTGACAATTAAAGCCACATAATTATTTCCGAACTTCTTAAAGCAAACTTTCTTTAAATAGTCCTGTAGCATTTCTGTGGAGAAAGGACAAAGGGATTTTTTTAAAAGAGCAATCAGAAACACCACTGCGAGAGACCTAGAAAAGCAGAGGAGTTTCCCGCCTTTGAGACAAACATTCAAAACCATAACTATGTTGCAGGGGACAATGCTGGGTCCCAGGCACTACCAGCGGCACCTATCTGCTCTCAGCCAGCACTGAAGGCGGACTACACCACACAATCAGTGCTGCCTGCTTCTCTGTAATACACTCAATGTTGTATAAAAGGAGACTGAATTAACAGGTTTCAACTCTTAGAAGTTAAAAAAGTTAGAAAGTTCTTGGACACCTACTTTAGTAGCCCTTCCTAATCTCTCCTAAGCCTGTTTTGTCCTAATCCCTTGTAATCTGTGGCCATTCCCACACAAAGAAACTAAGGATGGGTGGGCCACCTACAGCTCCCACACCGCTAGTCACTAGCAACCACACAACTGAAGAGTTTGATTCCACCACATGGTAAGACCTGACCTGAATGTTGACTGAGAGGCCCGCGCCTTTTGAGCCACCAACATAAAGGAGATAGACAATAGGGGCACTTGGGTGGCTTAAGCGGTTAAGCATCTGCCCTCCGCTTGGGTCATGATCTCCAGGTCCTGGAATGGAGCCCTGACTCAGGCTCTCTACTCAGTGGGGAGTCTGGTTCTCCCTTTCCTTCTGCCCTGCCCCCTACTAATGCTCTCCCTCTCTCTCTCAAATAAAGAAATAAAATCCTAAAAAAAAAAAAGGGGGGGGGGTCACATCTGGGTGGCTCAGTGGGTTAAAGCCTCTGCCCTGGGCTCAGGTCATGATCCCAGGGTCCTGGGATTGCCCCAGGGAGCCTGCTTCCCTCCTCTCTCTCTCTGCCTGCCTCTCTGCCAACTTGTGATCTCTGTCTGTCAAAGGGATAAGTAATATCTTAAAAAAATACAAAAACAAAAACGCTGGAGCACCTGGGAGGCTCAATCGGTCAAGTATCTGCCTTCAGCTGCCTTCAGCTCAGCTGGAGTCCCAGGATCCAGCTCAGTCCAACACTGGGCTCCATGCTCAGTGCGGGGTCTGCTTCTACCCCTTCCCCTGCTCCTTCTCTCTCTCAAATTAAAAAAAAAAAAAAAGGGCATATTCACATCATAAAGCAGATGCAGGGCTCCCTTACTTCTACTTCTTGCATCGTATCTTAGTAGGGCAAAGGCAGGGTATGCTACCCCCAAACACTCTCTAACTTGCATAAATAAAACCAATTCTGCAACAATAAGGCCTTTCTCCTTGAAAGTAATGGGGAAGCAAAATAATCTTCCAATGGATACCAGAAGAGTATCAAGTTTTCCTAAATGAATTTGCACAGTAGGCAAAATTTGTGAAAATATCTGCTGGTCTAGACCAGAAAGAGGGCACCTGATCATAAAGGGCCTGCAAAAGACCCTAAACCTATTTTACTAAGCTTACTACTTACTCCAAGCAAATTGCCCACTATCCCCTTGATGCTATTATTTCTCTATGCTCTCTGCTGTTAAAATTTCTACATCATCCTACTCCAATAGAAGCTTTTTATTACTACTTCGGATTTTCTCATGATGCTTTCTAGTGTGATAGAGTAAGGTGATTTCTCCCAAACCCACCCTTTCTAAAACACAGAATCCCAATTCTCCCCCATTAATAGCAGGTACTTAGATATAGGCATTCAAAGGGACTCTGTTCCTATCTAAGTGACCATTGCAATTTAATGGTTTATTTAGCAACTAAAGCATTTAAGCTTCTGCTCTGCATGAGTTTTAAAATCACAAAATCATGGGGCACCTGGCTGGCTCAGTCAGTAAAGCATGTAACTTTTGATCTCAGGGTCATGAGTTCAAGCCCCACGCTGAGTATTGAGCTTATTTAAAAAAATAAATAAAAATAAAGTGCACTCTTTAAAACGATATGTTCCAACATTGAAAAGGTAGCAAAATCTCTTTTTAAAGAGGATGAAAAGACTTAATCTGAGCTGAAAATCTAATTAGGCCCAGGTATGGGCAGCAACTTTAAATGTCTTAGTTGCCAGGTTTAACAAAAAAAAAATGCACAATGCCCAGTTAAATTTGAATTTCAACAAGTAATTTTTAGTGTATGTCTCATAAAATAATTGGGACACACTTACAATAAAAATCATTTATTTGAAATTCAAATTTAACTGGGCATCCTGCATTTTATCTGGTAATCTAACCTGAAAGAAAATCCCTAACCATCCATTATCTTTACCAACATGGGGACCCCTTCCTGCTATGCATGAGACCAAAGACATTTTACACCATAAGTAGAGCAACATGTCCTAAAAAGACTCAGTCACTGAATAATCACAGAATCTTGAAATGTCTGTGTGAGTACAGAGTATGAGGCCTATTTTTTAAATGATTCAGGTTATCAGTGGGGCTTAGATCCAAGTTTCCTGGGTGATGGACTACTGGTTTTGTGAATCCAGAAGACCTGCGAGTAAGAGAGGAAAATGTATCTACCCTAACAGATGGGAAGCAGGAATGGGCAGCACAGAAAATAAGGATGTAGGAGGAAAAGGGGAAAAAAAAAAAGAAAGAAAGAAAGAAAAAGAAGGTGTCACTAGCACATTCCAGAAGAGTGAGATGAAAAAGAGAAATTTCCGTTTGCCTTTCTCATCCTTTCTAGCCTAGTAACCAGTGTTCAAGCTACCCAATCGGTGACCCTGATCCAGAACACAAGGACTAAGTAAGTAAGGACTTTCTTCAGAATGGAGCTTTTATACATAGCTACACACCTGTGTACAAGCACCTGAGAAGTGACTCCAAATTTTGGAACCTTGGAGGCTCTACAGATTATAGCAGGCAGATTTCAACCAGTTAGTATATCTTAGATCACAGCACCTAGAGGCTTGGCCTTAGAAATGTGTGAGTGAAAAACAGATCGAGAGTAAAAGCTTCATATTCTGAACATAACAGTGGCAAAACACAACACTCCTGGACTGAGGAAAATAAAACTGAGAGGAGGACATGATTGGAAGGAAACCTCTAGAATTCTACTAATCCTAGGTTCCTCAAGTTGGTACAAGTGGCAGCAATCTCTGGGTCACCTGTCATCACATCAAAGTTTGATAGAGAAGGATGAGCCACAGGAGCAGCCTTGCTGAGCTTGAGGATTGTTCAACACTTGAAATGAGCTTCGGATCAGTTCTTGGCTGAAGTCCACCTGGGCCCCTTTCACGAAGGCCAAGCTATCAGAGTCAACCACCACTCTCGCCCCGCCCTGTTCAAACACCCTGAAAAAGACAGAAGGAAGACATTAAGGTCTATCATAAACACCAAAACCATAATACCCTCTGAGCCCTGGGGTGCATATCCCGTTTTTCCAAAACAGGAGAAACATTCCTTATGACCTCTAACAAGTGCTGCTTTTCTCTGAGGCAGAAAGGGTCAAAGGAATGAATACTGGTAAAGGTTTAGGGATTTAGGCCTGGAATCCAGTCCAGCCTGAATCCTTAGCGTATTCTGAATCATGACAACAAGTCCTCACTGTATTCCCACTGCGTGAGAAGGATGGTGTTGGGCGTTCTTAGCAAACCTTTTAAATTCGAAACAAACGTGCACTTTTATCCCTCCCACACATTCTCTGAGGACCCACCCCTTCCTTCTTGCCTGTCGTCGGGGTTGATAACTGTATCCAGGGAAAATTTGTATTGGAATCCAGAGCATCCACCTCCCTCCACCTCCAGCCTTAGGAATTCCGACCCTTCGGTGATTTCCAGAAGTCTCTGAAATGCAAAAACGGGGATCAAGAATGCCCGGCAAGAGGTGGCAGAAGAGTGGGCCAAGGGGAAGTCCGCACACTCCTGGCCCTCGCCGGGGCACCGCCGCCCCGCGTCCGACCTCCTACCTGGACGCAGCTGGCGGTGAGGTGGATCTGCCCTTCGCCGGCCTCGGCGCTGGAGGACGACGCTTCCCGACGAGCCTGAGGTCCTCGAGAGGCCGCGAGGAGCCTGCTGCACATGGGAGGAGGATGAGCCCGGGAGCAGAGGGGCACCTGGTCACTTCTACCTGGACAGCCTCCCGGCAACCCTGACGACCTCCACCTGGACAGCCTTACGCCAAGCCCTCGCCTCCCCCGCAGGTCTTCGTTCCCCCCTTAGTCCTGGAGGCGCAGAACCTAACACCCTTCCCAGGTGCCTTTGTAGGCTTGGTACCTGCCCCTTGCCCAGGGAGTGACCGCTCTCAGCGCCGCGGCCGTTAGGGACAGCCCGCGGACCGCAGCCATCTTCCTCCACAAACCCCGCCCCCCGCGTCGCCCCAATCCTTTTCTCCACCTGGGCCTTCGGAGGCGGGACCCACAGAGACCCTGCCCCCGAGCGCACCTATTGGGTGGTGCTGGAAGAGAAGAGATTTGATTGGCTAGAAATGCTACCATTTACGGAAGCGAAGGCGCACCAACAAAATCCAGAGGCGCGTCTGTACGAGGCGGCGGCGGGGCGGAGATGGATCCAAGCCTGCGGAGCCACGGAGCCGCGGAGCGGACCAGATGGGCGGAGATAGCCGGCGTCTGGGCGGGACCGAGGCAAGCTCGGCTCTCCGGGCCGGGGGGCGGGGCGCGGGCAGGGCCCGCCCTGGATGCTGGTGATGAGTGGCCTGACCAGGCTCCTCCCCCGGCCCGCCCCGGCAGGTTTATCTTGTGACTGGGACGATCCCCTCTTCCTTCCTCGCGCTTGGAACCTGTTTAGCTGCGATGCGTTTCTTGGTCGCCGCGTTCCTGCTCCTGGCGCTCGGCGCCTCCGCCCTGGCGGAGCCGGTGCATTTCAAGGACTGCGGTGAGCCCCAACCTGCCCGAGATTCCCGCGCCCTCTCGGGAACCCCGCGCCGAGACCCCCCCGGCTAGGTTGGGCGGGTCCCGCCGACCGCCAGGCTCAGCTGCTGGAGTGGGCCGGGGTCGGGGAGAAGCTGCGGGCGGCGAAACCCAACGGCAGACAACTTTGTCTCTTTCCTGAGACGCGTGGTTGGGGTCCCTGAACACCACCTGGAGCTGGGCCTTTTGCTGAAGTTTCCTAAAGTTTGTAGGGCAAACCACTGGAGATCCCAGTGCTGCGCGGGGCGTGAGCGGTGGGGCGCAGAACTTTGTGTACGCCTCGTATCTTGGATGACCTCTCCCTCCCCACGCCGCTTGCTTTTATATTTTTAATTTCCCTTTTGCTGACAAGTCAAAAGCCAATTCTCCTTTTCATAATTTGCTCCATTGCCGCTTCCCTTGGGCTATATAATTTTGTGATTCTTAATCACTGTTTCCTCCTGTACGTAAAACTCGTGTTGCTGGTCACAGCTTGTGACACATAACCCACTCTTTTCTCTGTGATAGGGATCTTTTTTGGGAAATACAAGTGGGGAGGGGCGGGTACTAAATAGTCAAGTCTATGGAATTATTTGTTCGAGCAGAACTTTCCAGAAGTGAAAAGGTGGGATGGTAAGTGAAAGAAGACATTTTATAGAATCTGTGAGCTGGAAGGAAGCTTGGAGATCCTGGAGTCAATTCTTGAACTCCAGAGATGTCGGGTAACTTACCCAAAGTCACCCAGCAGAGTGGGAATGAGACTAAGTTTGATCCTTTGTATCTAGTGCCCAGGTAATAGTAACTGCTCAGTAAATATGTGTTGAAAAAGTAAATGAGGGAATAGATAGTCTCCACTGTATCATCGAAGTTTATGTTGAGGCAAAAACAAAGTTGGGCTAGGGGACAGGATTGATTAAAGAGTAAAGACTCCAGCCCTCTTAATACTTAACAAATGCTGTTCCACTGAACTACAGGCACTTGAAAGATGCTATTATCGCCTCAAATTACTGCCTTTCCCTCCATTAAACTTAGTGGCCAAATTTGGATGAAGATGTTATATTAACTTTATTAACTCATTCAGCCCTCAGGATCTGTTTTACAGATGAGGAATCAGGCACATGGAGTAACTTACCAAGTTCTTACAGCTAGTAAGCTGTAGGAAATTAGTGGGTGTTTGTGAACCACTTTGGGTTTCAGTGGTAACATTAAATTAACATTAAAAACAACAACTATGGAAACCAAATCCAGATACTGTTCTGCTCATTTGAAAAAAGCAGCTGTACACCTATGGCAAGAACTTCTTAAGGGAAGGATGGTTTCAGTTACAGATTTTCAATTGACTTCTGAATTGGGAAATAGTGTAAAAACGTCAGTGCCCACATCAAAGGGTTTTCAAGTGCTGCTTTACCACTGACCCTTCCCCCTGGAGTGGTGTTTCCTCAAGTAAGCAATGTGGCCAAGCAAATTGGTTTTGCTATTTTTGCCGATTAGGACTGAGGAGTTTGTTCTGTGGACATTGAAAATCCAAGCACCTCTTGCCAGTAAAAGTGGATGAAGGAGCTCCAAGTACTGCGCTTTCCTCGGGTCCTCCTAGAACATGTGACCCACTCTGGAAAGAAGCAGGTAGAAGTGGACATTGAAAGCTCTAGCATAAGCACTGATCTTCAGGGGGTTGTTGATTCAAGTTCCGGGTATCTGTTTTCCTGTCTGTAGAAGATAGGAGGACACAGTGAGTGGAAGACAGTGCTTGCAGAAGAGAGTTCTTGCAGGTGTATTTTGAGAACTTTGCTTATGATGGAGAAGCAAGCTGGGGATGAGGGACTGCAAGTTATTATTTACAGACCTCCCTGGAGCAGTGTTGGTCAGTTTGATGAAACTGTCCCAGCCAAGAGCAGGCACAGGCTGAGAAGACCAAGACTTTTGACATGAGCTTCTCTTTTCATGTCCGATGGGCTGAGCAAACCTGGTGACTGCAAAGGAGAGGCCCACTTTTTGTGTCAAAAAGGAACTTGCTAACCCACCCAGGAGCAGCTATTCTAGATTAAATTCGAGGACCAAATCCCGATGAGATGGTAATAAAATGAACACCTACATAGCGCTCCTACGTTGCAAACACTTACCTAAGAGCTCTAAGTGTGTTAGCTCACTTACCCTATGAGGCAGTCATTGTTAACTTTCCCCAGAGGGGTGAAGTATCTTGTTTTGAGGTTTTGTAGTAAGTCCTGGAGCCTGTGAGCTTGCAAACCCAGGTGTCAGTCCCAGAACCTATCTCTCAGCCTTGATGGCTGAATGGCAGAGCTTAAACTTTCCTGGCGGGGGGGGGGGGGGGGGGGGGGGGGGCTTCAGCGGGTTGTGGATTCAAGTT